>NC_133651.1:276238560-276588420 GCF_009905375.1 Apium graveolens | reverse complement strand
GGAACCTAAGTAATAAGATCCCGGGTATGATCCCTCAAACGATAAACGAGAACGAAAGATAAGCGAACCGTAAAACAAATAAGTGACCAAGAGACAAGCTTGTACAAGAAGCCAGGGATTGTGACATCATCAAACCACAAGGTGTGGACAAGTGGGAGCATTATGACATGTGCAAGGTGACACAAGCATGACATGGGAAGGAAGGAGGTGTGGTGGCTTTTTAACCACACAAATTCAAGGGCAACAAGGTAATTAACTAAATCAAACACAAAAACAAGCCAACCAAGCCAAGCAAAATCATTTTCATCAAAATCAAAAAGAAACCAAGGCATGGTTCATCATGCTCTCGGCTTTTTACTATTGCAAATGGGCAAGAATTCAAAAACTCAAGATCCAAGCCTCCTAAATTGGTGAGTTAATTCCCTAATCATCTTCATGCTTAGTTAGGGCTATATCATGAGTTCAAGCCATTAATTCCTTCTCAATCTTCTTCATTTAATCAAAGAAGAAGACTATGAATAGTGTTTTCAAGTTTTTAACTTGAAGCTTTTCTTGTTTTCTTGAAGATCCAAGCATTCTTAAGACTTCTCAAAGCTTCTTAAGGCTTCCTAGCTCCTCCCACCACTTCAAGGAAGGTATACCATCTCCAAACCCTAGATTCCTATGTATTATAAGATGATTTTGATTAGTAGGATGATATTGTAGCTTGTTGTTGTGATTAGAGTTTGGGAATTGAAATGGTAGTGGAATGGAATGGTAAATGTTGTGGTTTTGATTAAAAGAACTTAAGAATGGTTAAAGTTAAGCTTAGGCATAAGTATGAATGATTAAATTGAATTGGTTGGGGTTGTTATGATGTGATGAGGATGGATGTTGGTTGTATGTTGGATTTGAGGTTGATTTGGAATGGGTATGAATGGTTTAAAATATTGGAAATCGCGTAAACATAGCCGTCGTAACGTCCGATTTTCTTTGGACTGTTTTTGTGCATAGCATTAGGACCCGAGAACCCCCTGCTAGATTATGACCACTGCCATTTTTAGATAGCTCATGTTACGAGCTTCGTTTTGATATGTAGTTCGTTCGATTCCGATGCACGGTTTTAGGAGAAACGACCGTTTCAAGTAACGACATTTCGCGAACGAAACTTTTCCCCTCGCCTTACTTTGAAACATAGGTTAAAGACCAATAAGGGTTAATTAATGTATGAAACATTTATGGTAAGTGTGTTAGGCAGTTGGTAAGACACTCGCGAAGGAATCGCTTTAAAACTCGTAAAGGTTAAATTATTAAAAATGGTGGAGCCGAGGGTACCCGAGTGACTTAAGCGAATCAGTGAGCGCAAAACAAGCGTTAGAGTCTAAGTTAGTTAAAGTATAGATTTACAAGTGATTTTGGTTTAATTCCAACTTACTTGTTGTTTATAGGTTACCAGACTCGTCCCGAGCCTTTTATCACCTCAAGTCGCTCAGGCAAGTTTTCTACCCGTTATACTGTTGTTGTGATGTAAATATATGTATATGCATTATCTTGTGATAAGTGCATGATTGTTATTAGCAAATTTTGCGATATATTGGAGCATGCTGATATGGTATATATGCATGTCTGTTTCGTAATCTGGTTATCTATCTGTTGATTTCGATGCTTATAGTTGCATAATACCTATGCTAGAGATAAGCAGTAGTTGCGTATACCCTTAGTATAGGGGACCCAAAGGTGAACATATTTCTAAACCGGGAGTCGATGTTCCCGAGTATAATATATATATTTTTATATATATATAGTTATAGTTTTCCAAACTATTAATCGAATAAGGTTTATTCGATAACTTTATTTATTAATGAATATTATCTTGAATATTCATTCGAGGGCTTATGACTCCTTTTATTTTATTAATTGAATATTATTTGAATATTCATTTGAGGATGTATGACTCCTTTATTTTATTTAATGAATATTATTTATAATATTCATTCGAGGTATTATGACTCCGCTTATTACTGAAATATATTCTTTATTTCATTAGAGAATAAAGTGTTAATAATCAAACTTATTTTCGATTATTCAAATAAAGATAATACTTTCATATAAGTATATCTTTGGTTATTTAATGTTTATTTCAAGTATAAGTTTTAATACTTCTACTTCAATTATTTTTATAAAGATTATTCTTTATGGGAATATTATTTAAATAATAATATTCAGATATTTTCTAATATATGGGGACTGATTTACTTCATTAAATCAGCTTTACTCCAAACACTCTTTAAAGTGTTTTCGAGTCTTCAAAATGATTTTTAAAAGTTAGAGCGGATCCCAAAACTCATTTTTATATTTAAGATCTTCCTTTTAAGGGGATTTAAATACTCGCTCAAAACCTGAGGGATCCGGCTCTATGGTGTATTTTATATTCGCAACAAGGTTGCTGTTTTGATAAATGAATTGATTACTTGCCCAATGTTCGGGAAGTAAGCCCATCTAATTGAGTCGGCATAAGCGACAGGCCGGGGTACGGTCTATCAAAGTGTAAGTGGCTGGGTGGCAGTCCATCAACGCGTAAGAGGCCGGGTGGCGGTCCAGCACAAGGTCCTTATGTGGCCAGGGTGATGACCGGTGGGGGATTCATCCATCTACTAGTAGAAAAGGTTACTTATTGGTATCTTTGCCTGATCAGCAAGATATCTGGTTTATGCCAAAATTCTTTTCCTTTCCAAAATTCATTGGATGTTTCAAACTCTGTTCATACTTTACATAACAGAGGTTCCAGGAAATGTTTAAGAGATATATATATGTGGATATATATATATCGGGACTAAATAAAGTATCTCGTAACTTTATTTCATTCAATAATATTTCAAAGATTGAATCTATTCAAATCTTGTCTTGTAGTCTCATCTATGTGATGAACTTTTGAAACTGATTATAACTTGAACGGTGGTAGTTCAAGTAGTATTGGGAAAGATATAAGTATATTGGGGTATTTGGTAACCTCATCTTTTAAACTTATATCTAATTAATAATTGTCTTATGAATGACAAAGATTTTCAGAAAAACGTTGAAACAAGGTTAGATATATGAGATCACCTTGCAACGATATTTTTTTATACAGTTATACACTGGGACTTTGTGTATATTATGCATGGAAGAGGACTTCCAATATTTTGAAAAGTATATATGTATATATATACTGAATATTTTGCGACTTCATCGCATTAAGATATCAAACTTGGTTCATTTCTTTTGACCAAGACTTTCATGAGTATTATGAGTAGGCTCATATATTGTAAATCATTATACATATTATTTTGGTGGGCTTGCTGCTCACCCTTGCTTTATTTCTTCATCACACAACAACAGTTAGGAAAGATGGCCAGACTCCAGCAGACCCAGCGCAAGCACGTGGGAAGCGTCCCGCGTCTTCCCGTTGATGTTGTAGCTGCTATAGCTGCAGAGGTAGATCTATTGTAGATCAGACCATCTACTTTTGAGAATCAATTATGTATAATTATAACTTGTGGCAGATAATGGCAATTAACTGTAAATTTATCAAGTAATCATTTTGGGTTGTAATAACTTTTAAATTGTGGATTCAAAGACTTGTACTTATTTAAATTTCATCTCTGAGACTATAACGGGTTGTGGTGTGTGTTAGTGTGGGGTCGCAGCATAAGGTTATTTATTATTAATTAAGTGAAGTGATATTGTGGAAAGAAAGACCGTGACGACCCGGATCCCCGACCCCGGATCTGGGGGTGTTACACGAGAACCCCCTGCTAGATTATGAACATTGCCATTTTTAGATAGTTCATGTTACGAGCTTCGTTTTGATATGTAGTTTGTTTAATTCCGATGTACGGTTTAGGAGAAACGACCGTTTTAAGTAACGGCGTTTCGCGAACGAAACTTTTCCCCTCGCCTTACTTTGAAACATAGGTTAAAGACCAAAAAGGGTTAATTAATGTATGAAACAATTATGGTAAGAGTGTACTCGAGTTAAAACTCGTAATGGTTAAATTATTAAAAATGGTGGAGCCGAGGGTACTCGAGTGACTTAAGAGAATCAGTAAGCGCAAAACAAGCGTTAGAGTCTAAGTTAGTTAAAGTATAGATTTACAAGTGACTTTGGTTTAATTCCAACTTACTTGTTGTTTATAGGTTACCAGACTCGTCCCGAGCCTTTTATCACCCCCAGTCGCTCAGGCAAGTCTTCTATCCGTTATACTGTTGTTGTGATGTATACACTTGTATATGCATTATCTTGTAATAGATGCATGATGGTTATATTAGCAAATTCTGGCGATATATTGTAGCATGTGATATGGTACATATGCATGCCTGTTTTGTATTCTTGCCATATATATCTGTTGGTTCAGTTGATAATACATATGTTAGAGAATAGCGGTAATTTGCATATACCCTTAGTATAGGGACCCAAAGGTGAAAACATTTTCTAAAACCGGGAGTCGAGGATCCCGAGTAGATTATATATATATATATATATATATATTTTTTTATATATATATATGGTTATAGTTTTCAAAACTATTAATCGAATAAGGTTTATTTGATAACTTTATTTTATTAATGAATATTATCTTGAATATTCATTCGAGGACTTATGACTCCTTTATATTATTTATTGAATATCACTTGGATATTCATTTAAGGATGTATGACTCCTTTATTTTATTTAATGAATGTTATTTATAATATTCATTCGAGGTATTATGACTCCGCTTATTATTTAATAATATTCTTTAATTTATTAAAGAATAATGTTTCGATAATCAAACTTATTTTCGATTATTCAAATAAAGATAGTACTTTTGTATAAGTATATCTTTGATTATTTAATTTTCATTCAAGTAAGAGTTTTAAAACTTCTACTTCATTTATTTTTATAAAGATTATTCTTTATGGAAATATTATTTAAATAATAATATTCAGTTATTTCTTTTATATTGAGACTGATTTACTTCATTAAATCAACATCATTCCAAACACTCTTTAAAGTGTTTTCAAGTCTTTAAAATGATTTTCAAAAGTTAGAGCGGATCCCAAAACTCATTTTAATATTTAAGATCTTCCTTTTAAAAAGGGGATTTAAATACTCGCTCAAAACCAGAGGGATTCGGCTCGGTGGTGTGTTTTATATTCGCAACAAGGTTGCTGTCTTGATAAAAGAGTTTTTGATTACTTACCCAATATTCGGGAAGTAAAATTCTTGGAACAAGTTAATCCATTAACAGGCATCGCCTGGGAAATATCGGTGAGTTTTCCTTTCCAACTAGATACGACTTCTTGGTGGAGCCGTATCAACAAGTTTCTACTTGGGGAAAGTGGGGACGAGCCTTACGTTTCAGAGTCATGGATTTCATCTGAACTAGGAGTGGCGTAATTGGCCGAGTAGCGCCGGCCCAGCCTTATTATTATATTGGCCCAAATGGCCTGGAAGTTCCGCTAAGGCGGTCCATTCCTTAGGAGTTCAGTGTTCGGTTGACAAGTAAATCCGACAGGTTCTCCTCTACATGTAGAAAATTGTGGGGTTGTACTACTATGACTGATCATCGTAAGTGGTCTTCCTGGCGCGGCAAACTCCCGTAATGAGTTCATCATCCAGTTGGATAATTCTGCAACACTACTCGTAACATTTCGATCGAAAGGCTACTAATGGGTGGTTGCCAAAGCATTGACAGGGTCAAATAGTTTTATTGGTGTATCCATTGAATGAAGTATCTCGTAACTTCATTTCTTTTCAAAATATTTCAAAGATCAAATAGTTTCAAGTTTTATTGTGGTCTCATCTATGGGATGACCTCGTGAATCTTATTATACTTTGAACAGTAGTAGTTCAAGTAGATTTCTAAAAATGGTATAAGTATAGTGAAGTAATTGGTAACTTCATCTTCTTTTAAAACTTATATCCAGTAAGTAATTACCTTACGCATGATAAAGGATTCTAGTAAGTATCCATTTAGATACTTGTATTATTGTTATCACTATATATTATCTTGCGAGCTGTAAGGCTCACTCTTGCTTTATTTCTTCATCACACAACAACAGTTAGGAAAGATGGCCAGACTCCAGCAGACCCAGCGCAAGCGCGTGGGAAGCGTCCCGCGTCTTCCCGTTGATGTCGTAGCTGCTATAGCTGCAGAGGTAGATCTATTGGTAGATCAGGCATTCTACTTTTGAGAATCAATTATGTATAATTATAACTTGTGGCAAATAATGGCAATTAACTGTAAATTTATCAAGTAATCATTTTGGGTTGTAATAATTTTAATTGTGGATTCAAGGACTTGTACTTATTTCAATTTCATCTCTAAGACTATAACGGGTGGTAGTGTGTGTTAGTGTGGGGTCACAGCTTGAGGTTATTTATTATTAATTAAGTGAAGTGATATTGTGGAAAGAAAGACCGTGACGACCCGGATCCCTGACCGCGGATCTGGGGGTGTTACAGTGTGTGACCTAACAAGTGGTATCAGAGCCTATCTGTTAACACATATACAGTAAAGATCCAAAACAATCATGTTTAAAGAAGAACAAATTCCAACCAAGCCCACCAAAACTGAAGAAACTCCAAAGATTCAAATCCATAATCGATATGAGACTATTAGGCTTCCCATACTGAGACCTTCTGAGTATCCCATATGGAAAGTGAGGATGACTATGTTTCTGGAAGCTACAGATCCAGAATACCTTGACAGAATTAATGAAGGACCACATAAGCCAACCAAGATCTCTATTGTAGTTACAGACCAGCCAGCAAAGACTGTACCAAAGGAGAAAAATGAATACACAGCTGAAGATATCTTATCTATTACCAAGGATGCAAAGGTAAGGCATTTGCTGCATAATGCCATTGATAATGTCATGTCAAACAAGATAATAAAATGCAAGACTGCAAATGAGATATGGGATGCCTTGAAAACAAGATGCCAGGGAACTGATGTAATTAAGAAGAACAGGAGGACTGTACTCACTCAAGGGTATGAGCACTTTGACTCAAAACCTGATGAGTCATTAACTGGTTTATATGACAGATTTGTCAAACTCTTGAATGATCTGTCACTGGTGGATAAGGAATATGATTTTGAAGATACTAATCTTAAATTCCTTTTAGCTCTTCCTGAAAGTTGGGATTTGAAGGCAACAACTATAAAAGACAACTATGCTCTTGATGAAACTACTCTTGATGAAATTTATGGTATGCTCAAAACTCATGAACTTGAGATGGATCAAAGAAGCAAGAGACATGGGATAAAGTCAAGAACAGTTGCTCTTAAAGCTGAGGAGGAATCTCCCAAAGTGGCTACCTCAAAGAAAGGCAAAGGAAAGGCTCTCATCACAAAGTCTGATTCAGATTCATCAAGTTCTGATGATGATGATGAGGATTCAGAAACTGAAAGTCTTTCGGAGATGGATGCTGATGAAGAGATGATGAGATTGTGTGCTCTTATGGTGAAGGGCATCACAAAGATAGCTTACAAGAAATTCAGAAAGGGAAAGAAGTTTTCTAGGAAAAGTGGAAGTTCTGATAAGAAGGGATTCAGAAAATTTGAAGCAAAGCAGGAAAATCTGAAAGAGGAGATTACTCAAATGTTAAATGCTACAATTATGGTGAGAAAGGCCACATATCTCCTGATTGCAAGAAAGGAAAAGGTGACAAAGGCAAGGCACTTGTCACAAAGAAGAAAAGCTGGACAGACACTTCAGATTCTGAACATGAGGTGAACTATGCCTTGATGGCAAATGTTGATAGCAGTTCTGAAGCTGCCGAGTTAAAGGTACCTCAAACAACTTATGCTTTTCATACTGATGATATTATTGAGTTGAGATCTTATCTTAAAACCATATTCATTAGCTATAGAAATCAGACCTTAACATGTGATAGGTTAACTTCTGAAAATCTGGCTTTTAAGAAAAGGAATGACTATTTAGAAAAAGAGTTAGTTATGTTCCATCAAACTTAGAAAGAAAGAGATGATGCTTTTTATGTTAGAGATGAAGTGTTCAAATTGAATTAATCTCTAAAAACTGAGTTAGAAAAGGAAAGAGAGATTATCAGGACTTGGACTAACTCTGGCAGAACAACTCAGAATTTGTTAAGTAGTGGAAACTGGAAAGAAGGCTTAGGTTATGGAAATGATAAAAGTGACAAAGGAACTGAACAAATTAAGCCAATTATTGTTAAACAGACTAATAAGCCAAAGGTAAATCCTCTCAAGTTTGTAGCTAAAACTGTAAAGTCTGATTCTGAAAAGATGAAAGATATTGAGACAGAAGTAAAGGCAGAGTCAACTTCTGATTATTTAAAACAGGATAAACCAGCCGAAGTTAACATAGGCTTAATGACAAAGAAGTAGCTCAAGTATAAGATGAAAGAGATTAAGAATGTAAACAAGGTAAAACACCTAGGAAAAATAGGAATGGAAATGAAGGTGTGAATAAAAGCAATAATTATAAGTCTGTTCCTAATGCTCCTAGAAAGAAATGCAATAACTGTGGAAACACTGACCATCTTGCTTCTTTTTGCAGGAAGAATAAGGATATAAATTCTTTACCTCCTAAATCAGGAGTTAAGAGTCAGAATGTTAGGTTTAAATCATAAAATCCTTGTTTTCATTGTGGTAGTTTATGACATTCCCTTTATACTTGTAAGGAATATCATAGTTTGTACTATGATTATTATCAAATAAAACCTTCTTTAAAGAAATTAGCATTATTCCATCTAGTGTAAGTTCTGATGTAAAGTCTGATACTGTAAATTCTGATAAGAAAAAAGTTAACATAAACTCTGATGTTAAATCCGCTGCAAATGTTAACAAACTTAATAAGGCCAAAGTATCCAAGCAAGTCAGGGTCCTTAAAACTAATCATTAGTGGTCTTTGTGATTGCAGGGCAATAGGAAAAACATCCTAGTTCTGGACAGTGGATGTTCTGGACATATAACTGGAAATAAAGCCCTGCTATTAGACTTTGTGGAGAAAGCTGGCCCAGGAGTTTCTTATGGAGATGGCAACATGGGAAAAACTCTGGGATATGGCAATATCAATCTTGGGAATGTCATCATTGAAAAAGTAGCTCTAGTCTCAGGACTTAAACACAATCTACTGAGTGTTAGTAAAATCTGTGACAGAGGTTATCATGTGAATTTCTTTGAAGAACACTGTGAAGTTGTAAGCAAATCTACAGGAAAAGTTGTTCTGAAAGGATACAGGCATGGTAACATTTATGAAGCCAAGCTTTCAACAACTTCTGATGGTTGTGCAATCTGTTTGTTAAGCAGAGTATCAATTGAAGAAAGTTGGGATTGGCACCAGAAACTCTCTCATTTAAATTTTAACAATATAAATGAACTAGTCAAGAAAGATCTTGTGAGAGGACTGCCAAAATCTGTATTTGCTCCTGATGGCCTTTGTGATTCATGTCAAAGGTCAAAACAAAGAAAATCTTCATTCAAGAGCAAGACTGAATCTTCAATTCTTGAGCCTTATCACCTACTACATGTTGATCTATTTGGTCCAGTGAATGTCATGTCTATTGCAAAGAAGAAATATGCTATGGTCATAGTAGATGAGTTTACCAGATACACATGGGTGTATTTTTTGCACACAAAAAGTGAAACTGCATCTATCTTGATTTATCATGTCAAACAACTCGATAAATTGGTCAAAGACTCTGTGAAAATCATAAGAAGTGATAATGGCACTGAGTTCAAGAATATTATTATGGAAGAGTTCTGCAAAGACCATGGAATAAAGCAGGAATTCTCTGCTCCAGGAACTCCACAGCAAAATGGAGTTGTTGAAAGAAAGAATAGAACTCTTATTGAAGAAGGTATTAGAACTAGAACAACAACATCAAATAAATGTGTCTATCATTCTTTTCTTTCTCAGGATGAACCAAAGAAAGTGGAAGAAGCTCTTCAAGATGCTGATTGGGTGCAAGCAATGCAGGAAGAGTTAAATGAATTTGAAAGAAATAAAGTCTGGACCCTAGTGCCAAGACCAAAGAACAGATTAGTTGTTGGTACAAAATGGGTGTTCAGAAACAAAACTGATAGTGATGGCATAATTACAAGAAATAAAGGAAGGCTGGTTGCAAAATGATATTCTCAACATGAGAAAATTGATTATGATGAAACATTTGCTTCTCACAAAAAGTTTACAGTCATTCAAATGGATGTAAAAAGTGCTTTTCTTAATAGAGAATTGGAAGAAGAAGTATATGTTGAACAACCTCCAGGTTTTGTAGATTCAAAATTTCCTAATCATGTCTACAGACTTGATAAAGCACTTTATGGCCTTAAGCAAGCTCCAAGAGCTTGGTATGAGATATTAGCTCAGTTTCTTTTGGAAAGTGAATTTAACAGAGGGACTATTGACAAAACTATATTCTATCTCAACCATGGAAAGGACTTACTTTTTGTGTAGATATATGTTGATGATATCATTTTTCGTTCTACAAATGACAGACTTTGTAAAAGGTTTTCCAAGCTAATGCAGTCAAGATATCAAATGAGTATGATAGGAGAACTTAGCTATTTTCTGGGCCTTCAATTCAAGCAGAATGAAGAAGGAACTTTTATTTGTCAATCTAAGTACACCAGAAATTTATTGAAGAAATTTGGAATGCAAGACTGTTCAAGTGCATCCACTCCTATGGCCACTGCAACAAAATTGGATAAGGATACTAGTATATCAGTAGATATTACTGATTACAGAGGTATGATTGGCTCAGTACTCTATCTAACTGCAAGTAGACCTAATATTATGTATGCTACCTATCTTTGTGCAAGATTTCAAGCAGATCCAAGAGAGCCTCACTTAACAGCTTTGAAAAGAATTTTCAAGTACCTTAAGGGTACAGCTAATCTGGGATTGTGGTATCCTAGGGAATCAGACTTTAAGCTAATAGGTTACTCAGATGCAGATTTTACAGGATGCAAAATTGACAGGAAAATCACAAGTGGAAGTTGCCAATTTCTTGGAGGCAGATTAGTTTCTTGGTTTAGCAAGAAACAAAAGTCAATTTCCACATCAACTGCAGAAGCAGAGTACATTGCTGCAGGAGGTTGTTGTGTACACATTCTTTGGATGAAGAATCAGTTACTGGATTATGGGTTAGAATTTTCTAAAATCCCTATTTACTGTGATAATCAAAGTGCTATTGCTATGATAGGTAATCCAGTTCAGCACTCAATGACAAAGCACATCAGCATTAGGTACCACTTCATAAGGGAACATGTGATGGAAGGTATAGTGGAATTGCATTTTGTTCCAACAGATCAACAACTAGCAGATATCTTCACAAAACCACTGTGTGAAGCTACTTTTACAAGATTGGTAAATGAACTTGGAATGGTTTCAGGTTTTTTCTCTAAATCTGTTTAGTTTATGTTCTGATACATCAGACCTTATGATCAGTATTTACGAATATTACTATCTTTATGTAATCTGTGCTAAAGTTGAAATTTACCTAAGTGCTGATTGTTGTCTGATATGAATTTCTAGACTCTGATACTTATCAAAAGAAAAAGTAAAGAAAAGAAATAAATATCAGGTACTCCTTTGAGATCTAGAGAAAATTGTATGTGGAAGGGTAGACCCAAGTGCATTGCTGGTATTAAGTAATATGCATTAGAGAAGTAAAATCAAATTTTCTTGGTGACTTTTCACATTCTCTGATTACTGGAGAAATACTCTGATAATAGCATAAATTCTGATAAGCAGTCGTGACTCACTTACACTGAGAAGCCACTGTAAAAAGGAATTTCAAAAGATGCATAAAATGAGCACAAAACAGTTGAGGTGGACTCATGCATGAACTCATTCTATAGTAGACTTCAGACTAATGACAGATTTTGAGCAAAGTTCTAAGTTATGCCTTATTTCTAAGTGTACTGAAGTGAATCAGACTTTACTCTTTGTCTGATATTTAGCTTAAAACACACACTTACACTCCATATGAATGATAAAAATTATTGTGGTGATCAATGTTGTTTTAGATGAACAATTTAAATGTCAGTTGCATAAATTCTGAGGACAACATCTGATGGAATTTCTGATGATTAAGTTCTGTTGAAACCATATCAGTATTTATCTGAAGAATTACAGAAATAAACATTCACTTTTTGAGTAAAGGAGCCATATTCTGATGACTTTTAAATTCTGATAATAATCAAGTTCTGATGCTGACGTGGTAGTATTTATTTACATGATTTATTTTTGGTCAATACTTGAACGGTTATATTTTACCAAAAATATTGGTTTAAGTGAGATAAATATAGTAATAATCATTCATTTAGTGGGAACATTTTTTTTTGAAAAACTGCATGTGCATATTAATCATTACTTATTTCCCGTGCCCATTAACTTTTGTCTTAATTACTGCATGGCTGACAGGTGTACAGTCTGTTCCACTTCTCAATAACTGCTGTCAAGTGGCGTGTATAAGTAAAAGAGAGAAAATATTTTAAATCTTTTATCTACTTTTGTATTCTATACTCTCTCTTTTTCTTATTTTCTCACATTCTCTTACGGTTTTCTATACAGACATTTTATCAAACACCTTTCAGGCACTCTAAATTCTTACTCATTTTCAATGGCACCCAAGGATATAATCTTTAATGGAGCAAAGTTCATCCCCAATAACTATGCTGCCATTCTCACTAAGAGTGAAGCTCCTTCGGAACTTCATTTTATCCAGGATTTCTTATCTCATAGTGAAATTGGGTTCGCTTTGACGCAGCCATCCTATTTATCTGGATCTCAAGTTCTGACGTTTTGGCGTACAAGACTTTATGATGATGGTGGTAAGCATGGGACTCCAAGCATCGTGTTTACAGCAAAGGAGGTTGAGTATGTTGTTACTCCGACAACAGGTCGAAAAGCTCTACACCTACCTGAAAACTGTCAATTCAGTTCTGCTGTTGAGGAGCATTTGTTACAGCAAATGATGGCTAATCTTGGGTATGAAAAGAGTTTGGCTAAGTTGGGTCAACTCAAATGCCCATATATTCGAAAGGAATGAAGCTTCTTCTTCAATTGCATCACGAATACGTTTGCCAACAAGTGCTCAAATTTTAATGCCATTCCGATTCTGACACAACAAATTGGGTACGCACTCTTAAACCATTCTCATTTTGATTATACAAAGACTGTGTTATGTTTTATAGGTGATAGAAAGAAAGAGGACAGGAATGTAGTTTACTTTGCTAGGTTCTATCAGTTAATTTACAATTACTGTACATCAGATGAACCACAACTAGCAAGTGAACTCATAGAACCTTTTAGGTTAGCAAAAAGGTCTTTTACTGATCTTTTAACTGCTGACAACAAGAAGGGAGTTTTGAGACCCCTTAGAATTCCTTTATCAGTAAAACAAGCCCTTGTAAATGCTGATGTTGCTACCTATTCATTGCTATATCCTGATGTCCAACCCACCAACACACAACATCCATCAGCACCTACTACTGTCACTTAATAAACACTCACATCAGAACATGCCAACCAACCATCAGGACATAATCAAGTGAAGCCTTCTCCTTCTAGAGCAAAGAGGACTAAGACAGTACCTCAGTCACATCAGAAAAGAAGGAAGATAATTTTAAGAGATGAGTCTGATGATGAGGTACAGGTTCAACCATCGAAACCTGTTGCTGAAGTAACTGAGAAAGTCTCTTCTCAGAAAGCTCAAGAAACTGGGAGTTCTAGGCCCCTAAAAAGGATTAGAAAGCTAAACTCTGATGATGAAGCTCCTAGAGTCTCTCCACCAGCTAAGAGACTTAAAAAGCAAAGTGCAAGGAGGGCTGTAGAATCATCAATCTCTGATGAAGGAATGGAAGCAGTAGCTGAGGAAGGAGGTCAGGAATCTCTGATCTCAAAAGACCCAATTGTGATTGAATCTCTTCCCACTACTGAACCAAACTTTACTGAAGCTCACAAATCTCTTATTCAGGAGCTAGAAAATACTCAAGAATACATGCCTACACCTCCTGTATCTCCTATCATTGATCAAGTACATGCTGATACTCCATGTACAAGTGCTGAAATAGATATTCACAACTTGAATGTGCCTAAGGTTCTGTACTTGGAAGCTCCAACCATCCCTCAGCAAACTCCACCAGCAACTCCACTTCTTGATGCTGATGTCAATGTATATGAATATTCAATTGCTTTACATACAGTTATTCTATCACAAGATGCTGATACTGAAGATTCTGCAAGTTCTGTTGAAATAAATGCTGTAAATATTGGTGAAGCTGCTACAAATGTAAATGCTGATGCAGCTGGTCCTTCAGGACATGAACCTCTACAAACTGTTAATAAAGCTGATTTGATTAAAAAGTTTCTGAGAGAGGATGCACCAGTACCTTGGAGTGAAACTAACAGAGGAAGGTAATGGATCAAGGAGTAGAACAAAGTTGATTTTGTTCCTACTGCAAATATTCTTGCTGAGCACCTGGCTAAAGCTGATGAGATGCTGATGAATGATGACTTCAAAGAACAGCTCAGAGTTACTGCATTGAGTACCGGGAACCTTCAAGGTCAGCACTCAATAACTCAATCCAAGGTGAACAAAATTCAAGAAACACTGATTCAGCAAGACAAGAACAGGTTTTTTAAGCCAGCCTTTGACCGCATTGGGTATATAGAAAAGTATCAAGAAAAGCAGCAAGCTCAACTATCTGATATTTTGAAGAATCAAGCTGCTCAACAAGACCAACTCAATGAAGTCCAAAACTCTGTGGAATTGCTTGTCTCCCTGCTTCTACCAGATGATGCCAAAAAAGGGGAGAAAGTGATTAAGTCCAAATGCAAAACTGATCAACCACTGAAGGGTAAGGATGATGATAATGAAGACCAGGGAAACTCTGAAAGAAGTAGAGGTCTAAGTCAAGGCAGGGGTTCTTTATCAAGCAAAGCCAGAACTACAAGTCAAAGAACAAGTTCTGATGCTGGGAGAAGAACAAGTTCTGATACTGGTAAAAAGATAAATTCTGATGACAAACTCTGAAGCTTGATGAAGAGATCTCCAAAAGGATGTTCCTAAAAGACAATCCAAGCATGGATATTGAAAGTCTGAAGGAAGAAGAGATTAGATTGAAAGCTGAAAATGACAGATCTAAGTCAAAGTCTAAAACTCAAGACACAGCAAGGAAACCACCTAAGCCTAAGGGCATTGTGATCAAAGAGAGGACATATATTGAGGCATCTGAGGCCAAGTCCAAATCACAGGTGGAAGTTGATCCTAGATTCAAGGGTAAGGCAAAAGTTAATGAACCTATAAAAATATATATGCCAGCTATGGATCTGGAAGCAAAATCTGATGAAGATGCAACTCTGATTTTGAAGAAGAAAAGCAATATTCAAGCAACTTCTGACAAAGCTCAAGTTGTCTTGACATCAGAAGAAAAGGAAACCTCTGACATTGCTCATGTTAAACCTTCAAAAATTCTACTACCTGGATTTACTAAAGCTCAACAATCTGCTCAATCTATGAAGACTTCAACAAATGTTTTAAGGGTAGATTACTTCAAGGGAAGGAAGCCAAAGATAAAACAGGACTGGGTAATGCTGATGAGAAGAGAGTAAATAACTCTACCTTAGATCCTACATCTCTTTCGGAACCAGGAATAGGGACAACTCTAGAAAGACTAAATCAATTGAAGTATGTACAGATGGTTTACAATTCCAAGCTGAAAGAAGACATAATGCTTTATTTTATGATAGATGGGAGAGTATTCCAGATAAGAAAGGATGCAATTCGGTTGAAGTATTATGAAGAACTGCAACATGTTTTATTTCTACTTCAAGTAAAGAACAGGTCAACAGATGGTGCTGCCAGTTACTTAAAATCTGATATTCAAAGGTAGAAGAAACTTTACTCTGTAAAGTCTGACAGACCATACTATCTAAAGTACAAAGCTCACAATGGTGAATTAGTTGAGATGAAGCCCAATACTGCCAAGATAACTTCTTTTCTGGTTATTAAGGGTGTTAAATTTAATCTGGAGTCTGACAAAGCTTATCTGATCAGACTGGATCAGGAAATAAGGAAAGCAAAGATTAATGATCTCAGGGCTGCTATCTTTCAGACAGGAGAAGATACAGTTGAACTTAAAGATGCTAAAAGGAGGATGATAAATGAACTTGAATATGCTGAGAGAACTCTTTTGAAGAACTATCTTAGAACAACTCCTGACATTCAAGAGATCACAAACTGAAGCCAAGTCAAGGACTACAACTGTAAAATTTTGAAGAATATACAAGCTAAAGCTGATATCAGACTTTAAGGATGGTAAAAAGTAAAAGTACTGTGAATTGTAGTTATCTAGTCAAATTCTCATATGCATTTGTACTTAATATTTTTGACATTATCAAATATGTATTGAACTTGTATATTATGCTAATTTACAAGTTGGGGGAGATTGTTAGATATATTTGTGATGTCAAGTCTAATAATGATTTGTGTTTATTTTTCAGATCTTGACTAACATGACAAATCATAACTTAACTGGAAATCAGTACTTATACTGAAGTCAGAACTTAAGATATCAGAACTTAAGTTATCAGAAGATATTCATCAGGAGATAATATCAAGACTTAAGAAGACTTTCAGATAAGGAAGGCGGCTGATTGAAAGGAAAGAAGATCAAGACTAACACAAGAAGAGATATGCATGGAGAAGAATTCTATGAAGAATAGAAGACTTGGAGGAAAAGATAACTAATTGATATATTTTAGGGTGCATACTTATATTCAATATCGATTAGAAGATTATCTTGTAACTGTGTGGTATATAAACACATCATAGGGTTTACACTAGATGTGTTATCATTATCGAGAATATTATTTATTGTAACCCTAGCAGCTCTCGTGATAATTGTTCATCACTGAGAGAGAACGGTTCCATTAAAATACTATTTTATTAATAAGATTATTCTGTGTTACATACTTGTGTTCGTATGATTTGATTGTACTATACACTGTATGCAACCCCCTTCTACAGTGTGTGTGACCTAACATAGGCGTTGATGACGTTGTAGCTGAGTTAGGAACTACCAATAGGCTAGGTTTCAACTGTTGATGTACCAGACTTATGTATATTATGAATTATACTAATGGGAAAGAATATGTAAATTTATTCAAAAACCCTTTTAAGGTGTAATGGTTTATAATTGTGGAATAAAATGACTTGTGTTATTTTTGGTATTCATCTCCGAGACTATAACTTGTGGTGTGTGTGTATATTGTGGGGTCACAGTGCACAATAGTTGTTTATTTATTAAGATTATGTGTTATTAAGGAAAATGGAACTCGTGACAACCCGGATCCCCGACCCCGGATTTGGGGGTGTTACACAAACTAATCAACATGGAAAGTTTGATGCGAAAGCAGATGAAGACATTTTTGTTGGATATGTAGTTGGAAAAACATACAGAGTTTACAATATCAGAACCAATATTATTATGGAATCAGTATATGTTGTGTTTGATGATAAAAAGATTGAAGGACTACAAGATGGAGATTTCTATGAAAGCCTCAAATTTGACAATGTTTAGATGATTTATGATGATAGTGATGATGAAAGTGATCAAGGAATAATATCTAAGGATAATGCAGAAAAATCTGCAACAAATGAAGCACATAATTCAACATCCATCGAAAGACCAAGTGCATCACTTGTTGAGAGACAATTTGCATCATCCATCAAGAGGCATAGATCAACATCCTTTGAGCCATCAATAGGAGTTGAAAGCCAATACATATCACAATCAGAAAGAACCCCAACCTCAAATCAAAGATCCACTAACTCAGGGGGAGTTTCTTCTAATCAAAACTCAGTCACACATCAAGACAACCATGAGGTCTCTTCATCTAGAGCTAATCTACCACAACAGAGAAAATGGACTAGAGATCACCCATTTAAATTAATTATTGGTGATGGATCTTCAAGAGTGCAAACAAGGAAAACAACTCAAGAGGAATTTCTTTACAACAACTTTCTATCACAAGAAGAGCCTAAAAAGGTAGAAGAAACTCTGTTGGATCCTGATTGGATTTTAGCTATGTAGGAGGAGCTAAACCAGTTTGAAAGAAATAAAGTTTGGAAGCTTGTACCCAAGCCTAACAGAAAGAATCCTATTGACACCAAGTGAGTATTCGGAAGCAAGATGGATGAAAATGGCATATTAGTCAGGAACAAAGTTAGATTGGTTGCTAAAGGCTACTGTCAACAAGAAGGAATAGATTTTGATGAGACTTTTGTTCCTGTTGCAAGACTTGAAGCCATAAGAATCTTTCTAGCCTATGCAGCCCATGCCAATTTCAAGGTCTATCAAATGGATATTAAAAGTGCATTTCTTAATTGAGATTTGAAGGAAGAGATTTATGTCAGTCAGCCTCCTGGTTTCGAAGACCCCAACTTTCCAGAATATGTCTATTATATTTTGAAAGCACTTTATGGACTGAAGCAAGCACCTCGAGCCTGGTATGACACTTTGTCAAAGTTTCTCTTAGAAAATTATTTCACAAGAGGTACTATTGATAAAACTTTATTCTTTAGAAATATTAATGAATCTAGTATACTTGTTTAAATTTATGTAGATGATATTATATTTGGCTCTACATATGAGAAACTTTGCCAAAAGTTTGCCAAATTGATGCAAAATAAATATGAAATGAGCATCATGGGAGAACTAACTTACTTTCTTGGCTTACAAATTAAGCAAGTTAGTGATGGAATATTCATTAGTCAAACCAAAAACATTTATGATCTTTTAAAGAAGTTTGACTTAATGCACATATGTAAAAACTCCCATGGACACTGCAACTAAGCTTGAATTAAACACTACTGAAAAGTCTGTGGATTTTTCAAGCTATAGGGGCATGGTTGGCTCACTTTTATATTTAACAGCTAGTAGGCCATATATTATGTTTACTACTTGATTTTGTGCTAGATTACAGGTTGATCCTAGAGAATCTCATTTAGTAGCTATTAAGAGAATTTTCAGATATCTCAAAGGAAAACCAAAACTTGGCATTTGGTATCCTGGAGATTCTGGTTTTGATCTAACTGGTTATTCAGATGCATATTATGCAGGTTGTAAAATTGATAGGAAAAGTACCACATGAACCTATCAATTTCTAGGAAATAAGCTAGTATCCTGGTTCAGTAAAAAGCAAAATTCAGTCTCTACTTCTACAGCTGAGACTGAATATATTACTACTGGTAGCGGTTATGCACATATTTTATGGATGAAAAATCAACTGTTGGACTATGGTCTACAGGTGAATAAGATTCCTATTTTCTGAGATAAAACAAGTATCATTGCAGTTACTGAAAATCCAGTACAACATTCAAGGATCAAGCACATTGACATTAAGTACCACTTCATTAGAGAGCATGTCATGAATGGTACTGTAAAACTTCATTTTGTTTCAAGTGAGAAGCAACTTGCAGACATCTTCACCAAGCCACTTGATGAATCCACCTTCACTAGGTTGGTAAGTGAGTTAGGTATGCTTAATTACTCTTAATGTGTTTTGATGTCTAAGCAATTTGAAATGCAGCCAGAATAAAATTTGATATTTCTTGTCAAAGATGAAATTTTGGCTAAGTCAGAATTTACATCTCGATGGATGTTCATTATCCGTTGAAAATGAACATCCGTTGAATTTTATCATCCATTGAAATATTAAATATTATTCTGGGTACTTTTATCTTGATGGATAACTGTTTAATCCTTATCCGTCGAATTACTCTCAATCTTAGCCATTAATTCTAGGAATTATCCGTCGAATTTAATTACATCCTGCAAGTATATTTCGATGGATAATCATTAGAATTTTGACAGTTCACTTTATTTTTAAACGACTATTTTGGGCTAATTTGATTGGTTACTTTATTTTACTTTTTAATTTTTGATAGTTTATTTCTGAGATAGTATAAAATCCTATTTCATTTTAATCTTTACTTTTATCTTTCTCAAGCAATTTTTCTAACTCTCTTCGTTTCCAAAGAAAAAAACCCCTTTCGGCAACTACTTTCAATCACAGCAATAGCAACCGTAGCCAAAATCATGTCTCAAAATGGGTATGTATATGAAAAGAACAACTCCGTAGCTTTGGTGAATAAGGAGATTCCTGCATCTGAAGACTATCACAAAATGATGGACTTCATTCGAAGCTACAAACTGAATTATGCTATGCTTGAGTCTCCAATCATCTACTGAGAAGTTGTTGAGGAGATTTGGGCTACTGCTTTGTTCAACTCCAAGGATAAGACCATTACCTTTTCTCTCAAAGGCAAGGAACACTGCATTAACTGTGATACTCTTGAAGCATGCTTTAAATTGCCTGAAAATAACATTCTTGCTCCACACACGGACACAGATGTGAGTAACATGCTAATCTCAATGGGTTATGCTCTTACTGCCACCAAATTAGGTGAGGTTAGGAGACTAGGCCTTAGAAAAGAATGGAGCTTTCTTTGTGACTCCTTTGTTAAGGTTTTTTCTGGCGAAGTTAGTAATTTTGATGTTGTTAGCTATTCTATTGTTAACATGCTGTATATGCTTCTGAGTGATAAGTATTTTAATTTCAGTACTTTCGTAATTTATGAATTAAGGGGAAAATTAGGTTATATTAAAAAGATGTCTAAGAACATCTATTATGCCAGATTCTTTATGATGATAGCTAACTTTGTTTATGAGGATCTCTCAATTTTAAACCCAACAAACAAGTTAGATTGTTGGGTCCAAGAGAGAAGAGTTGTTGCTAATCTTAACAGGGCTAAACACCATAAGGAGGTTCCCCTCATCTACATGCCAATTATGGAGCAGCCTCAGGTAAGTGAGGTAAACACTTCTGTCTCTTCTACTTATCTACCACAAGTTTCTTTGTAGACAACTGTGGCTATGGCATCTGTGAGTTTGCCCCAACAGATGCCTACCCAAGCCACAAAATCAAAAGATTTCAAATCCTAGTAAAAAAACTCACTCTAGTTTCTCTCAAAAGAAACTAGTTTTAAAATCTACTAAAAACAAAGAGGGGAGTGTGAAGGGAAGTGAGCCTAGTGAGGGACAGGGTGAAAATCAAAGAAACCCTAAGGATAAGGAGGGAAAGGTGTGTGTAACCCATCCTAGCCACATTGCAGTCTCCCAATAGACTGAAATGCTTAATAAGGACTCAAGATCATTACTAGTTGCATCCTCCCAAAAGGATGTAACTATTGAACAAAGCTCTCAGCCAAGAGCAAAGGCTAAAAGGGTTAGATATACAGACTCATCCCAAACTTACACAAGAAAGAAGAAATCTAAAACACTCGGGAATACGCAGGCTGCACACACTGTGCAAACTGCAGTCAAAGACTCAGTTATAGCACCTTCTCAAAGTCAAATTGATATGGCTGCTGTAAATGTGGAGTCACAGCCAAAATCTCTTACAATGGAAGCACCTCACACACATAACTCACCCACTAACTCTTTGGATGTTGACATGATTCACACATAAATTCCTGATCTTCCATCTTTAACTCTCACGGAGAAGCCAAAATCTCAAGTAAGTGATCTTTAATCTTTAGATGATTTGTTGGCTCACTTGCCATTTTTTTCCGTTCTACTGAGAAATCTGTATAAAATCTCAAATCAATCACCACAGATTCTACTGTAGTTTTAACCCCAAACTCTGTCATTTCTACTATCTTGACGGATATTCTTCATCCGTCGACTAGTGATTGTATCTCGACGGATGTGCTTAACAACAGTCATCCATTGAAACTCTCAACTATTACCTCGACCGATGTTTCTCATCCGTTGAATATCACTGCACCACTTGAAATTTCAACTATTGTTATAAGTACAAATGATTTAGTAGTTGTACAATCACTCTTAGGATTGAGGGAAGGGAGTGAACAGAGTGAGAGGCTGAGTTGTTTTCAGGAAAAAGGAGAGGAAATGAGTGAACAAATACAAGCTATTTCTTCCAGCTTGGCAAAAGAAAGTGAGAGGAGTCCCACCTTAGATGGTGAAGGTGAGGTGTGAGGGTGGGAAGCCAAGGGGAGCCCTTGATGCAAGAACAGAGAGAACACAAGAGAAAAGCAGGTCTTGAAGAATGGGAAGAGCCCATTGTTAGTGAATTAAGGGGTGTCAATGAGGCTGAAAAGAAGCAGCTATTTAAGCAAGAGTATCAAGCTGTCATATACTCTATTTCTTATAAAGTTGATGCATTTACTCACCCTGTTCCAGCTTATCATGCTTTGGCTGAACAGGACAATGAGGCTGCTGAGAGAATTCTCAACTTGGTGCACACAACAGCTTCAATGCAAAGGGCCAAGGATGCAATCACTGCCACACCCTCTATAGTTGGTGATGATTTTGAATATCCAACTAGTGGTTCTGAAGATACTTTTGGGGATGATGGTGAGGATGATGAAGGAGACTTCATGGACAGAGGGGGAGAGGCTGGTCCTAGCTCAAGCACAAACAGTCCATCATGGATGCTTAGCAAAGACTGTAGTGAGCATCACTTTAAATCAACTCTATTCCACATAATCCATCAGAATCAGACAGCTCTTCAGGCTTCTACATATGCCAACACCAAGAGTCTTCTCCAAGCACACCTTGAGTCTCTTCACTTGCACAAAATCCAATCTCTCAAGCAAAATCAAGATGTGTCTGAGATCAAGATAGAAATTAGACAAGTCAAGAAGGACATCAATGAAAGATTGAAGACCCTAGAAACTTCCATCACTTAAATTCAACTCTACCAAGCTCAATAGACACTCATTATTCAGAAATTGGTGGCTGCACAAACCTCAAACCCTGCTCAATTTGATGCTAACAAAAAGGGGGAGAAAGTCTTTATTATTCCAGTTAGTCAGGGGGAGTCACTTAGTGAGGGGGATAAAGTGCTCAACATTAATGTCCGTAAGGTAGTAGTTCCAGCAATTACCTTCACAAAGCCACCAATGCTAGATAACATTGATTTGATCAAGATAGCAGCAGCTGATCTAGAGCCGAATGACAAATTGAAGAAGCTTGATGAGAAGATAGAGAAGAAATTTGGTCCAATTAAGCAAGACAAAGCTGTGAAACTTTTCTCTCATTTTTCTCAATTGATACAAATTTGAGTAAATGAAATAAGCTTAGGGAATATGGAAAGGGGTCAACCCTCTGCAATAAAATCTCCAAAGGCCAATGTGATTTTTCATCCAAAGAGAAACTATCCAAAGAAATCAGACAAAAATCCATTAGACCTAGTCTATGAAAATCCCAAGCCTGATGAGAAGAAGCTGCTTGGTAGATCTATTGCCTATCTCAAAGATCCCAGAGACTCAGTCTTGAAGAAGAGAATTGCTAAAATCTACATGAATGGAAAATTGATCTGTGTGGTGGCTGGACATCCACAGTTTGCAGAAGCTAAGAAAGAAGAAAAGGTGAGGCTCAAACAATAACAAAGGAAAGCTGCCTTAGATGCCAAGAACCAAGCTAAGAAGCCTGAAACCACAGAATCTATATTACCTGCTCTGATAGTTGAGACTCTGATTGAAGAAAAGCAAGAAGTACCAAAGCAAACAAAGAAACCAAGACTGAAATTCAGACCATAGAGGAAGCTGGATTTTGATGAAGACAAGGAAGAGCACTTGCCAACCCAATCTACCACTACAAGTCAACCAGTCATGCCCACAATGGAGCAGGCTGAATTCAAGGTTTATTCTTACATGAATTTCCACGGTGAACCCATAATTCCTAAATATGAACCTGTAGATTGGGAAAGCCTTCCACTTCCTGATCTAAACATCCCAATCCTAACTAAATCAAAGAAAAGAAAGTCAAGAGCAATTAATGTCAGTAAGGTAGTAGTTCCAGCAATTACCTTCACAAAGCCACCAATGCTAGATAGCATTGATTTGATCAAGATAGCAGCAGCTGATCTAGAGCTGAATGACAAATAGAAGAAGCTTGATGAGAAGATGGAGAAGAAATTTGGTCCAATTGAGAAGCAATACAAAGCTGTGAAACTTTTCTCTCATTTTTCTCAATTGATACAAATTTCAGTAAAAGAAATAAGCTTAGGGAATATGGAAAGGGGTCAACCCTCTGCAATAAAATCTCCAAAGGCCAATGTGACATCCAAAGAGAAACTATCCAAAGAAATCAGACAAAAATCCATTGGACCTAGTCTATGAAACTCCCAAGCCTGATGAGAAGAAGCTGCTTGGTAGATCTATTGCCTATCTCAAAGATCCCAGAGACTCAGTCTTGAAGAAGAGAATTGCTAAAATCTACATGAATGGAAAATTGATCTGTGTGGTGGCTGGACATCCACAGTTTGCAGAAGCTAAGAAAGAAGAAAAGGTGAGGCTCAAACAATAACAAAGGCAAGCTGCCTTAGATGCCAAGAACCAAGCTAAGAAGCCTGAAACCACAGAATCTATATTACCTGCTCTGATAGTTGAGACTCTGATTGAAGAAAAGCAAGAAGTACCAAAGCAGACAAAGAAACCAAGACTGAAATTCAGACCATAGAGGAAGCTGGATTTTTATGAAGAACAGGAAGAGCACATGCCACCCCAATTTACCACTACAAGTCAACCAGTCATGCCCACAATGGAGCAGGCTGGATTCAAGGTTTATTCTGACATGAATTTCCACGGTGAACCCATAATTCCTAAATATGAACCTGTAGATTGGGAAAGCCTTCCACTTCCTGATCTAAACATCCCAATCCTAACTAAATCAAAGAAAAGAAAGTCAAGAGCAATTAATGTCAGTAAGGTAGTAGTTCCAACAATTACCTTCATAAAGCCACCAATGCTAAATAACATTGATTTGATCAAGATAGCACCAGCTGATCTAGAGCTGAATGACAAATAGAAGAAGCTTGATGAGAAGATAGAGAAGAAATTTGGTCTAATTGAGAAGCAAGACAGAGTTGTGAAACTTTTCTCTCATTTTTCTCAATTGATACAAATTTCAGTAAATGAAATAAGCTTAGGGAATATGGAAAGGGGTCAACCCTCTGCAATAAAATCTCCAAAGGCCAATGTGATTTTTCATCCAAAGAGAAACTATCCAAAGAAATCAGACAAAAATCCATTGGACCTAGTCTATGAAACTCCCAAGCCTGATGAGAAGAAGCTGCTTGGTAGATCTATTGCCTATCTCAAAGATCCCAGAGACTCAGTCTTGAAGAAGAGAATTGCTAAAATCTACATGAATGGAAAATTGATCTGTGTGGTGGCTGGACATCCACAGTTTGCAGAAGCTAAGAAAAAAGAAAAGGTGAGGCCCAAACAATAACAAAGGCAAGCTGCCTTAGATGCCAAGAACCAAGCTAAGAAGCCCGAAACCACAGAATCTATATTACCTGCTCTGATAGTTGAGACTCTGATTGAAGAAAAGCAAGAAGTACCAAAGCAGACAAAGAAACCAAGACTGAAATTCAGACCATAGAGGAAGCTGGATTTTGATGAAGACAAGGAAGAGCACATGCCAACCCAATCTACCACTACAAGTGAACCAGTCATGCCCACAATGGAGCAGGCTGAATTCAAGGTTTATTCTGACATGAATTTCCACGGTGAACCCATAATTTCTAAATATGAACCTGTAGATTGGGAAAGCCTTCAACTTCCTGATCTAAACATTCCAATCCTAACTAAATCAAAGAAAAGAAAGTCAAGAGCAATTAAAAAGTCTAAGCCTATCAAACTTCAATCTAAAGCCTTAGCCAAACCCAAACCAACTGCGAACAAGGGAGATCAACTCTTTATTTGTGACATCAAGGAATTTGCAGACATAAATCTCTATCTGGATGAGCTAGAAGAAGTAAGAGCTATTGATGCTTACAAGCATCTTCGAGAGAGATTGGTCTTCAGGTATAAGGGTGGAAGAGAGCTAACTTGGCCTCTTCACAGAATTCTCAATGAAGGATATTCTGTTCTAGTAAAGATTTTATCCTCAATAAAGAATAAATTTGTGTTTAATATTGTTGCCAAAAAGATGGTACTAAATAAAATTGAGGAGATAAGGAATAGCTAGATGAAGGGTTTTTAGCACATAAACACAACGAAAACGTAAATTTAAATCTTAAAAAAATGAAACGCTCCGCAGGATCCATGCGAAAAATAATATTTAATTCATAGTTCAGTATGTTTACCTTAAGAAGCTTTACGTTAATGGAAAGATGGAGGTCTTTAATGGCGATCCAAAAATGATGAACGGAGATCCTTAGCAGCTGCTCCTCAAGTGTGAAGCACTCCACCGGTATCCACCAAGAAAACGATGTAATGAAGGAGGAGGAGATGGAGAGAATTAGGGTTTTGTAAATCCTTTTGGTTGAGGCAAAAATAGGGTCTATAATAGTATATTTATAGGCAAAATTTTCAGCTGAAAATTTTCCCATAAAATATTATTATTATTAACCCTTTATTATTCTCAGTAATAATTAAAACACCTTATAATTATTAATCCTTTTTCTAAACACTTTAGAAATAATTCTCTCATTTGATTTAATTTCCAAAACTTAAATTCTTAATTAATAATATTAAGAACTTTTTCTTAATTAATTTATAATCAATTAAATCTCATTTAATCAATTATTAAATTTGCCAATTAATTATTTATTTCATAAATAAATAATTATCAGCCATTATTAATTAATTCTTCCACCATTAAATCATTCTCTTTTATGGTTTGACCCTGTAGGTTCAATATTAAGCCGGTAGTAGAAATAAATAATAATAGAACTATTTTATCATTATTTATATAAATTCTCTATTTCATTAAATATGATTAATTAATTAATCATATTTATTCTACATCGTGAGAGATACTTCTCAACATATCGCGACTATCCGGATAATACGGATTCACTGCTTAGAATACCAAGAACCTATTCAGTGAGTAGTTATCGTACAATTAATTCCTTCTACCCTGCAATGTCAGGATTAAATACAAGGCATGGAACTTGTGTCAAGCCTATCTTATTTAATCACTTGCTTTCCCATTCACTATGCTTAGTTCTATATAATGTAAATTAGAAATTCCTTTCTAATTACATTCAGTTTGGCCAGAGATTTCTGAACTAACATAAGTGGATCACCATTGAACATTCTCTTCCTACACTGGAAGGGGTAGATCCTTTATTGATCATACACTATCTTCGCGTACAAATTCCTATACCCAGTAGAGCCCTTATAATTGTCCCTTGAGACTAAGAACTAAACCAAAGCATAGTTCAGTGTACACAAGATGACTATGATGACCTCAAGTCTAAGGATACTTGTACAACTATCACTATGTGAACAACTGCTGACACGTGAGTGAACTCCATCAGTTGTTCAGCTGTGTGAGTCATGTTCAATGAACTTATTCTATAATAAGCACCTACATACTAGCTATAGTGTCACCACACAAATGTCTATGAGAACAGACATCCTTCATAATGAAGCAAACATAGTATGTACCGATCTTTGCGGGTTATTAATTACCAGTTATTAATCCTACGACCAGGAACTATTTAAGTTTAGAGTTATCATCTTTTAGGTCTCATTATTATGATCTCATCACAATCCATAAAAAGCTTTACTTTAAACTGTGGTATATCTTATTTAAACATTTAAATAGATAGAGCCCGTAATAAAAACAAAACAAGTCTTTTATTAATATCAATGAAATCAAAACAGATTACATAAAAGTTATTCCTAAATCCTCATACATGATTGGACTTAGGACATATCTCTTTCACTAGAGAGGCTCAAATGCACTCCCAGGAGTCTTATCTGTTCCTTACATAGGAAATAGAGTGCATTTGAGGCCATACTGGATAATGGAGTTCAAGGATGAAATATACACCCGAAGATTCTTCAAATTAGAAGATCAGTTAAAATTTCAAGCAGTGAAACTCTCATGGAGAAGCGAAAGATTCTAGAGCAGACTACTGAAGATGAATCTAAATTCTATAGGCAACTTCAAAACCAAATTGAATAGAAGAATGAGAAATTGGGAAAGAAGTTTAGATAGTCAAGGAAATAAGTTAAATCTGCTCAGCCTAGAGGAGCGCCTTGAGAATGGCTTATGAGATTCTCTATAAACCTTCCTCTGTATGATTTTCAATAAATTGCAGCACTTGTTAATTTTATCTACTATAAATCAGTCTATATTCATAAGGTATTTTGTTATCATCAAATTTCTCTTATTTTATGCCTACAATTCCAGTAGACATAAATTGGGGGAGATTGTTAGGAATATGTTATGTACTTGATGATAAGTTAAACAAAACACTATAGTAGATTTAATTTAGTATTTTTGTAGCTTTCAACGGATGATCACTTCAACATCTGTTGAGAGAGTAGCTTATGTATCAATAAGTCTTGTAACACATTTCTGCATTCTATAATACCTTAAAGAGTCTAGAAGTCGTAGGATATTCAAAGTCATATTGACTACTAGCTTGATATAAAAAATAGTTTGGCTAATTATAAATATTAGATGCCTTGTAATTTTGCATAAGTGAAATAGAGTTAACTGCTATGGAAGACTTTCAATGAATGATTCTACAAAGTTTCGACAGATGACTCAAGTCACACTCAACGGATGATCTAGTGAAGCTTCGACGGATGATTCAACACAGTCTCAACGGATGTTCCAATGAAGTTTTAATGGATGTTTAAATTCAAATAGCAGTTGATAGTGACTTGACAGTCACATGGGTTGATTAGATGCAAATGAATGTGGCAGCCTATTTACAGGTTTTAGAGAACAAAGAAGCATTTCCATTTCCATGCTAACATGAAGATATTCAAAGATGCTGGATAGAGAAATGAAGAAGCATGAAATTAGACTAAGAAACATTTTTTTCTTATTTGTTTGTCTTTTTATCTTATAACTTGGTGATATATAAACCAAGTGTAGCAAGTAGAACAGAGTGAAGTAAGTAAACAATTTACCAGAGAAATAGATAAAGCTGTATCTGTAAAAAAATTCTCTGTTCTTTGTAAATTCTACTTATAAGCAGCTGTGTGCAAATCTTGCATCACAGAATTCACGATTTTATATATATCTCTGGTGGAAAAGTTCAATCCACCAGAAAGTTTTTAAATACTTGTGTTTAATTACTTTGTGTTTGATTTCCTCAATATTTTCATTCCACATTTTATCTAAATCAAACACAGTTGTATATTTAAAATTGAACAACTCTTAAAATCAAAAAGGAACCAGAATTAAATTCGACCCCCCTTCTGTAATTCTTTTTTAGATTGTTTGGGAATAACAGGTCATCATGATGAAACCTAAAAATAAAATAACATGTTTAATCATAAACAATCTTCAGCAACTGCTCCACAATAAAAATATATCATTTCCTACTCCAAACTAAACCATGATTTTTTTAGTTTATAGTTCTAGAAATAAGATTCCAAATTTCATAAATATTTTTCTTTCTTTAGAAACTCTTTTTCCACAACTATAAGTTCAAAACTTAAACCACTAGTATAACTTTGAAAAGAAGTATAATAGGCCTAATTATACAATAACATATAATATATAGAAAACAACTTTAAACAATAAAACTTGCTCTATTTTTCACATACCCTGAACCAAATATCTTCATAACACATCATTCTCTACTTTTCACGAACTACGCGGCTAAACCTCACAAATCTACCTTTCATTGGAAGGTTAAATTTAAAACAAGCAAGTATGAGCGAAAAAAAATGCTCAACAAGTGTATTAAAGGATAATTATAAAGCCTCAAAATAATTTCGTATTTTTCAACTAAAACTGTTTTAATAATTTGCAAAACTTTTTTGTTAAAATATTTTGATAATTAAGCACCAAGGGCATTAACAATAATTTAAATCTTAACCAGAATCAAAAACAGTAAAATTGTATCCACAGTAAAATTACAAGCAAATAATATGAAATAATAATAAAAATTTGAATCATATATTTATATCAATGCTAAATTAAAAACACGAGTACCAGATAAATCATTTAAGTGATGATTATCTATGATAATTAGGTGGAAATCTTTCTTGACGGACGTGCTGGCTCCAACGATCAGTCGTGAAGCAACACCGACATATCGAATCACATCCAAAATAAGGGGTACCAAAAAAACCAATCAAAGGCCTATCTTATATATTACAGTATGTCGTAATATTACACACATTGCGCCCGCCGCCACTATAACGCCCTCAAACTCGGGGTTAGGAATGAGAACTCACGACACCTTTATAATAATCAACTAAATAATAATAATTAATTTATTAAACCCCAAAAAGCTACAAGGATCGATACGGGATAAAGTATGAGACAAGATTACAACTACTAACCAGAAATTAAAAGTTAGGTCCTTAATACAACTGTAGAGGGGGGTGAATATATTTTATGCAGATAAATCAAAATAATCACTCAACAGGATAAATAGTTTTGTATTGATTAATAAAAACTGATTACAAACTAATCTCTCAAAGGATGAACAGATATCCTTCAGAGCTTCCAGGTTACATAAAAGATATATCAATACGTGACTCATAAAGTGTTAACCTAATCTGTGCTTATATACTGCATAAATACACAATCTGTTACAACCGGCATTTTCGTGTAATATTATTTGTAAATTTGGTGCAATTTTAAAGTCGAATGCCAATATATTCAACTATTGTATGCTTGTGTGAGTGAAAATTTCTGCGTCCTAAATTTGCTTTATGTGGTATATGATTTTTCAAAGCAAAAGTTTATTTATTTCTTTTATTTTTGATTTATAAGAAATATTTTAAACCTTGAATAAATTTCTTTTTAAAAGTCATTTTGTTCACAAATTTGAAAAGTGGTTTTATAAAATTTCTAAAAATCCAAGTTATTTTATGGTATAAATTTTATAATTTTTGAACTTGTATTTTATTTTATAAAAATAAATCTTTATAAATTTTAGTTGTCATAATTAGCAAATGACAAGGAAGCCCTTGCATGCAAACCACCCTTTCATTCTTTTCAAGGACAAAGAGGACAATTCCAAACCCACTAACTCATGAACTAGTAGCCAAATTACCTCCTTGACCTTGCATGCAAGTTAGCTTAATTCTAACTAGAAGGATACCCTTGTCATTTCTCAAACCCACTCACAATATAGTCAAATCAAGACATAAAAACAACTCAAGGAAGTGATCACCACTTCACTTCACCCCACCACTTCACTCTCATCTCCTTCCTCCCCCTCCCTCTCGGCTTTTCCCCCTCCCCTCTCGGCAATTCCCAAAAACCGAGCCCCATCCCCTTCTTTCTTCATTTCTCACTCAAAAAATCATCCTATTATCAAGTAATCCTACTCCCTACATGTTGTTCTTGTATATCTTAAGAGTTTAGAGTAGAAAAACTTATGTGTTGACCTTGCATGGTGGTGTTTTGTTAAAACTCCAAGTGAATATCCTTGATTCTTGTGAATTCAAGGCTTTCACCATGAGTTATAGTAGCAAAGGGTTGAGAATGGCTATACATGAGTATGCTACACTCATGCAATTGTTGTTTTCACCCTAATCCATTCGGCCATGACTTGATAGGAGCCGAATGGATGGTGTTTTGGTTGTCATGTTCCACTTTGTGTATTTTTGTGATGATAACATGAAAATTTTAGTGAAGTCTTGATAAAACCCTTTGCATGCTAAGTGATCATCTAGATATAGCTTATTCTAGGCTTGCATGTCAATTTCATGGTAAAATATATTTAGAAAACATGTTGCTTTGATTGGTAAAACTGGAAGACATGCATGCATGTAAATTTCTCTTGGAATGTTGGAAGATTTTGATCATTTGGAAAGATTTTGTTAGTAAGCTTTAATTTCAGTAGGAATAAGGTGTTAATATTGATTAGTTCTCCTTGATGTATGGTAATAATTCGTGTATATATTATAAAAATACATAACTTTTTTTTCAAAAACTTGATGACTTGTAAATTGTGCAATGTGATTTCCTTTGTTTTGCCATGATTGCACCTTAGGTAAGGATGATCTCCACCAAGATTATTTTGAGTGTAAGGGAGTTAATTCAGTAGATCACCATGTTTAAGTCTTGGTTTGGGTATTGGGTTGTTGGTGGTTGAGTTTGTCAAGTAAAAACCTTGGAGAAAGAAGAGTCTTAGTTTCTGCAGAAAATCAGTTTAGTACCCTGAGGTTTAGAGTGAGTTTTGACCATGTCATTGATGTGCACTTTGAGGCCCAAGCCACCAGAAGTTAGTATTAGGAGTATATAAAAGGTTTTAGGAGTTGGTTGGAGGTTTGCATGTCGTTTGGTTAGGTGCACAAGTAGAATAACAAAATCTGTCCAGCAGGGGACAGTTTTGTTGCAACTTAGAAATAGGGAGATTTGACCATGTCATGGGTAGGCCCTCATTAGGCCCTGTTGGGCCTTAGTTAGAGGGAGTGTCAGAGAAGTTTTTCCAACCATAGTTCATAGGATATGAGTTAGAACCATGTGTAACAAGTTAATTCAAGTCAGGGCATTTTCTGCCCAGGAAAACAGGGGAACCTTGGACTTTAAGCTTAGGCCCAAGAAGGCCCAAGCCAGGCCCTTGAGCCACATCAAGTTTGGGAGATGCCCTAAGGTCAGGAGAGTCTTGTGTGGAAGTTTTAAAGGAAAACTTGTAGTTTAAGGGTATCTAATGCACTCAAGAAACCATAGATGTCATTTTGAAATTTACACCAGTGAGCACTTTCACTTATCGCCTAGTTTTAGAACACTTAGGAGTGAGATCTAGGTTGACCACCATAGTTGTAAAATAGTGTAAGGTCAGTAGAGCAAAAGGCCCAAGTGAGGGTCAATAGGTCTTGGATTGTAACAACCGACGAATTACGCTGGTATTATATTATAACAATGATAAATTATGTGTATTATGATGTGATTAAATGTGTAAGTTGTTAAACCCTAACTGCTATGTGTTATGTGTTGGCTGTTTTGATCCAAACGTGTTTTGGATATTTATTGAACGTTTTATCGTCAGTTATATATATTATATCAAAACCTGTACAGCTCAAAACTATGTTTTAAAAGCCCGTATTTCAAACAAAGTCACTGGCCCTATTTTGCCAAAAATGCCCTATACCATATCGCTATTCTGAACCCCTAGACGTTTTACCAATTGACCTTTTTCGCGAAAAACGACTTTTCCGGATCCCTTCGGGTACCAAAAACCCCACAAGAATTATATTTTTATTTTTATATGATCATGAAATTATCATATATCATTTTTCTTTGTATTTTTGTATTTTTCACAATTTTTGGGAATTTTTAGTATTTATTTTGTATTTATTGGACATTTAAAAATTCAATAATAATACCCAAAAATTATAAAAATTGGGGCCAAATATTTTTAATAGGAGTGTAATTAGACCCTTAATTTTACTTAGGGGTATTATCTTCATAAATATAAATACCTGAATTATTATTAATTAAATCAGTTAATTACAATTAAAAATCAGGAAAAAATAAAAAGAAAAAGAAAAGGAATTAGGGTTAGGGTTTGGTGAAGAACAGGGCAACAAAATCAAAGCTGATTTTCATCGTGATTCCGGAGTCCAAATCATTAGTGTAAGTACTCGTTTTGAAGCTTATGATCTGTAGTTTTCGATTATGTAAGTGTTTTTGATGTTTGATTGATCGAACTGAAAGTTTATATTTTCGGGTTTTTAATCGCGAACTCGGGTTTGATTTTCTGGTTGTTGTTTGATGTTTTGATGATTACGAGCGTGTAGATCGTCGTTTTGTGAGTCGATTGGCACCGGTTTCGTCAAGGTTGGTGTACGTTTTGAGCTCGCCGGAGTTCCGCCGCCGCCGCCGCGTTTCTCAGGTTTCCGGCTGTTGAAGTCGACGAGGACGAAGGAGGAACAGAAGGGGAGCGTCGTTGTGTTGCTGTGCGTCGAAAACGCAAAAGGAACGAATGAAATCGAACGTTTTCGTCTCGCCGGAAAATCTCCGTCGGCGTCGGATTCTAGGCAGTGGCCGGTGTTCTTCGTGACCCGATCGGGTCGAAGACGACCCGGTTGCAACCCGGTTTCGACCCGGTTTCGATCCAAAAACCCCAATCTGTTTTTCTGATTTCTGTTTCTGAATTTTTATTATTTAATTCTATTTTATAAAAACAGAAATTAGATTTATTAATTCTAAAAATCAATTAAAAATTAATTTTGAATTCTGAAAATAGTATTATTAATCTCTAAATTATTTTATTAAATTATAAATTCGAATTTATTTATTTATTTATTAAATTATTTATCTAATTATTTATTAATTATTTAATTAATTAATAATTGGATAATTAATTAGTAATTAGGTAATTAATTAATAAATAAGGATTAGAAATAATTAAGAAATGTGATTAATAATCTAATAATTAGTTAATAGTGCAAATAATGATTCGATAATTAGAATTATTATTCGAGCGCTAGTTATTCGATTAATATTATAATAATTACTCGTATCGTATAATTAGATATTAGTAACTAATTGATTAGCGAATCGTATAACTCTCGATAGTAATTTAATATTCGATAATTATGCGGGAATTGCGAGTAATTCGTAGTTATACAAGTAATTAATCGTTAAGTGATCTATAATTTGAATAATTCGTAGTTATTCGATAAATAGCGTATCGGTTAATTAAATTGATTGATTATTTGTAAATAATCGATCTTATCGAATAAATATCGATTAGTTATAAATATTATAATAAATTGTGATTAATCCTAATAATTAGGGATTTATTATTTTAAATTATTAAATAAGTATTTATTAATTATTTATTAGTTATTTATTTATTAAATATTTAAAAAGTGAATAATTATTTCGATAATTAATCACATGATTTTCAATAAATCATAACTTCTTCATTTTAACTCCAAAAATTATAAAAAAATTATTTTTGACTTTGATTTTTATTAAATAATTATTTAAAAATTATTTTAGGATTTAAAAGGTTGTAATAATTATTTATATTGAATAATAAATTGAATCATCAGTGTTTAATTCATAACAATTCAACCGTTAGTCCGATTTAAGTGAAACGAAGACCCCTAGACTCAGAAAAATGAGACGAATCCAATAAAAATAGTTGTAAGTTATAATTTCTTCCGAAAAAGAGTGGTTTGGTGATAATTGATAGTTCGTAAGTCCTAATAGGGGTATAATTGAGCCGAATAAATCCCGAAAAATTATAATAAAATCAGATAAGACTAGTAATGCAGGTATAAGCCTAGAATTGATTCTAAAAATAATTATAAATCTAGAAATTAATTATATGCTTTACGTGCTACGTGCTTTATGTGATTATGTGAATAGATGTGCTGTATAAATGTATGTATATATATGCGAGTCAGATAGAAACGCATGGGTAGACTGATAAGGTTGTGTGATATCAATTCAAGATACACGTATATAGTAAGTTATCTAAACACCTATATTTCCATGATTTGTTCAGTATTAGCAAGGCAGAGCAAGCTAGGGTCAGAAGGCAGTGAGTTAAACCAGGTTAAGTACGCGCAAGGCAAGTTTTTCCCCTATTCTAAATTAAGAATAATGATTTATATTTCTTTTCTATCGTATCAATTCTCTTTGATAATCATTGTTCATATACACTGTTACCCATTTATTATTGCTTTTTCCAGTTTTATTTCAATTCTTGATTTACCCAATTTATTGAATTCCCTGTTCATATTTCAATTCCTTTACCCTACATATACTCTGGTATATCCTGGTGTTGGGATATATCAATAGCATACCGATTATTCCGGATTCTCATCCTTGGACTGGATGGTTACTATAAAGGCTGGGTTTTTCCTAGACCATTAATTAATAGGCCATAGTTGCCTGAGTACTCCTTATGTTGGTTGGGTCTATGCAGTTGGGTATAGATCCGCACTATATTCTGACTGATCAGCAGATTATAGTGCATATGTTGGTTCTTGTTTCCAGTCTTGTTCATTTGGCACTCGCCATCATTGGCAAATTACTATTCGATACAGATACAGATGGTTGTTACAACCAGCAGCTTATTGTTTCTCATTTCTCTTTCTCTATACCATATATATATTTTTGCAGGCTTGTTGAGCAATTTTGGCTCATCCCTTTTTATTGTTACTCCTATTGTTTTACAGTTAAGGTAGATAATGAAACCCATCAGGACCCGCATAGTCAAGAAGCGAGTCAAACAGCGGGACCCTCTTATACCAAGAGTGTTCCTTCCTATTCCCGAAGAGAGCTTTGAATTGCCAGATCAGGTGTAGCAGGATAAGTAGTAATGTTGGGTTGAATAAAAGTCTTGTGTAGTTTGAATAAAAGGTGTGTAGTGAAACTATAGATAGAATAAAGTTTTGTATCAAAGATAGTTCTTGAGACTGGTTTTATTTAGTTGGGGTTGTAATAAAGTGTAGTGCGTGATTCTTGTTTTCAAACTCAGACCTTAAAAGATCCTGAGTAATGATAGTTTGGGGTAATTATTATATTTATATTCCGCTTGTGCAGGTATAGTTTGTAATTGTTGTTAATAATGCCCCAAATCTATACCCCGAATTTGGAGGGTGTTATAGTTGGCATCAGAGCTTAGGTTTGACCTTTGAAAACAAGAACGTTAGGGTTAAGATGAGATAGGAAAATGAGATAGGATGAGAGTAAGAGTGTTAGGATTGTTTGTCTATGTGATTAGAAGTTATGAGTTGTAGGATTGTGATTTGATTGTTTTTGTGTTATTATTTTTATGTATATTAGATGGCTTCTTTATCATCGTCTACGGAGAGGACTGAGACAGATCCAGTGCATGCACCGGTAGTAGCCCCAGTGTCAGAGCAGATCTTACCTCCATTGCCACCTGAGCCAGCACCAGAGATACCACTTCCCCCAGAGTGGGAGGATTTAGAGCCTCAGATTCCGATGCCACCAGTCGAGATTCCAGGGATGCCACAGATGGAGCCAGAGGCAGAGCCGCCAGTGTATGCGCCTATGGAGTAGCCTGTCTTATTTCCTGCCCCATTAGCCATTTATGCACCTGTTCCGGGAGTTTATCAGTTTCCTCAGCCGGAGTTTATGGATGAGATCGTGGTAGATGGACCATTACCTTCTCGAGGTTCCAACACTGATCTTCGTGAGCATCATACCGTGACTTATCAGCGTTTTCAGGCAGAGAGGGAGGAGAGGATTAGATGGCAGAACCAGTGTAGAGAGATCCTTGGATTGTATGAGACGCAGACAAATGGTCATGTCAGAGCATTATGACCAGATTATATACTGAGAGAGAGGTTACATCAGATTCACCGGATTAGCTCGCAGCAGCTTATTGATTTGAGACAGCAGGATCTTAGCGCGGAGACAGCATATCGCAGAGCATTGGGACTTACCGAGGCAGTGCTAGAGGCATTGCAGGAGGAGTTGAGCCACGTACCACCAGGATTTTGAGATTAGCAGATCGATGAGTGTTATATTATGTATATTTTGTAGATAGAGGCAGTATAGTATTGTATGACTAGTTTGTATGAGTGTAGTTACTGACTTTGATCGATAGTAGTAGTAGCAGTATGACTGTTATATCATAGGTTTTTGTATCAAGCACTGACACCTGTAGCTGGTGTTCTACCTATATATATACGAGATGATCTTTTGCACGTTTTCTTTATTTTATTTCCAGTTATTTAAGCATTTATATTTATTTCAGTACCATTGCATATTTACAAATGTTGTTTTATTTACGATCATGTTGTACCCTTATATTTTAAAAAAAAAATTTAAAAAAAACACATCATACTGTTTTATCTATTCAGTTATTTAATAAGCTGTTTTATTTTCTCAAATCGACTGTTTTAATACATGTTTAATATACTGTTATTAAAGAAGACTCATTGTTTATTTACCAGAAAGATGGCACCTAAAAGAAAAGCACAACCCGACTCATCGAATGGAAACACCGAGGGCCAAAACAATAATAAACAGATGGATCAGATGTTTAATCTCATGCAACAGCAGATGTTGATGATGCCACAACAAATGCAGCAGCAACAACAGCAGTTCCAGCAACAGATGTTACAGCAAGCCGCTCATCCAGGACATCAAATACCACCAGCAGCACCTACGACTACTTTCAAGCAATTTCAGTCGGTGAAGCCACTGGAATTTATGGGTTCCACGGATCCTACAAAAGCGAGAGCTTGGCTGAAAGAGATGGAAAAGGATTTTTCGTTGGTAAAGGTTGAGGAAGAGCAGAAGACGGATTTCGCTAGCTATTTCCTAAAAGGCGAAGCTAATTACTGGTGGGAATCGAAGAAAGCTTTGGAAGAAGAAGGTGTGGTGACCTGGAATAGATTCACTGATCTTTTCTTGGAGAAATATTTTCCTCATTTTATGAAGAACCAGATGGAGATCAAGTTCCTGGAGCTGAAACAAGACAACTTATCGGTTGCGGATTATGAGACCAAGTTTACTGAATTGGCAAGGTTTGTTCCAGAGCAGGTGGATACGGACGAGAAGCGGGCCAAGAGATTTCAGCAAGGACTGAAACCATGGATTCGTAGCAGGGTAGCTGTGTTTGAATTGACAACTTATACAGCTGTTGTTCAGAAGGCTATGATTATTGAAGGAGAAAGCGAAGCAGCTCAGAAAGAGAAAGGACCAGGGAATTTTCAGAATCGTTTCAACAAAAGGCCGGGATTTCAAGCTCGAGGAAAAGTAAACTTTAGGAGGCCAGAACAAAACAACCATAGGATAGGTAATCGACTACCTGCCCCAACTCAGCAAAGGCTTATTCGACCGCCTGTACCTGATTGCAGAACGTGTGGTAGAAAGCATACGGGAATTTGCAACAAGCCAAATGTCACGTGTTTCAAGTGCAAGCAAAGGGGACACTATTCTGGAGAATGTCCGATGGGGAAAGCAGAAGTTACTTGTTTTCAATGTGGGAGAAAAGGACATATCGCCAGAGACTGCAGAGGAATTGCAATGGCTGCTAGTATTCCAAGAGTTTTAGCATTACCTCCACCTCCACTACCACAGCAAAATCAGCCCAGAGCAAGGACTTTCAACATGTCAATGAAGGAAGCGGTACAGAGTCCGAATGTGGTTGCAGGTACACTCCCTGTAAATTCCGTAAATGCTTTGGTATTGATTGATTCAGGAGCTACTAGATCTTTTATTTCTGAAGCTTTTATCTCTAAGATAGATTGTGAGGTTCAGTGGTTGGATGAAGTGTTAGTCATAAAATTAGCGAATAATGATCAGGTTGCAGTAGATCGAGTATGCCCGAGTTGTGATATTGAGATAGGGAGATGTCATTTTTCAGTTGATTTGATACCTTTTAGGTTAGGGGAGTTTGATGTTATTTTAGGAATGGATTGGCTATCTAGTAATAATGCTCAAATTGACTGTGCGAATAAGAGAGCGAAATTGCAAACTGAAGAAAATGAAACGGTAATATTTAAAGGTGAGAAGCAAAAGCAGAAATTCCTATCAATAATGCAGATGAGAAGATTGCTACGTCAAGGATGTCAAGCTTATTTAGCCTATGTACGGGATGCTGATAAGGGAAACTAGAAGATTGAAGATATTCCTGTAGTTTGTGAATTTCTTGATGTTTTTCCAGACGAATTACCAGGACTTCCACCAGATCGAGAAATCGAGTTCACTATTGACTTGACGCCAGGGACCGAACCAATTTCGAAAGCTCCATATCGAATGGCACCTGTTGAAATGAGGGAATTAGCAAAGCAGTTGCAAGAACTTCTTGACAAAGGAATTATAAGGCCAAGTGTATCCCCATGGGTTGCGCCAGTATTGTTCGTGAAAAAGAAGGATGGTAGTATGCGACTGTGTATTGATTATCGTGAGCTGAACAAGTTAACTATCAAGAATAAATATCCTTTACCTCGCATCGATGATTTATTTGATCAACTAAAAGGAGCAGCATGGTTTTCAAAAATCGACTTACGATCAGGCTATCATCAGTTAAAGATCAAGGCTGAAGATATTCCAAAGACAGCGTTTAGAACGAGGTACGGACACTATAAATTTCTTATGATGGCTTTTGGATTGACGAATCACCTGCAACATTTATGGATTTGATGAATCGAATATTCAAGAAGTATTTGGATAAGTTTATCATTGTATTTATTGATGACATCTTGATCTACTCAAAGAAGGAAGAAGAGCATGCAGCGCATTTAAGAACAACATTAGAGATATTACGAAAGGAGCAGCTTTATGCAAAATTTTAAAAATGTGAATTTTGGTTGAAAGAAGTGCAGTTTCTAGGGCATATCATCAGTAAAGAAGGCATTCAAGTTGATCCAGCAAAGATTGAAGCTGTGTTAAATTGGGAAAGACCAAAGACGCCGACAGAGGTTCAAAGTTTCTTAGGATTGGCAGGATATTATCGAAGATTTGTCAAAGATTTTGCGAAGATAGCGACACCGCTGACCAAGTTAACTCGACAAAGTGAAAAGTTTGAATGGAATAGTAAGTGTGAAGAAAGTTTTCAAGAATTGAAGAATCGGTTGGTGACTGCACCAGTATTAGTACTGCCAGACGAGCAAGGAAATTTTGTTATTTACAGTGACGCTTCATATCGCGGTTTAGGATGTGTGTTGATGCAACATGGTAATGTCATTGCATATGCGTCGAGACAACTTAAACCTCATGAGCAGAAATATCCTACGCATGATCTGGAATTGGCAGCAATTATATTTGCATTGAAGCTTTGGAGACACTATCTGTATGGTGAAAAATGCGAAATCTACACGGGTCATAAAAGTCTGAAGGATATCTTCACGCAAAAGGAACTAAACATGCGACAACGTCGATGGCTGGAATTAATTAAAGATTATGATGTTACAATCAGTTATCATCCAGGAAAAGCAAATGTTGTAGCAGATGCACTAAGCAGAAAAGAAAGATTGAATCGGTTAACTTCATGTGAAGAATTGGTTAAAGAATTCGACAAATTGGAAATTGAGATTCGTATTCCTCATGAATCTGCAGGAACTATTTACGCTATGACTTTTCAACCAGGGTTGCTAGAAAAGATTCGCCATTGTCAAGATAAAGTGATGAGTCAAGACGACAACTTAACAGGAGAAGAGATTACAACTCAGAAAGATAATGAAGGAATTTTACATTTTGCGTCAAGAATGTGGATCCCTAAAGTGGCAGAATTAAAAGAAGAAATTATGCGAGATGCGCCCAATTCAAAGTATTCCATTCATCCAGGAAGCACAAAAATGTATCGCGATTTGAAGGAAAACTTTTGGTGGTCGAATATGAAGAAGGAGATAGCAGAATGGGTGAGTAAATGCTACACATGCCAGCGAGTTAAAGCAGAGCATCAACGTCCGGGTGGGTTATTGCAACGATTAGACATTCTAGAATGGAAATGGGAACATCTAGCGATGGATTTCGTAGTGGGACTTCCAAGGACGAAAGCCAATCACGATGCAATTTGGGTTATTATTGATCGATTGACGAAATCATCACATTTTCTTCCAATTAATGAGAGATTTTCATTGGACAAGCTAGTGCACTTATATCTTAAAGAAATTGTGATGCGTCATGGAGTACCAGTATCAATTGTATCGGATCGAGATCCTCGTTTCAATTCAAGATTTTGGAGACAATTCCAAGAATGTCTAGGAACGAAGTTGAATATAAGTGCAGCCTATCATCCGCAAACTGACGGTCAAAGTGAAAGGACAATTCAAACGATTGAAGACATGCTATGAGTTTGTGCGATCGATTTTGAAGGTAGTTGGGATGAACATTTACCCCTAGTGGAATTTTCTTATAATAACAGCTACCACGCCAGTATTGGAATGCCACCGTATGAAGCATTATATGGAAGGAAATGCAGATCACCAGTGCATTGGGATGAAGTTGGAGAACGCAAGATTTTGGGTCCAGGATTAATTCAGAAGACAAAAGAAAAGATTAAACTTATTCGAAAACGAATCGAGGCAGCACAAAACAGACAAAGCAGATATGTAGACCAAGCAAGGAAGGATATGGACTATCAGGAAGGAGAACACGTATTGCTCAAAATATCGCCATGGAAAGGATTGACCAGATTTGGCAATAAAGGGAAATTGAAGCCACGATACGTTGGACCATTTGAGATTTTGAAGAAAATTGGGAAGGTTGCGTACGAGTTAGCTCTACCACCCCATATGCAGCACATTCACAACGTATTTCATGTATCTATGCTTAAGAAGTATAATCCTGATACAAGGCATGTAATATAATATGAACCAGTAGAATTTCAGGCAGATTTGTCGTATGTAGAACAGCCAATAAGAATTCTAGATAGGCAAGAGAGGGTATTAAGAAATAAGTCTGTGTCATTAGTGAGAGTTTTATGGAGAAACCCAGTGGTTGAAGAATCAACCTGGGAGCTTGAGAGTGAAATGTTAGAAATGTATCCTCAGTTATTTGCATAATGTGATTCTGAGGACAGAATCTTGTTAAAGGGGGGGAGAATGTAACGACCGAGGAATTACGCTGGTATTATATTATAATAATGATAAATTATGTGTATTATGATGTAATTAAATGTGTAAGTTGTTAAACCCTAACTGCTATGTGTTATGTGTTGGCTGTTTTGATCCAAACGTGTTTTGGATATTTATTGAACGTTTTATCGTCAGTTATATATAGTATATCAAAACATGTACAACTCAAAACTATGTTTTAAAAGCCCGTATTTCAAACAAAATCATTGGCCCTATTTTGCCAAAAATGCCCTATACCATATCGCTATTCTGAACCCCTAGACGTTTTACCAATTGACCTTTTTCGCGAAAAACGACTTTTCCGGATCCCTTCGGGTACCAAAAACCCCACAAAAATTATATTTTTATTTTTATATGATCATGAAATTATCATATATCATTTTTCTTTGTATTTTTGTATTTTTCACAATTTTTGGGAATTTTTAGTATTTATTTTGTATTTATTGGACATTGAAAAATTCAATAATAATACCCAAAAATTATAAAAATTGGGGCCAAATATTTTTAATAGGAGTGTAATTAGACCCTTAATTTTACTTAGGGGTATTATCTTCATAAATATAAATACCTGAATTATTATTAATTAAATCAGTTAATTACAATTAAAAATCATGAAAAAATAAAAAGAAAAAGAAAAGGAATTAGGGTTAGGGTTTGGTGAAGAACAGGGCAGCAGAATCAAAGCTGATTTTCATCGTGATTCTGGAGTCCAAATAGTTAGTGTAAGTTCTCGTTTTGAAGCTTATGATCTGTAGTTTTCGATTATGTAAGTGTTTTTGATGTTTGATTGATCGAACTGAAAGTTTATATTTTCGGGTTTTTAATCGCGAACTCGGGTTTGATTTTCTGGTTGTTGTTTGATGTTTTGATGATTACGAGCGTGTAGATCGTCGTTTTGTGAGTCGATTGGCACCAGTTTCGTCGAGGTTGGTGTACGTTTTGAGCTCGCCGGAGTTCCGCCGCCGCTGCCGCGTTTCTCAGGTTTCCGGCTGTTGAAGTCGACGAGGACGAAGGAGGAACAGAAGGGGAGCGTCGTTGTGTTGCTGTGCGTCGAAAACACAGAAGGAACGAATGGAATCGAACGTTTTCGTCTCGCCGGAAAATCTCCGCCGGCAGTGGCCGGGCAGTGGCCGGTGTTCTTCGTTACCCGATCGGGTCGAAGACGACCCGGTTGCGACACGGTTTCGACCCGGTTTCGATCCAAAAAACCCAATCTGTTTTTCTGATTTCTGTTTCTGAATTTTTATTATTAATTCTATTTTATAAAAACAGAAATTAGATTTATTAATTCTAAAAATCAATTAAAAATTAATTTTGAATTCTGAAAATAGTATTATTAATTTCTAAATTATTTTATTAAATTCTAAATTCGAATTTATTTATTTATTTATTTATTTAATTTTTTATCTAATTATTTATTAATTATTTAATTAATTAATAACTGGATAATTAATTAGTAATTAGGTAATTAATTAATAAATAAGGATTAGAAATAATTAAGAAATGTGATCAATAATCTAATAATTAGTTAATAGTGCAAATAATGATTCGATAATTAGAATTATTATTCGAGCGCTAGTTATTCGATTAATATTGTAATAATTATTCGTATCGTATAATTAGATATTAGTAACTAATTGATTAGCGAATCGTATAAGTCTTGATAGTAATTTAATATTCGATAATTATGTGGGAATTGCGAGTAATTCGTAGTTATACAAGTAATTAATCGTTAAGTGATCTATAATTTGAATAATTCGTAGTTATTCGATAAATAACGTATCGGTTAATTAAGTTGATTGATTATTTGTAAGTAATCGATCTAATCGAATAAATATCGATAAGTTATAAATATTATAATAAATTGTGATTAATCCTAATAATTAGGGATTTATTATTTTAAATTATTAAATAAGTATTTATTAGTTATTTATTTATTAAATATTTAAAAAGTGAATAATTATTTCGATAATTAATCACATGATTTTCAATAAATCATAACTTCTTCATTTTAACTCCAAAAATTATAAAAAAATTATTTTTGACTTTGATTTTTCTTAAATAATTATTTGAAAATTATTTTAGGATTTAAAAGGTTGTAATAATTATTTATATTGAATAATAAATTGAATCATCAGTGTTTAATTCATAACAATTCAACCGTTAGTCCGATTTAAGTGAAACGAAGACCCCTAGACTCACAAAAATGAGACGAATCCAATAAAAATAGTTGTAAGTTATAATTTCTTCCGAAAAAGAGTGGTTTGGTGATAATTGATAGTTCGTAAGTCCTAATAGGGGTATAATTGAGCCGAATAAATCCCGAAAAATTATAATAAAATCAGATAAGACTAGTAATGCAAGTATAAGCCTAGAATTAATTCTAAAAATAATTATAAATCTAGAAATTAATTATGTGCTTTACGTGCTACGTGCTTTATGTGATTATGTGAATAGATGTGCTGTATAAATGTATGTATATATATACGAGTCAGATAGAAACGCATGGGTAGACTAATAAGGTTGCGTGATATCAATTCAAGATACACGTATATAGTAAGTTATCTAAACACCTATCTTTCCATGATTTGTTCAGTGTTAGCAAGGCAGAGCAAGCTAGGGTCAGAAGGCAGTGAGTTAAACCAGGTTAAGTACGCGCAAGGCAAGTTTTTCCCCTATTCTAAATTCAGAATAATGATTTATATTTCTTTTCTATCGTATCAGTTCTCTTTGATAATCATTGTTCATATACAATGTTACCCATTTATTATTGCTTTTTCCAGTTTTATTTCAATTCTTGATTTACCCAATTTATTGAATTCCCTGTTCATATTTCAATTCCTTTACCCTACATATACTCTGGTATATCCTGGTGTTGGGATATATCAATAGCATACCGATTGTTCCGGATGCTCAGCCTTGGACTGGATGGTTACTATAAAGGCTGGGTTTTTCCCAAACCATTAATTAATAGGCCATAGTTGCCTGAGTACTCCTTATGTTGGTTGGGTCTATGCAGTTGGGTATAGATCCGCACTATATTCTGACTGATCAGCAGATTATAGTACATATGTTGGTTCTTGTTTCCAGTCTTGTTCATTTGGCACTCGCCATCATTGACAAATTACTATTCGATACAGATACAGATGGTTGTTACAACCAACAGCTTATTGTTTCTCTCATTTCTCTTTCTCTATACTATATATATATATTTTTGCAGGCTTGTTGAGCAATTTTGGCTCATCCCTTTTTATTGTTACTCCTATTGTTTTACAGTTAAGGTAGAGAATGAAACCCATCAGGACCCGCATAGTCAAGAAGCGAGTCAAGCAGCGGGACCCTCTTATACCAAGAGTGTTCCTTCCTATTCCCGAAGAGAGCTTTGAATTGCCAGATCAGGTGTAGCAGGATAAGTAGTAATGTTGGGTTGAATAAAAGTCTTGTGTAGTTTGAATAAAAGTTGTGTAGTGAAACTGTAGATAGAATAAAGTTTTGTATCAAAGATAGTTCTTGAGACAGGTTTTATTTAGTTGGGTTTGTAATAAATTGTAGTGCGTGATTCTTGTTTTCAAACTCAGACCTTAAAAGATCCTGAGTAATGATAGTTCGGGGTAATTATTATATTTATATTCCGCTTGTGCAGGTATAGTTGGTAATTGTTGTTAATAATGCCCCAAATCTATACCCCGGATTTGGAGGGTGTTATATGGATAGTTTAGTAAAGGCACATCGAGTTAGGGAGCCAAAATTTGAAGGCTTTGTCTAGTTTAGCGACCAAGTGACTTAAGTTGTGAGTCGAGATCATCCAAGCCTAGTGTTGCATTATGGTGTATGTGGTATTATTTGGTATTAAAATATGATATGTGAGTATATGTGGCTATGTGTGCAATTATATTTTTAAGGTAAATATAAATTAAGTGCATATAGGCCTAAGTGCCATCCGTGTTTAAATTTGGGCTATAAATAGGTTAAGTTGGTGAGAATATATTATAATGAGGATTATTATTTATGTAGGATCTCGAGACGAGGGTAAACTTACCATAAAGGTCGAGTGAAGCTTCCCGTTGCTCCTACCAGTCAGACCAGACCAGCCTTCCTCAAGGCAAGTGATTCAACTTGTCTTTCGTATTCACTGCAAATAGCTCATATATATTGATGCAACTATCCTGAGTCATTTTGATATATTTAAATCAAGCGTATCTTATGTTTATCTTTGAATCATATAGAAATGCCATGAACCCTCGAGTACGTATTGCAAGTAGTTCAAAAGTCTTATCATGATAGTATATTAAAGTAATTTTGAATGCCATGATAAAATAAAGAGTTGTTATAGCACTTGGTTGATCCTCTTGATTACCATGCTAATGATTCCTAAGTATTGATATCTCATCCTGATACTTGAACCCCTATAGAACCTTACCTTGATACCTGAAAGCCAGATATTTATCAAAGTTGTTCCTCATTGATTGATACCCCTCTTTCTTATCCTAAAGCTTAACAATTCTGATATATCCTGAGTTAAAGATCATTTCTTCATACCTTAACACCCTTAGTATTCATGATGCTTATCTTCTTGATGATCTAGCACTTGCACCTTGACGAGAAACCATTGCTTTAAGCCCAGTTTGGCATTACCCCTTCATAATATCCAATAGCCTCACTAAATTTCCTTGTCCAAGTTTTGATATATGAAAACCTTTCAGTTACCCTAATAGAGTAAAGTTTAGTGGATCATGGCCCTGAGATTTAGTACCATATTTCCCGTGTTTCGAGTTGATCTATAATCCATTGATAAAAATGTTTACGGTCAAAAGAGATTTTGTCATAAATCGGCATCGATTTTTAAAATGATTAAAATGTGGATTTTCAGTCCCAAAGGGGGATAAATGTTTTCTCTGAATAGTGGATCTGGACTGAGACGCGAGTCCTTTCCACACTTATATTAGGCTTAAAAGTTGCCTAGGGATCCCATTAATGTTTTAGAACCCAGCGAGGTTCGGGATTACTTCGCGGCTGATCACCGGCTGTAATCCGTAGCGTCATAAAATGATTTTGATTAAGATGTGATTTTGAAATTGTTTTGATACAAGCAAAATGATGCCATCACCCAAAGTTTTATCTCTCGTTATCATTGGTTATGTCTTCCCATTATCATTCTTTAATGTATATCTCGATTTATGTTTTGTATCATACTGTTTAGCACTTGTTGAGCATTTAGCTCACTCCTTGCTTTATCCTGATATTACAGCTAGTAGCTATGGTTGAATTCAAGCAGACCGCCCGTAAGACCTGTGATGCTGATGCTTATATTCGAGCTCAGGTAGAATAAGAGATAGTAGTTTGTGTGAGGACTCGATATTAAAATCTGTTGTAATAGATGGTAGTGTTGGGCTGTTCCAAACTCTAAACTGTAAGATCTTGGATTTGGTTATGTTTACTTCTTTTAGAAAGTTGTAATAGTTATATTTAAATTATTGGTAAAGTTGGGGTGTGACACAATCAAATAAGGAATCCTATTATATTATAATAAGGAATTATAAAACATATCCTTAATTTGATTTCTAAACGAAGTAAAGTCCTTCACCGACTTGTGTTCTGCAAATCCTTTCCTTCTTCAATATCTCCTGATCTTTAGCTGAAGTGACTAAATACTGATGTCATTTACTGATCAGCAAATGCTGATGACGTATGTTGATGACATCACCTTCTACTAAACTCTGATATCAAATACTGATAATAAACTCTGATAGTTTATAAGCCGGTATCATCAATTTCTTCTAACAATCTCCCCAAACTTGTGCATTATAAAATATGGACAAGTTCTAAATTCATAATGTCAAAACTATCTAAATGGAGAAATACGAATAGATAAACTATCTTATAGTCAGTGCGTCCAAACTTTATCCTTAGTCTTGAATTTAGTACAGTCAGTAGCTTCATAACGGAATTTCTTGAGTAGTTGACCTTCAAGAACATTTGCATACATCTCAATTCACTGTCTGATATCCTTAAGCTCCTCTATAGATTCATCATTTTGATAAAAAGCAGCTCTCAGGTCATGTAGATTTGATCCAAGTGGCAAATCATCCAGTTCTAGAAATCCAATTTTCTTTCCATCAGGATTGAAAGTAAGAACTTCTCTTCCTAAAGACTTAACCACTTTGGCTCCTCTAGTAGGCATATCAATAGTATGCCCAGTTTCATGAATGTACTTTGGAATATAATTGGAGTTGTATATCATTCCTCCCTGCTTCATGTGTACTAAGTTCTTCAAAAATTCAGACCATCTAGCAGTAGTGGAGTTGGTTATCTTGAGTAAAGTAGTGACAAATTCCAACTCCTTCCATGGTTTATTCTTCAAGTGCTCTTAAGTAAGCCTCAAACTTCTTCCAGATTCCAGAAAATAGATTAACTTTTAACCAACTAGATTATTTACAATCTGTACTGATTTAATTTTCTTCAAATCATCAAGCTTTGTATAATCACCAATTTTTATCAGATTTCCAAGCTTTATTAGAATCAAAGCATTAGCAACATAAGTATCATCATTTGGAAGTCCTAAGCCATTTCTTCTACCGGCTTCTCTAGACTAAGAGTTTCCACTATAGATCTTCTAATAGTCTCAGAAGAATCTCTTACAGGTGTAGGTATCTTGCTTCCCCACAATAGCTTCTTCTTTTCTTCAAAGGTTGATTCTGGCATATCAGAGTTTAAGTCCTTTAAATCAGGATTTGTGAAATCAGCTTGTATTCTACTTGAACTGTCAACAACTTGAGTAGTATCAGAAGTTGTTACTAGTTAAGCTTCAGTAATTATTTCTTCTTCAACTTGAGCATTGTCAAAGGTTGTTACTATCTTTAATTTTGCAGCTCAATGAATCATCTTTCTTCTTTTATAGAACTGATTGGCTTCATCTTCTTGAGTCTTTTGTTCATCAGCATCATCGTGAGCTGTAACTACTGAATAGATTGAATCTATCAGTGTTTAAAATTTTGAAACCTTAAATGTTGATTTCTTCTTAGATTTTTCTTTAGACTTTGGCTTTGATTTCTCACCAATCTTCTCTTTCCCTCTATAATTTCTGTCAGCATTTAAAATTTCTTGAGACTTTAAAGGCCCTTCAGCATTAGCTTGACTGACCTCCTTGATCACTACATATTTGTAGGTATGCTGTGGCGCCCTCCAAACCCGGGTCAGAAGTTTGGGGTCCACACAGACACACCTTATATATAAACTTGCTTATAACAATAATAAAGATAATAATATGCAGTGACCCTACTTACCAACTTCCACGGATCGCAACAGGTTAAAGTATACATACAAGCCAAACACACACTTATATTACAAACATCCAATCCCAACTATTCAAAATTATAACTGAATATTAAACATTCTTACAACTTCTTAAACTTAAACTATTCTAAAAGTCTTCAGCTAGCTTATTCCTCTTAACCTGGAATCCTAGCTCGCGCACTGGATTGGGGATCCTCGCTACCAATATGTTCCTTCTTAACTGGAAAAGAATATAAACAGAATCGCACAAATAAGTTAACTAGCTCAACAAGTCACATTGACAATACTGAGATTAAATAATGATCAAGTGAAATGACTTAAGGTATCAAGTTCATGGTTAAGCAATGAATTAGAACTGGATATTAAGTTTTCATTTAAAAAAAAACCAAGGTTAGGCTGCTGACCAGTCACACACTAACCCCGAGCAAGGAACACAACTCTGCTCTAATTACTGGATCCAACGCACACATTGGCCTAACTTGACCACCAATCTGGTCTGACCACGAATCTGGTCCACAATTTTATAAAATAATCTAATTCTATAATAATAACAACATAAACAATGTAATGTAATAAACAAAATCATAAGCAACATTAGGTTTCAAGCATAAGATGATCTGTAATCTTCACAGGGGAATAGTATAGAAAATACAAGGATTGGCTATCAGCCGGTACAAGAATTGGATAACAAAAGAATAGAAGTCTTGTGGTTATGAGGATTTGGTGTTTTAATGTATAAGGTATAAAAGTGTGAGCGTTAAACAATTTTGGTTCAGTAATTGGTATTTAGTTTGTATGTATTTGTGGGGTAGTATCGTCTATCTGTGGTTCGTATCTGGGTATTTAACAATCAATGGTTCCGAAAGAATAAGGCTTACGGCTCAAAGATCAATAACTGGAATCAATGTTTAGGGTTCAGTGTTTCAAAGCATTTGTAATATAAAACAGAACTATCAATCACTCGCAATATATCTTGAGAAGGTTCGGAACATTTGCCTTGTCTTTATTCGCTAACACCTCACTTGCTTTCAATCACTATCTCTTATTCTTCGACTTGCTTCCCTTTCCTAAGCCTTGCATCTTCTGCTCAAATATCACAAGTATCTATCAATACTTATTTCGCTTGATTCTATTCGATATAAGCTTCTATCTACCCTTCATTTACGGACTGAAAGTTACGATTAAAACAATTAAATAATACACACATATGCATATAGCACATCAATCAGTTCACATATAACACATAACACGTAAAATATTCGATGAGAATACTTTTTCAAAGAAAATTTAATATTAAAATGATTTTTCGGATATTTAATACGAATTTTGAAATATTTTTCGGAATTTAAACGGGCCGTTGAATCATTTTAAAACAATAAACAGGGTTCAATTGGCCGAATCTGTCTTTAAAAATAATTTTATAATTATTATCGAGCCTTGAAAATAATTTAAAATAATATTTTAAACCTTGAAAATATTTTTCAGAATTTTTAAATCAAAACAAATAATTAAATATAATTAAATAATTAATTAAAATCAATTAATAATTAATTAAATCAATTTACCAATTAATTTTTGAATTAATTGACCAATTAACTAATTAATTATTAACTAAAATTAATTAATTAATTAATTCAGATTTATTTTTGAATTAAAAATAATTTTAGGAAATAAAATAATAATTTTTAGAATTTTTAATAATTAAAAATGAATTTCTGTAATTAAAATAAATAGAAAATATGATTTTTTGATAATTTTAAAACAGGAATCCTATTTTTGCAAAGTCTGGAAAGTTCAGGGACTAAACTGTATCGTTCTCAAAACTTCATGGACCTGTTTGTAATTTGTACAGGTCGCTGTCGACTTCGCCGGAGTGTGGTCGGAGAACACGATTCCGGCCACCTCATGCCACCAAACCACCAAACTTTCCAGATTTAAACTATACCTCACCAGGAATCTGTTTATGCAATCAAAACACACAACCCTTTATAGAACTGGTCGGAAAATGATCAAGAAACTCGTCGTCTCCGATGAGTTTTGTTTTCTTCGATTTGAGCAAACCAAGAATCGTCTGTTGTTAAGCTATACATGAATCGATTGTAAATTCAACCAGGAACATGATGCAATTAATAAAAACATCTAATAACCCCCGGGGATGATACCCCCAAATTTCAGTTAAGAACATTCTTACGGGTTATAAACCCTAATTTTATAATTCAAAATTAAAACCTAATTTTGAACATGTTATTGAACTCCAAATCAGTCATATTATATATCAAAATTATCATGAAGAAAAGCTCTACAACATGCAATCAACAAATCATACAAACAATCTCTCGAACAAAAATTCATAATTTAAATCAAATTAATTTGAAAATAAATAAAAATATAGAAAATAAACCTTTGATTCTGCAGTTAAACAAGCTCTGGAATCTGAAAGTACTCTTCAAATCCTTCATTTTGGTTACTCAAGCTTTTCAAACAGAGTTCGATAACACCTTGAAATTGAAGTTTGATTCTGAAGAACTTATATGAATATACTGTTTTTATCTGAAAATTATATTATTTACTGACAACAAATGATTTTTTGTACAAAATAAATAAGGTAAGGGCTATTTGTAATTACAAAATATTGATACCCCGTTGGATTATACCGGATATAAAATAGTACGTTTATTTGAGAAAACATATCCAAAATGGTACCGGTTTTTGGATAATTATCCAAATCCGTACATTTCGTAAGCGCTTTGGTTACACATATTACAAGATGATAATTATAATAGTTTAGTAAAAAGATCATGTTTCTCAAAAATACGGGTTTTATCGATTTATCGAAACGAATTTTGTATCGAAAATATTACGCCGGGACCCGCACGGGAAAAACCGGACGCCGGGTCAGAAAAATTAAAATATGGAAAATGCTCGGAATATTGCAATTAGGTTAGGAAGGAGTTCTCGGAAGAGTTTCGGGTTGTAAAAACATAAAAACGGGTGAAGTCGGTTGGTTCCCGATTGTACAAATAATTTATAAATACTCGGAAAAATAATTTATTAAATCCTTAAAACCTTTATAAAATCATAAAACAACATAAAAATAAAGAGAAAGATATGACAATTATCTACACTTTATTTTGGACATATAAAAATTAAAGTACTCAAATTATATCATATTTAAATTTCAAACACATATACCACTTAACAAATAATTCGCAGAATAAATATAGAGTATTTATTTATTAGCAAAATAATTACATGTTACATCCCAGATATTACATCGTTCCCCCCTTAAAAGGATTCTGTCCTCAGAATCTCCTAAGAAAACAAATGAGGGTACTTTTCTCTCATATCACTTTCTAACTCCCATGTTGATTCTTCAACCTTTGGGTTTCTCCTTAATACTCTTACTAAATTTACCACTTTATTTCTCAACACTTTCTCTCTTTCCTCTAGAATCTCTATCAGACTCTCTACATATGACAAATCTTCCTGAAGTTCTATCGGCTCGTACTCAATTACATGCTTGAAGTCTGGATTATATTTCTTAAGCATTGATACGTGAAAAAACATTGTGAATGTGCTCCATATGCGGGGGTAACGCCAATTTGTATGCTACCTTGCCGACACGCTTCAAAATTTCAAAAGGTCCGATGTATTTAGGACTCATCTTTCCTTTCTTTCCAAATCTTGTCAATCCTTTCCGCTGTGACACTCTCAGTAATATAATCTCCTTCTTCGAATTCCATATTCTTTCTTGATTGATCTGCGTACTTTCTCTGACGATCTTGTGCTGCAATTAACCTTTTCTGAATAACTTCAACAACTTCCTTCGTCTGTTGCACCAATTCAGGTCCAAGTATCTTGCGTTCTCCTACTTCATCCCAATATACTTGCGATCGACATTTACGTCTATAAAGAACTTCATAGGGTGGCATCCCAATACTGGCATGGTAACTGTTGTTGTAAGCAAATTCTACCAAAGGTAAATGCTCGTCCCAACTTCCTTTGAAATCAATGGCACAAACGCGTAACATGTCTTCATTTGTCTGAATTGTTCTCTCGCTTTGGCGTCTGTATGTGGATGGTAAGTCGTACTCATATTTAATCTGGTTCCCAAACATTCTTTGAAACTTCTCCAAAATCTCAAATTAAATTTTGGATCTCGGTCAGATACGATAGATATCGGAACTCCATGACGAAATACTATCTCTTTCAGGTACATATGAACCAACTTGTCTAGTGAAAATCTTTCATTTATAGGCAGGAAATGAGCTGACTTGGTAAGTCTATCTACTATAACCCAAATGGCATCATGATTTGCTTTTATCCTTGGTATCCAACTATGAAATCCATGGCGATATGCTCCCACTTCCTTTATGGAATCTCTAATGGCTGCAACCACTTGGTCTCTGGTGCTCTGCTTTGACCCTCTGAAATATGTAGCATCTACTGACCCATTCCGCAATTTCTCTTTTCATATTTGGCCACCAATAATTTTCCTTTAAATCTCTATACATTTTGGTACTTCCCAGATGGATTGAATATCTTGAATTATGAGCTTCCTGTAAAATTTCATTCTCCAACTCGAATCCAAATCCTGTTAGAAAACCTGAGTATACCTTGATCATCCTTTTGTGTGCACAACTCTTCACCCACCAAACGATTGATGCCCTGATCCATTATTTGCTCTTGACACTTCTTGATCTTCTCTAATAATTCTGGTTGGAAAGTCATACCATACATCTTTGCCTCGTTAGGCTTACAAACTCTGATTTCCAATTCCAATTTTTGAAATTCCTTGTATAACTCCTCAGGTACTGATAACACATTCAACTTCTCTTTTCGACTTAACGCGTCTGCCACAACATTTGCTTTGCCGGGGTGATAGTTAATCGTGCAGTCATAGTCCGTAATTAACTCCAACCATCTTCTATGTCTCATGCTAAGCTCCTTTTGCGTGAATATGTATTTCAAACTTTTATGATCCGTATAAAATCTCGCATCTTTCTCCATATAGATAATGTCTCCAAATCTTTAAAGCGAATACTATGGCTGCTAGCTCCTAATCATGAGTAGGAAACTTCTGCTCATGAGGTTTCAGTTGTCTCGATGCATATATAATAACTTTGTCGTGCTGCATCAACACACAACCTAATCCCTTATGAGAAGAATCACTATAGATTATAAAATTTTCTTAATCATCGGGAAGTGACAAAACAGGTGTTGTGATTAATCTCCACTTCAATTCCTGAAAACTTTCTTCACATTTGTCGTTCCATATAAACTTCTCATTCTTTCGAGTAAGCTTTGTCAAAGGCGTCGCAATCTTCGAGAAATATTGAACAAATCATCGATAATATCCCGCTAATCCCAAGAAACTTCTAACTTATGTTGGTGTTTTTGGTCTTTCCCAATTTGTAATAGCCTCGATCTTTGCCGGGTCCACTTTGATCCCTTCATTACTGACTATGTGTCCTAAGAACTGAACTTCCTGTAGCCAAAACTCGCACTTTGAGAACTTCGCCTATAACTTTTCCTTTCTCAAAATTTCCAAAGATAACCTCAAATTCTCTAGATGGTCTTCTTTTGTCTTCGACTTAATCAAAATATCATCTATAAACACAATGACAAACTTGTCCAAATATTCCTTGAAAATTCTGTTCATCAAATCCATAAATGCCACTGGGGCATTGGTTAATCCAAAAGACATCACTAAGAATTCATAATGTCCATACCTTGTTCTGAAAGTTGTCTTTGGTATATCTTCCGACTTAATCTTCAATTGGTGTATCCCGATCTCAGATCAATCTTGGAGAAATACTTGGATCCCTTCAACTGGTTAAACAAGTCATCAATTCGAGGTAACAGATACTTATTCTTGATGGTAAGCTTGTTGAGTTCTCGGTAGTCGATGCATAGTCTCATGCTTCCTTCTCTCTTCTTAACAAATAGTACCGGTGCACCCCATGGGGATATACTGGGTCTAATCACTCCTTTCTCTAACAATTCCTTTAATTGCTTTACTAACTCCTTCATTTCAACATGCGCCATTCTGTACGGGGCCTTAGATACTGGTTTCGTTCTAGGTGCTAGGTCGATTGTAAACTAAATTTCTCTATCTAGAGGAAGTCCTGGTAACTCATCGGGAAACACGTCTGGGAACTCACTGACTACTGGAATATCTTCAAGTTTTGCTGGCTCCTGACTTCTATCAATCACATACGCAATGAAATACTCGCATCCCTGCTGTAGTAACTTTTTAGCTTGAATTATCATTAAGAACTTCTTCGGTTGCTTCTGGCCCTTAAACGTTACCATTTTCTCATCTGGTGTCTTTACAATTACCTTCTTATTACGATAGTCTATCTTAGCACCGTGCTTAGATAACCAATCCATTCCTAAAATAACGTCAAACTCTCCTAACTTAAATGGTATCAGATCCACACAAAACTTATTACTAGAAATTTCAATCTCATAATTTACACAAACTTGATTAACAGATACACGTTCTTGATTGGCTAATTCCAGTCATTATTTCATTTAAACACTCCACCGGACAATTTAGCTTATTAACAAAATCCTAAGAAATAAACGAGCGAGTTGCCCCTGAATCTATTAATACTTTGGCAAATAAAGAATTCACATTAAGCTTACCTGCCACGATATCAGTATCCTGGATAACGTCCTTCACATACATGTCAAAAACTCTGGCCCTTAGAGTCTCATTCACAACTGGAGTGGATCCCATGATTCTCAATGCATTTCTAACTGGGGCGGGTGTCTTGCAATCCCTTGCTATGTGTCCTGGTTTTCTGCATTTAAAACATGTAAATCCAATTGCTGGAACCTTAACTACTGGATTCCGGGTAGGCTAGTCTCTGTTAACTAGCTCTTTAGCTGACTGGTTACGACACTCCCTTGAATAGTGCCCTTTCTAATTACAGTTCAAAGAATCTACATTCAACTTATTACAAATTCCTCCATGTTTCTTCCCACATACCTGACAATCCAGAAAAGTTAGACTTAATTGATTTGGCTGGTTCACAGTGGCTGGACGGTTGCTTTGACCTCCGTCGCCTGCATTTTGTTTCTTGAAATTAAAACTTCTCCCTGGCTAAAACTTGCCCTTCTTCTGATTAAAATTTGGAAACTTCCCTGCTTGGGGCTGACCTTCAGTTCCTTTAAACTTTCTTTTCTTATTCTTCTTTTCTTTCTATGACACCTCGCTCTCCGTTTCTGCAATCATGGCCTTCTTTACAACTCCCGCATATGTATCCAATTCAATGCTACCTTCCCTCTGATCCATGGATTTAAACCTTGCTGAAATCTCTTGGCTTTCTTCCTGTCAGTATCCACATATGATGGTACAAACCTTGACAATTCCTCAAACTTGCTTTCATAATCAGCTACCGACATATTCCCTTGCTTTAGCTCCAAAAACTTCAATTCCATCTGATCTTGAACAAACTGGGGAAAATATTTTTCTAAAAACAACTCTCTAAACCTCTCCCAAGTAATTCCATATGTACCTTCCAATGTCTTCACATTTTCCCACCAGTAGGTGGATTCATTCTTCATATAATAACTTGCAAACTCAACCTTCTGTTTCTCCTTTACCTTAACCAAAGAAAATGACTTCTTTATCATTTTTAACCAAACACTCGCTTCAATTGGATCTAAAGAACCTTTGAATTCCGGTGGATTTACCGCCTGCAAAGTCTTAAAAGTTACCTAGGGGTTGGTCTATCTTTGTTATTGTTGAGTCAGGTGAACTATTTATTGAGCCAAAATATGAAGAATCTGGGCTACTATTGGGTCTATGGGACCTGGGATTGCATTCTGGTTGTTATTGTCTTGGTTGTTGTTGGTTTATTCATTCTGGTTAGTAGAACGGGTATTTCTTCTGGGAGGCATTTTCTGTAAAGAATCACACAACTTATTTAGCCTTTAAATCAAATCCTTTTTATGAATTTTTTTTATAAAACAGAATTATCTCCTTTTGAAAATAGTTGTAACAATTGAACTAAGTAAATTGCATGTTTCTTTACAGAATGTAAAAAGTTAAGGGGATAGGGAACATGGTATCACAAGAGTTATAACTGGTGCAATAATTAAAGTAAGATAAAGAAGATGTAGTAATGTAAATGACAATGCTAGAAAAGAAAAGGTACTGATATATATATATATATATATATATATATATATCAAAGTTTTGGTAGTACAAGCGTGAAAATGCTTTAAAAAAAAGCAAAAGAGGTACAACAGGCCTACACACTACTCAACAGATCCAGTCTATAAATACAAGCCAAAATTCTACTGATACACACTACACACTAATATACATAACAAAACAACCACAACTCTGGCTCAGCATCCCTGTCTCTGCATCTCTGTCTCTACCTCATGGCAAATCTGGACCTCCAAACTCCTCAAGCTCCTCTGAAACCCACTTAGCCCACTCCACAAGAAAGTCAAGGGTAATATCCTCATGAGTAGCCTTAACTATCCTCAAAGCAGCTGCTCTCTGAAAAACCTGAATCCTCTCTCTGAGCCGCCTCTCTCCACTCCCGATATCCCTGGTACGCATAATATTTAATAACTCCTGGATCTATCCCTATAGATACCGCTGCTCCATAAGGAAAGCCTCAAACTGATGGTAAGGAACAGGGTATGGAGAAAACTGAAAAGGTACACCCATAACTGAATGCCCAGTAGAATCTGAAGTAGCAGGTGGGGGTCCTCGGATAGGTGGTCTCATACCAGGAGGGGGAATAGCCCATAGTGGTACAACCTCTGTCACAACAGGAGGTAATATAGCCAACACCAGTGGAAGAACATGACGTGGATCAGAAGATGGTCCTCCGACTAAGGGCTCTGAATGATCAGCTGGCACTATAATAAAGGAATCTGCCATCGCTACTATCTGAAATCATAACGCAAAATAAAATCTCGAACCATAATAGATATCATACTAACACCTATTATACAGTCACACTCAACCTCTCGATGTTCTATCTTTCTCTTCCTTACTTCTAATCCTAACCCTCTACCCATTCCTGACAATCTAGGCTTGTGTCAGTGACTTATAACCTCTAGCTCTGATACCAAACCTATGGCACCCTCCAAACCCGGGTCAGAAGTTTGGGGTCCACAGACACACACACCTTATATATAAACCTGCTTATAACAATAATAAATATAATAATATGCAGTGACCCTACTTACCAACTTCCACACTTATATTACAAACGTCCAATCCCAACTATTCAAACTTACAACTGAATATTAAACATTCTTACAACTTCTTAAACTTAAACTATTCCAAAAGTCTTCAGCTAGCTTATTCCTCTTAACCTGGAATCCTAGGTCGCGCACTGGATTGAGGATCCTCACTACCAGTAGGTTCATTCTTAACTAGAAAGAACATAAACAAAATTGCACAAATAAGCTAACTAGCTCAGCAAGTCACATCGACAATATTGAGATTAAATAATGATCAAGTGAAATGATTTAAGGTATCAAGTTTATGGTTAAGCAATGAATTAGAATTGGATATTAAGTTTTCATTTAAAAAAAAAGTTTCGGGTGCTGATCAGTCACGCACTAACCCCGAGCAAGGCACACAACTCTTCTCTAATTACTAGATCCAAGGCACACATTGGCCTAACTTGACCACCAATCTGGTCTGACCACGAATCTGGTCCCCAATTTTATAAAACAATCCAATTCTATAATAATAACAAAATAAACAATGTAATGCAATAAACATAATCATAAGAAACATTGGGTTTCAAGCTTAAGATGATCTGTAATCTTCACAGGGGAACAGTTTAGCAAATACAAGGATTGGCTATCAGCCGGTACAAGAATTGGATAACAAAAAAATCAAAGTCTTGTGGTTATGAGGATTTGGTCTTTTAATGTATAATGTATAAATTTTTGAGCGTTAAACAATTTCGGTTCAGTAATTGGTATTTAGTTTGTATGTATTTGTGGGGTAGTATAGTATATCTGTGGTTCGTATCTGGGTATTCAACAATCAATGGTTCCGAAAGAATAATGCTTACGACTCAAAGATCAATAACTGGAATCAAGGTTTAGGGTTTAGTGTTTTAAATCATTTATAATATAAAACAAAACTATCAATCACTCGCAATATATTTTGGGAAGGTTCAGAACACTTGCCTTGTCACCTCACTTGCTTTCGATCACTATCTCTTATTATTCGATTACTTGCTTCCCTTTCCTAAGCCTTGCCTCTTCTGCTCAAATATCAGAAGTATCTATCAATACTTATTTCGCTTGATTCTATTCGATATAAGCTTCTATCTACCCTTCGTTTCACCCAAATCCAATTTACGGATTGGAAGTTACGATTAAAGCAATCAAATAATACACACATACGCATATAGCACATCAATCAGTTCACATATAACACATTACATATAAAATATTTGATGAGAATACTTTTTCAAAGAAGATTTGATGTTAAAATGATTTTTCGGATATTTAATACGAATTTATAAACATTTTTCGGAATTTAAACGGGCCGTTGAATCATTTTAAAACAACAAACATGGTTCGATTGGCCGAATCTGGCTTTAAAATAATTTTATAATAATTATCGAGCCTTGAAAACAATTTAAAATAATATTTTAAAGCTCGAAACTATTTTCCGGAATTCTAAATCAAAATAAATATTTAAATCTAATTAAATAATTAATTAAAATCAATTAATAATTAATTAAATCAATTAATTTTCAATTTAATTAACCAATTAACTAATTAATTATTAACTAAAATTAATTAACTAATTAATTCAAATTTATTTTTGAATTAAAAATAATTTTTGGAATTAAAATAATAATTTTTAGAATTTTTAATAATTAAAAATGAATTTCTATAATTAAAATAAATAGAAAATATGATTTTTAAATAATTTTAAAACAAGAATCCTATTTTTGCAAAGTCTGGAAAGTTCAGGGACTAAACTGTATCGTTCTGAAAACTTCAGAGACTTGTTTGCAATTTGTACAGGTCGCCGTCGACTTCGCCGGAGTGTGGCCGGAGAACACGATTACGGCCACCTCAGGCCACCAAACTTTCCAGATTTAAACTATACCTCACCCGGAATCTGTTTATGCAATCAAAACACACAACCCTTTACAGAATTGGCCGGAAAATGATCAAAAAACTCGCCGTCTCCGGCGAGTTTTGTTTTATTCGATTTGAGCAAACCAGGAATCATCTGTTGTTAAGCTATACATGAATCAATTTCAAATTCAACCAGGAACACGATGCAATTACAAAAACATCTAATAACCCCTAGGGTAGAAACCCCCATATTTCAATTAAGAACATTCATACGGGTTAAAAAACCTAATTTTATAATTCAAAATTAATTCAAAATTAAAACCTAATTATGAACATGTTAGTGAACTTCAAATCAGTCATATAATATATCAAAATCATCAGGAAGAAAAGCTCTACAACATGCAATCATCAAATCATACAAACAATCTCTCGAACAAAAAATCAGAATTTAAATCAAATTAATTCGAAAATAAATAAAAATATAGAAAATAAACCTTTGATTCTGCTGTTAAACAAGCTTTGGAATCTGAAAGTACTCTTCAAATCCTTCGTTTTGGTTACTCAAGCATTACAAAAAGAGTTCGATAACACCTTGAAACTGAGGTTTGATTCTGAAGAACTTATATGAATATACTGTTTTTCTCTGAAAATTATATAATTTACTGACTGCAAATGATTTTCTGTACAAAATAGAATACTGTAAGGGCTATTTATTATTACGGAATATTGATACCCCGTTCGATCATACCGGATATGAAATAGTACATTTATTTGAGAAAACAGATCCAAAACGGTATCGGTTTTGGGATAATTATCCAAATATATCCATTTTGTACCATGATTTTGGTCTCAGCGCTTTGGTTACACGTATTACGAGATGATAATTATAATAGTTTAATAAAAAGATCCCATTTCTCGAAAATACGGGTTTTATTGATTTATCAAAATAAATTTTGTATCGAAAATATTGCGACGGGACCTGTAACGACCGAGAATTTATGCTTGTATTATATTATAATAAAGGTGATTAATGTGTAATATTATGTGTGTTGAGTCATAAAACCCTAATTGCTATGTGCTACGTGTTGTCTGTTTTGATCGGAATATGTTTCGAGTAGTTATCGAGTGTTTTATTATAAGTTACATGTTTTATATCAAAATTTGTACAGCTGAAATAGTATTTTAAAAGCCCATATTTCAAAGAAAATCATTGGCCCTATTTTGCCAAGTATGGCCTATACCACATCGATATTCTGAACATCTAGATATTTTACAAATTTACTTTTTCGCGAAAAATGACTTTTCCGGATCCCTTCTGGGGTCAAAACCCCCACAAAAATCACATTTTTATTTTTGTAGGATCATGAAATTATCAAACATCATTTTTCTTTGCACTTTTGTATTATTCACAATTTTTGGGAATTTTTTGGCATATATTTTATATTTATTGTATATTTAAAAATTCATAATTAATATCCAAAAATTATAAAAATTGGGGCCAAATAATTTTATTAGATGTGTAATTAGACCCCTTAATTTTATTTAGGGGGTATTATTTTAGCTAGTAAAAATAGCTGAATTTTTATTAATTACTAATTAGTTTTTTATAGAAAAATCAGAATATTCAAGAATTAGAAGTGTTGGTGAAGAACAAGTCTGGAATTAAACCTTTGATTTGAACGTGATTTTGTTGCTAAAATCTTTCATGTACGTAGTCAAATTGAAGCTGGTGATCTCTATTTTCTGTTTATACCTTCAATTTTTGGTTTGGTTGCTTTGATTTTCAATTCGTAATTTAGGGTTTATACTCGAAATTAGGGGTTCTTGATTTAGGAATCGTTTGATCGTTTGGTTGATTCAGATAGCTTTATCTCGAGTTTAGGAGTGATTTCATATATTTATTTTAATTGTATAACCCCTGGAAGACTAAGAACGAGTTCTTGGTTTTTTCGAATTTTTGATTTCGTTTTCAGTAAATTATAGATGTTATTGTTTAATGTTAACTGTTGGGAATGATTAAGGAACTCTGTAGATTCGATTTGATACCGATTTTGTGAAGTTTTGATTCTTTTTAGGGGGATGAGTTATTTTCTGATCAACCCGCCGGAGAAGGACGGGTTTTGGCCGGAGGTGGTGAAGCAACGGTTGTTGTTGACAGGGATGGAGTGCTCGCAGGATTTGGAATGGAAAAGAGACGAAAACCCGAAGAAACCGTGCACCTGGACTTTGTTTTTGTAACGCCGGAGTTTGGCCTGGAAAAACCGTCGGCACCGGTTTCTGGGGGGTGACCGGCGGCTGTTCTTCGCGACCCGGGTTCAACCCGGTTCCAACCCGGAAATCGACCTGAATTTGATCTTCAAAACCCCTAATTGAATTCCTGATTTGTGTTTCTGTGATTTTATTATTCAATTATATTTTTATAAAATCACAAAAATCAGTTTTTAATAATTAGGAAATTAAATAAAAACCAGATTTAAAAATCTGAATTATTTTATAAATAAATTCTGAATTATTTTCTTAATTTAGAAATTCAAAATTATAATTAATTAATTATTTAATTAGTTATCTATTTAATTATTTATTACTTAATAATTAATTAATTATTTAATAAATAAGATTAAATAATTAAGATCGAATAACTCGAGTAATGATTCGATAATTAATCAATTAATGTGAGTAATTTGTAGTTTTTCGAGTTGTGTTTCGAGAATTTGGGAATTGGCGCATGAGTATCAATTCATTTAATTGCACGATCATATTCGTAATAGTTATGCGTAACGATTAATCGATTAACTAAATATAAATAATCGATTTAATTAAATAATTTTTAATAAATTGTAATTAATTATAAACATTAGGGAATAATTATTTTAAAATATAATAATCCTTAATTAATTATTTAAAAATATAATTAAGGTTTAATTAATTATAATCGATTTATAATTAATTAAATCTTGTTTATTACGTAATAATTAGATCGTCTATCCGATTTGAGCAAAACGAAGACCCTTAGACTCAGAAAAATGACCTGATTCCATTAAATATAATTATAAATCGTAATTCCTTTCGGAAGTGAGTCGGCTTATGATAATTATTTGTTTGTTGACCCTAATAGTGATAAAAACGAGTCCAATAAATCCCGAAAAATTAGGAATCGAGCCAGATAGTGTTTGTTAATGTGAATATAAGTTTAATATCGATTTTAAAAATATTTATAGGTCTAAATTAATTATGTGCGTTATGTGTTATGTGATTTACTTGATTATGTGAAATCTATGTGTTAGATAATTGTATGCGAGTCGGATAGAATCGTATGGGTAGACAATTAGGGCTACGTGGTGTCAATCTGAGATTGCGTACGATGTAAGTCAGCTAAACAAGTATCTTTTCTTGATAGATTCAGTACCAACAAGTTGAATCAAGCCGGAGATAGAAGGTTGTGAATGATACGAGGTGAAGTGCACACCGGGCAAGTTTTTCCCTTATTCTAAGTTCAGAATAGTGAATCACATCCAACTTTCCATTACAATTACACCTTGATAATTCTTGCTCACAAACACTGATACACAATTATTGATCCTTTATTTCAATTTCATTTCGATTCTTGATTTCTTCAAATTCATTGAATCCTCTATTCATATTCCAATACTAATACTCTTTTTACATATACTCGGATATATCTGATATTGGGATACATCGAAAGCATACCGATTGTTTCAGATGCTAAGCTATGGACTGGATGGTTACGATATGGGTCGGGTATGAACCGGGCCCCTGATTATTAGGCCATAATTTTCTGGGTACCTCATATATTGGTTGGGTCTATGCAGTTGGGTATAGATCCGCGCTATTACCTGACTAATCAGCAGGTTATAGTGCATATGTTGGTTCTTGTTTCTAGTCTCGTTCATTTGGCATTCGCCAGCAATGGCATTTATTATTCTTTACAGAAAAGGATGGTTGTTCAAACCAGCAGATTACCGGTTCATTTATTATTCTCTTTTTAAATTATATATATATCTTGTTGCAGGCTTGTTGATCAATTTTGGCTCACCCCCTTTTATTGTTCACCCAACCCTTGGAACATACTAAAGCCCCAAGTGGCGAAGAGCTGACATCAAGGTGCCAAACCTTCCCGTCGATGTGAGCTCTTGTGGAATATCAGCCTGTTATCCCTAGAGTAACTTTTATCCATTGAGCGACGGCCCTTCTGTTAGGTCACACACACACTGTAGAGGGGGTGAATACAGTGTATAGTACAATCAAATCGAACTTAAATAACTCAAGTTTTAGAAAATAAACTTTATTGAAACAATAAACTCTGTTACAATATGGAATTGTTACCTCTCAGTGATGAACAAATATCACGAGAGCTGCTAGGGTTACAATAAATAATCTTCCCGAATATGATAACACTTATAGTGTAAACCCTGTGTCTGTGTTTATATACTACACAGTTACAAGATAATCGCTAATTGATATGGAATATAATTCTGCTTCCTAAAAATATCAATCAGATATCTTTTCTTGTAAGTATTCTATTCTTTATAGAATTCCTTCTTCATGCATATCTCTTCTTATGTTTGTCTCGATCTTCTTTCCTTTAATCAGCTGCTGTCCTTATCTGAACGTCCTTCAGTACTTAAGTTCTGATATCCATCTTCTGATGATTATCTCCTGATAATATAAGTACTGATATCCTTAAGTCCTAACTTCCAGTAAGTACTGATTTATCCTGTTTAAGTAAGATCTGAAAACTAAACATAAATCATATTAGCCATGACATTATCAAATATATCTAACAATCTCCCTCAACTTGTAAATTAGCATAATATACAAGTTTTACAGATATTTGATGATGTCAAAAACATTAAGTACAAATGCATGAGAATTAGACTAGATAACTACAACTTACAGTCCTTAAAGCTTTACCAGTCTTTAACTTCTGATAACAACTTCAGTCTGTATTCATATCAGAATTTAAGTAGTTATAGATCTTGACTTGGCTTCATCTTCTGATATCTCTGATGTCCGGAGTTGTTCTGAGATAGTTCTTCAACAAACATCTCTCAGCATATCTGAGTTCATCAATCATCCTCCTTTTAGCATCTTTAAGTTCTGTAGTATCTTCACCAATTTGAAAGATTACAATCCTGAGATCATTAATTCTAGCTTTTCTTATATCCTGATCCAGTCTGATCAAATATGCCTTATCAGACTCAAGATTGAATTCCACAGCTCTGTAACCCAGAAAGGTAGTTATAATCTTGGCAGTGTTGGGCTTCATTTCAACTATATCACCCTTGTGATCTCTGTACTTTGGAAGATATGTGTTGTCAGACTTAACAGAATAAAGCCTTTTCTATCTCTGAATCTGATTCTTCAAATAGTTTGCAGCACTTTATGTTATTTTGTCATTCATTTGAAGCAAGAATAATACATGCTCCAGTTCTTCAAAATACTTCAATGGAATGGCATTTTCCCTTATATGATAAACCCTACCATCTGTCATGAAGTACAACAAGATGTGTTCTTTCAAGTAGGTATGGTAAACCATTTGTACAGATTCCAGTTGATTCAATCTTAGGAGTTGCTCCAATACCTGGTTCACTCAAGGAAGTTGGATCATTGGTAGTGTTCAGTATTCTTCTTTCATCAGCACTTCACAATCCAGTTTTATCTCTTGCTTCCTTTCCAGTAACCACTCTTGCTTCAAAACCACTTGCATCAGTCTTCAAAGGTTGAGTCTGTTTTGCTTTAGTAAATCCTGGTAGGAGTGTCTTTGATTTATCTTCTGATATCAAGTTAACTTGAGCTATGTCAGAGGTTACTTGCTTCTTAGAAATATCAAAACTTACTATCTCTTGACTCTGAACAACTTGAGCCATGTTAGAGGTTGTCTTAAAAACTTTTCTTGAAGTCAGAGCAAGATCATCATCTTCATCAGTAATTTCTTCATTCACAGGAGGCACATAAACCTTGATAGGTTCACCAACTTTTTCTTTACCCTTGGACCTCGGATCTATCTGCAGTTGTGATTTAGCCATGGTTACTTCAGGATTTGTCCTTTCTTTTATCACAATGCCTTTGAGTTTTGTAAGTGTCTTTTTACCAGAAGCTTCAGATTTAGATTTGACTTTTCCTGATTTAAGTCTGGCTTCTTCTTCCATTAAACTCTCCAAGTCCATTCCTGGATTTTTTTGAAGAAATAACTGTCTTGACATTTCTTTATCAAGATCTAAAAGTTCATCAGAACTTATCCTTTTACCAATAGCAGAAGTGATTCTTTTTCTAGTATCAGAACTTGTCCTGTGACTTGTGATTTTAGCTTTTCTTGATGAGAAACCTCTACTTTGACTATGATCTCTACCCATTCTAGAGTTTCCACGGTCATCTTTTTCATCATCCTTCCCCTTCAGTGTCTTATCAGTTTTGCATTTGGACTTAATTACTTTCTCCCCCTTTTTGGCATCAGCAGGTAAGAGAAGAGAGACAAGCAATTCCACTGAGGCTTGGATTTCATTAAGTTGAGATTGCTGAGAAGATTGATTTTTCAGAATATCATCAATCTGAGCTTGTTGTTTCTCTTGAGTCTTCTCAATATAAGTAACTCTGTCAAAGGTAGGTTGGAAGAATTTTTTCTTATCAATCTTCTGAATTTGTTCTTGCTTCATTAATTCTTCCTGAATCTTATGTATCTCTGCATGAGTAGTTGAATGAAGTCCTTGTAGATTTTTAGTACTCAATACAGTGACTCTAAGCTGTGTTCTGAAATCATCAGTAATTAACATCTCATCAGCTTTAGTCAAGTGCTCAGCAAGATTTTTTACAGATGGAACACAGGTAACTGAGTTCCATTCCTTAGTCCACTCCTGTCCTACAGGTGTTTCATTCCAAGGCACTGGTGCTTCTCTGATGACAAACTTCTTACTAGTTAAGATTTAAGAACTGTTAGTGGAGGTGCATGTCCTGAAGGACCTGCTTTATCAGTATCTGCATGTGTAGCAGCATCACCAGTATCTCTAGCATTTGCAGCATCAGAACTTACCGAATCAGTATCTTCTGATAAAACAACAGTATGAGAAGCAATTGAGGCTTCAACATCATCTTCTAATTGCTGATCTGGTTCCAAGTTCTGATCAACAGCCATATCCTGATGCTCACCTATATTCTGATCATTAGCATCTAGATGCAGAGAAGGTGTAGTAGATAGTTCTGGAATTTGAGCAGCATCAGTAACATGTGTTGTTGATGGATGAGTTGTTGTTGGAGCTTCTAAGTAAAGTACCTCAGGCACAACCAGGTTCTGAATATCAATTTCAGCACTTATACATGGATCAACAGAAGATACAGTCTTGTGAATAGGAGACACAGATAGTGTATTAGCCATTTCAGTAGTTGCTTCATTAGTTGGAGTTAATGGAGAAGCAGGGGCTTGAGCAGATTCATTTTCTTGTGAGATCAGAGATTCCTGATCTCCTTCCTTAGGTGCTGCTTCCTCATCATCTGAAACTGGCCTTTTTGCTCTCTGTTTCTTGTATCTCTTTGAAGATGGGGATTCCTTGGGAGGTTCAACAGAAGTCATTCTTCTAAGCCTTTTGAGAAGCTTAGATTCCCCAATTCCAGAATCCTTCTGAGAAGAAACTTTCTCAGCTACTTTGACAACAGGTTCTGATGTAGAAACCCGTTCCTCACTATCAGACTCATCTCTCAAAACAATCTTCCTTCTCTTCTGAGGTGTTTGAGGAACAGTCTTTGTCCTCTTGGGCTTGGAAGATGAAGGCTTCACAGTAGCTCCTGAGGATGAAGGTTGGGCTATCTGTGAAGTTGAGAGATATGATTTGAGATATGTTCTGAGGGTAGATTGAGTAGTATGAGTGGTATGTTCTGATGGTTGCTGTGGTGTTTGGGAGGTGGTGGTTGGTTGGATATCAGAATAAACAGATCTATAGGTTTCAGGATCAGCATTTACCAAGATCTGTTTTACAGACTGAGGAATCTGTAAAGGTCTAACCACCTTTTTCTTAGTGTCAGCAGTTACCAGGTCATTAAAGGCTCGTTTTACAATTTTGAAAGGTGGAGTTAAGGTACTGGTAGGTTGGGGTTCATCAGCACAACAGAAACTATATATAAGCTGACAGAATCTAGCAAAGTAAACTACATTCCTATCATCTGTCATCCTATCCCCAATAAAACCTATCACAGCATTTGCAAAATCGAAATGAGTTTGATTAACGATAGCATACCCGATGTGCTGACTCATTATAGGGATGGCATCAAAGTTGGAACACTTATTTCCAAAAGCTTTAGTGATGCAGTCGAAGAAGAAGCTCCATTCCTTTCTGATATGAGCCCGTTTCAACTGCCCAAGCTTAGCCAAACTCTGCTCATACCCCAAACTGGCCATTAACTCCTGAAGAGCTGATTTCTCTGGGGTTGAAAAAGTACATCCTTCTGGTAAATGTAGGGCCTTGCGAATTATACCAAGAGTTACCACATGTGTAGAATCATCCACTTCGAAAACAATACTGGGAGTACCATGTGTACCACCATTATCAAAGTGCCCAGTCCGCCAAAACGTCAGAACTTGTTGACTCGAAAAGACTGAAGGTCGGGTCAATGCATACCCAATTTCACTGTGTGCAAGAAGATCTTGCACAAAATGCAACTCAGAAGGAGCTTCAGCATGATCAAGAATTGCAGCATAGTTATTTGGAACAAATTTAGCTCCATCAATGATCAAATCCTTAGGTGCCATGAGAATAATTGAGATTTAAGAGTGCCTATTAGGTGTTTGATAAAATGTCTATATGAAAAACCAACGTCAGGAGATGAGAGAGAGTAAAAGCAAAGAAAGAGAGATAAAGTGTAAAAGTAAATAAAAGATTCTGCAATCTTCTTTCTCTCTTACTTATACTTGGTAAAAAAATATAACCGTTGGACACCTGTCAGACATGCAGCAATAATGAATAGTTAATGGGCACGGGAAAACAGTAATCATGATTTACCCACTTGCAGTTTTTCAAGGAAAAACCATTCCACTTACCCAGTAATTCCATTAATCGAGGTAAATCAGTTTTAATTCAAAATTTAAACTGTTCCCACTTATTAAATTATGTTTCACTGCAACACCAATATTCTGAAAAAAAATTCGAGTGAGAATGACCAAAATAAATCAAGTAAACAAGTACTGATATTGTAAGATCATAACTTAATTTAAATTAAAATAGATATGGTCATCAGAATATGAATATTTATCAGGATTTATCAATGCATTACAAAACATCTCAGAGACAAGAACTTGCAAAAAAAGATTTCATTAATATATTAAGAGAATACATTCATGAAATTTAAATTACATCAGAACTTTACAAGATTGTCCTAAGCTGCTAAACCTAACATCAACAGCCTTTGTCCTAGCTCAAGAAGCAGGGCAAGGCTGACGATGAAGAAAAACAGGAAGAAGAAAATAAATTATTTCTTCTTCCTACTCTCGACGAACAGAATAGCGAGTCTGATTATTCGCTCTTGCTGGCGGAGAGCTTCCAGCCTTTCCTCCTCCAATCGCTCCAGATGGCGATGGTAGTCCATATAGAAGAACAGGAGGTGGGTGAGTACCTCCTGGGGAACTGAGTCCCATATCTCATCAGGAATGGCAGTGACGTGCCATTCCTGCTGCCAGGCTTCATAGCTTAACTCTATGTTGAAAGTTTCATAGTTTAAAAACATATTGTAGTTAACCATGATGTTGTGTATATGAGGGAAAAGAGAGTAAGTGTTTGAGGAAGGAATTGATGTATAGGCTGATGTGAAGTGTTCGTTTATATATGCAAGAGAATGCCAGGAGATGCAAAGAAATTTAATGCTGACAGGTAGAATTAATTCTACCTCGTCTCCCTAGACTGGGAAGACGAAAAACAGTCATTGGAAGTGTAAGTCAGGGTTTAATGCGCACAAGTAACAAGTAAAAAAACTGTGCATTACGTGTACCACTATCCCTAATGATATTGACTGTTAATATTCTACCCAAACATATTCTGATTTAAAATGAGACTGTTTTTAGATTTTATCCACAAAGAAGTCAAGTAAAGGATCAGAGTTTAATATCAGAACTTAGACTTATATCAGAACTTAACAGTCATCAGAACATAATTTCTTAACTCGAAAAATGAATGCCTATCTTTGTAATTCTTCACATAAATTCTGATATAGATTCTACATAACTTAATCATCAGAACGTTCAATCAGAACTTGTCCTCAGAATATATGCATTTTGATACATAAACTGTTCATCTAAAATAACTTAGATCACCACAGGAATTTTCATCATTTATATGGAGTGTTTATTGTGTGCATTAAGCTAAATATCAGACAAAGAGTAAAGTCTGATTCACTTCAGTACATCTTAGAAATAAGGCATAACTAAAACTTTACTAAAAACCTGTCATTATTCTGAGGCCTACTACTTGAGTCCTGCTCACTTGTTTTGTGCTTATTTTGTGCATCTTTTTAAATTCCATTGTACAGTGGCTTCTCAGTGTAAGTGAGTCACGACTGCTTATCAGAATTTATGCCATTATCAGAGTATTTCTCCAGTAATCATAGAGTGTGAAAAGTCACCAAGAAAATATTTTACTTTTCTGATGCATATTTACTTAATACCAGCAATGCACTTGGGTCGTCCCTTCCATATTTTTACTCTAGATCTCAAAGGAGTACCTGATCTTAATCCTTGATTCCTTTTCTTTTTCTTTTGATAAGTGAGGTTTATCAGCACTTAGTACATTCAACAGATTTACTAGCATCAGAACTTAACAGATGAGAAGCATTATTATAGTTTGTGACTTAGTAATAAGATAGACAAAGTAAACTCAAATAAGCTCAATATCAGAATTTGCTTGTGTTAATAGATTTCCACAAAAATAATTACTTCTAACATGGGATCTTTAGTATATTGAAGATTACTAGGTCAGCATCTAGAACATGTATCCTCATAGGATTGAATAGTTACATAAACAGACATATCATTATCAAGGTTTAGAGAGTCACATCAGACAACAGTCAGTACTTAAGCAATTTTCATTTAAGCACATAATACACAAGGAGAGTAATTTCTGTAAGTACTGATCATAAAGTCTGATGCATCAGAACAAAACTAAGCAGATTTAGAGAAAGAACCTGAAACCATTCCAAGTTCATTTACCAATCTTGTAAAAGTAGCTTCACACAGTGGTTTTGTGAAGATATCTGCTAGTTGTTGATCTGTTGGAACAAAGTGCAATTCCACTGTACCTTCATCCACATGTTCCCTTATGAAGTGGTACCTAATGCTGATGTGCTTTATCATTGAGTGTTGAACTGGATTACCTGTCATAGCAATAGCACTTTAATTATCACAGTAAATAGGGATTTTGAAATATGTTAACCCATAATCCAGTAACTGATTCTTCATCCAAAGAATCTGTGCACAACAGCTTCTTGCAGCAATGTACTCTGCTTCTGCAGTTGATGTGGAAATTAACTTTTGTTTCTTGCTAAACCAAGAAACCAATCTGCCTCCAAGAAATTGGCAGCTTCCACTTGTGCTTTTCCTGTCAATTTTGCAACCTGCAAAATCTGCATCTGAGTAACCTATTAGTTTAAAATCTGATTCTCTGGGATACCACAATCCCAGATCAGCTGTTCCTTTAAGATACTTGAATATTCTTTTCACTGCTGTTAAGTGAGGTTCTCTTGGATCTGCTTGAAATCTTGTACAAGGACAGGTAGCATACATAATATCAGGTCTACTAGCAGTTAGATAGAGTAGAGAGCCAATCATACCTCTGTAATCAGTAATATCTACTGATTTACCAGTATCCTTGTCCAGTTTTGTTGCAGTGGCCATGGGAGTGGATGCACTTGAACAATCTTGCATTCCAAATTTCTTCAGCAAGTTTCTGGTGTACTTAGTTTAACAAATAAAAGTGCCTTCTTCATTCTGCTTGACTTGAAGGCCCAGAAAATAGCTAAGTTCCCCCATCATACTCGTCTGATACCTTGACTGCATCAGTTTGGCAAACTTCTTGCAAAGTCTGTCATTTGTAGAACCAAAAATGATATCATCAACATATATCTGGACCAGAAGTAAGTCCTTTCCATGGTTGAGGTAGAACAGTGTTTTGTCTATAGTTCCTCTGTTAAATCTACTTTCCAGAAGAAACTGAGCTAAAGTCTCATACCATGCTCTTGGAGCTTGCTTAAGTCCATAAAGTGCTTTATCAAGCCTGTAGATATAATCTGGATATTTGGAATCTACAAAGCCTGGAGGTTGTTCAATATATACTTCTTCCTCCAATTCTCCATTGCGAAAAGCACTTTTCACATCCATTTGAAAGAAAGTAAACTTTTTGTGAGCAGCATAAGCCAAAAATATCCTTATGGCTTCTAATCTAGCAACTGGTGCAAATGTTTCATCATAATCAATTCCCTCCTGTTGAGAATATCCTTTTGCAACCAGCCTTGCCTTATTCCTTGTAATTATGCCATCACTATCAGTTTTGTTTCTGAATACCCATTTTGTACCAACAACAGATCTATTCTTTGGTCTTGGTACTAGGGTCCAGACTTTGTTTCTTTCAAATTCATTTAACTCTTCCTGCATTGCTTGCACCCAATCAGCATCTTGAAAAGCTTCTTCCACTTTTTTTGGCTCAGTCTGAGAAAGAAAAGAATTGTAAAGACATTCATTTGAAGTACCTGTTCTAGTTCTGACACCTGCATCAGGATTTCCAATTATCAAACCAGGTGTATGTGATTTAGTCCACTTCCTTGCAGATGGAAGGTTTTCTCTAGAACTGGATGCTCCCCCATGATCCATGCTGTCTTCATTTTCATTTTCTGATGCTCCCCCTGAAACTATGCTCTCTGAGTTGGATTCTTCAGAATTTAGATTTTCAGAACTATCAGAACTTGGCTTATCAGAACTTGACGAATCAGAACTTGACGAATCAGAACTTGAAGAGCCAGATGTATGTTCTGATGCTTCTTGGGATGAGAAAGGCGTAGTCACCACAGTTTCAATAACATCAGAGTTTAATCCATCAGAGTTTGCATTATCAGGACTTAGATTGTTAGGATTATCAGTATCAGAGTTTGAGTCTTCATTTTCAAATCTCAGCTGATCATGATCAATAAAATCTTCAAGTCCAGTAATCTTCTTGTCATCAAAAGAGACATTGATAGATTCCATGACCACTCTTGTTCTTAAGTTATAGACTCTGAAGGCTTTTGTGGAAAGTGAATATCCAACAAAGATTCCTTCATCAGCTTTTAAATCAAATTTAGATAGCTGTTCAGGATGAGTCTTAAGAACAAAAAACTTGCATCCAAATACATGAAAATACTTCAGATTTGGCTTCTTTTTCTTCACCATCTCATATGGTGTCTTTCCTTGCTTGTTAATGAGTGTTGCATTTTGAGTAAAACAAGCAGTCTGCACAGCTTCAGCCCAAAAATAGGTTGGAAGCTTTGCTTCATCAAGCATTGTACGTGCAGCTTCAATGAGAGTTCTATTCTTCCTTTCAACAACTCTATTTTGCTGTGGAGTTCCAGGAGCAGAAAATTCCTGCTTGATTCCATGGTTTTTGCAGAACTCTTCCATTATCAAATTCTTGAACTCAGTACCATTATCACTTTTTATTATCTTTACTGAATCTTTGACCAATTTATCCAGTTGCCTGACATGATCAACCAAGATAGATGCGGTTTCACTTTTTGTGTGCAAGAAATACACCCATGTGTATCTGGTGAACTCATCCACTATGACCAAAGCATATTTCTTCTTTGTAATAGACATGACATTTACTGGACCAAATAGATCAACATGTAGTAGGTGATAAGGCTCAAGAATTGATGATTCAGTCTTGCTCTTGAATGAAGATTTCCTTTGTTTGGCCTTTTGACAAGAATCACAAAGGCCATCAGGAGCAAATACTGACTTTGGAAGTCCTCTCACAAGATCTTTCTTGACCAACTCATTTATATTGTTGAAATTTAAATGAGAGAGTTTCTTGTGCCAATTCCAGCTTTCTTCGATTGATGCTCTACTTATCAGACAGATTGCAGAACCATCAGTACTTGTTGAAAGCTTAGCTTCATAAATGTTACCACGCCTGTATCCTTTCAGAACAATTTTGCCTTTAGATTTACTTACAACTTCACAGTGTTCTTCAAAGAAATCAACATGATAACCTCTGTCACAGATTTGACTTATACTCAGCAGATTGTGTTTAAGTCCTGAGACCAGAGCTACTTCTTTAATGATGACATTCCTAAGATTGATATTGCCATATCCCAATGTTTTTCCAATGTTGCCATCTCCATAAGAAACACTTGGGCCAGCTTTCTCCACAAAGTCTGATAGCAGGGCTTTATTTCCAGTCATATGTCCTGAACATCCACTGTCCAGAACTAGGATGTTTTTCCTGTTGCCCTGCAATAACATAGACCACTAATGATTAGTTTTAAGGACCCAGACTTGCTTTGATCCTTTGGCCTTATTAAGTTTGTTAACATTTACAGCGGATTTAACATAAGAGTTTATGTTAACATTTTTCTTATCAGAATTTACACTATCAGACTTTGAATCAGAACTTACACTAGAAGGAACAATGCAAACTTTCTTTAAAGAAGGTTTTATTTGATAATAATCATAGTACAAACTATGATATTCCTTACAAGTATAAATGGAATGCCATAAACTACCAAATGAAAACAATGATTTTGTGGCTTATATCTAACATACCGACTCTTAACTCCTGACTTTGAAGGTAAGGAGTTTATGTTCTTATTCTTCCTGCAAAAAGAAGCCAGATGGTTAGAACTTCCACAGTTATGACACGTTTTCCTAGGAGCTTCAGGAACAGGCTTATAATCATTGCTTTTATTCACTCCTTCCTTTCCATTCCTATTTTTCCTAGGTGATTTTACCTTGTTTGCAATCTTAACATCTTTCAGCTTATGCTTAAGCTACTTCTTAGTCATTAAGCCTATGTTTACTTCAGCTGTCTTTTCCTGTTTTAGTTTGTCAGAAGTTAATTCCTTTTTAACTTCTAATTTTTCATTTTCAGAATTTACAACTACAAACTTAACAGGTTTTAACTTTGGCTTTTGTTTAACAACTACAGGCTTAATATCTTCAGTTCCTTTATCATTCTTATCCTCTCCATAACCTAAGCCATCTTTCCAGTTTTCACTACTTAACAAATTCTGAGTTGTTCTGCCAGAGTTAGTCCAAGTCCTGATAACCTCTCTTTCCTTTTCTAACTCAGTTTTTAGAGATTCATTCATTTTTAGCACTTCATCCCTAACACAAAAAGCATCATATCTATCTTTCTGAGTTTGATGGAACATAACTAACTCCTTTTCTAAGAAATCATTTCTTTTCTTAAAAGCAAGATTTTCAGAAGTTAATCTTTCACATGTTAAAGTTTGATCTCTATAACTAACAAACATGGTTTTAAGATATCTTCTCAACTCATTTATATCATCAGTATGAAAGGCATAAGTAGTTTGAGGTACCTTTGATTCAGCAGCTTTAGGACTGCTTTCAGCACTTGCCTTATCAGCATTTACCATCAAGGCATAATTCTCCTCACTTTCAGAATCTGAGGTGTCTGTCCAGCTTTTCTTCTTTGTGACAAAAGCCTTGCCTTTGTCACTCTTCACTTTCTTGCAATCAGGATATATGTGGCCTTTCTCACCACAGTTGTAGCATTTGACATTTGTATAATCTCCTCTGTCAGACTTTCTTCCTCTACTTTCAGATCTTCTGAAATTCTTCTTATCAGAACTTATGCCTTTCCTGGAAAACTTCTTTCCCTTCCTGAACTTCCTGTATGCAATCTTTGTGATCCCTTTCACCATAAGAGCACACAGCTTCATCATCTCTTCATCAACATCCATCCCAGGCAGGCTTTCAGATTCTGAGTCATCATCACTTTTAGAACTTGATGACTCAGTATCAGACTTTGTGAAGAGAGCTTTACCCTTGTCTTTTCTTGAGGTAGCTGCCTTGGGGGATTCTTCTTCAGCCTTAAGAGCAACTGTCCTTGACTTTCCACCTTTCCTCTTGCTTCTTTGTTCCATCTCAAGTTCATGAGTCTTGAGCATTCCATAAATTTCATCAAGAATTGTTTCATCAAGATTGTAGTTGTCTCTTATGGTTGTTGCCTTTAAATCCCAGCATTCAGGAAGAGCTAACAGGAATTTAAGGTTTGAATCTTCAAGATCATACTCCTTATCAACCAGTGACAGATCATTCAAGAGTTTGACAAATCTATCATACAAATCAGTAGATGACTCATTAGCCTTTGAGTCAAAGTGTTCATACTCTTGAGTGAGTATTGTCTTCCTGTTCTTCTTAATTGTATCAGTTACCTGACACCTTATTTCCAGAGCATCCCATATCTCATTTGCAGTCTTGCAGTTTATTACCCTGTTTGACATTACATTATCAATGGCACTATGTAGTAAGTGTCGTACCTTAGCATCCTTAGCAATTGATGCGATATCTTCAGCAGTGTAATCACTCTTCTCCTTTGGTACAGTCTTTGCTGCTTCACCTACAACTGCAATAGCGAGCTTGGTTGGTTTGTGAGGTCCTTCCTTGATTCTATAAAGATATTCTGGATCTATAGCTTCCAGAAACATGGTCATCCTCACCTTCCATATGGCATATTCAGATGGTCTCAATATGGGAACTCTGATGGTCTCATACCGACTTTGAATTTGTGTCTTTGGAGTTTCTTCAGTTTTGGTGGGCTTAGTTGGAGTTTCTGTATCAGACATGATTGTGTTTGGATCTTAAACTGTTTGTGTGTTAACAGACAGGCTCTGATACCACTTGTTAGGTCACACACATACTGTAGAGGGGGTGAATACAGTGTATAGTACAATCAAATCGAACTTTGATAACTCAAGTTACAGAAAATAAACTTTATTGAAACAATAAACTCTATTACAATATGGAACTGTTACCTCTCAGTGATGAACAAATATCACGAGAGATGCTAGGGTTACGATAAATAATCTTCTCGAATATGATAACACTTATAGTGTAAACCCTATGTCTGTGTTTATATACTACACAGTTACAAGATAATCGCTAATTGATATGGAATATAATTCTGCTTCCTAAAATATATCAATCAGATATCTTTTCTTCCAAGTATTCTATTCTTCATGCATATCTCTTCTTATGTTTGTCTCGATCTTCTTTCTTTTAATCAGTTGCTGTCCTTATCTGAACGTCTTTCAGTACTTAAGTTCTGATATCCATCTTCTGATGATTATCTCCTGATAATATAAGTACTGATATCCTTAAGTCCTGACTTCCAGTAAGTACTGATTTATCCTGTTTAAGTAAGATCTGAAAACTAAACATAAATCATATTAGCCATGACATTATCAAATATATCTAACACCTTCCACTCGGCACCGTCGGATCACTAAGGCCGACTTTCGTCCCTGCTCGACGGGTGGGTCTTGTAGTCAAGCTCCCTTCTGCCTTTGCACTCACCTTATTTTTCAGTTAAGGTTGAGAATGAAACCCATCAGAACCTGAGTAGTCAAGAAGCGAGTCAAGCTGCGGGACCCTCTAATTCCAAGAGTGTTTGTCCCTATCCCAGAAGAGAGCTTTGAGTTGTCAGAGCAGGTGTAGCAGGATAAGCGATAGTTGTAATTTGAATAAAAGATGTTTAGTTTAAAATTTGAATAGAAAAAATTGGTTTGTAATAAAGAGAGTTGTAAGACAGTTGTTTAGAATTATTGTAATAAAGTTGGTATGTCATTCTTGTTTTCAATCCTTAACCTTGAAAAGATCCTGAGTAGTAGTAGTTCGGGGTAATTATTTATTTATATTATGCTAGTGCAGGTTCAGTAAGTAGTTAGTGTTAATAATGCCCCAAATCTATACCCCGGATTTGGAGGGTGTTATAGGACCCGCACGGGGAAAACCGTACGCCGAATCGAAAAAGTCAAAACATGGAAAATGCTCGGAATATTGCAATTAGGTTATAAAGAAGTTCTCGAAAGAGTTTCGGGTTGTAAAAACATAAAAACGGGTGAAGTCGGTTGGTTCCCGATTGTACAAAATAATTTATAAATACTCGGAAAAATAATTTATTAAATCCTTAAATCCTTTATAAAATCATAAAATAATATAAAAATAAATAGAAAGATATGACAATTATCTACACTTTATTTTGGACATATATAAATTAAAATACTCAAATTATATCATATTTAAATATCAAACATATATACTACTTAACAAATAATTCACTGAATAAATATAGAATATTTATTTATTAGCAAAATAATTATACGTTACATCCAAGATATTACATCTGCTACAAGGATTATCATCATAAGGTAAGACAACATCAGTATTTGCTATTTTCAAAGATTTGTATTCTTCCTCCAAAAGCCTAAGCTATTCCATAATATTCTTCTACTCACCTCAGAATCAAATGCTTGAATCTTTGGACCCTTGTAAAATAGAGTACTTATTTCCTTCCCTTTCACCTTTAGTGTCTGTAGATAGTGACTTGCTTCAACACCATCTTATATCTCCAAAATACCTTGGTCTTTGTCAGCATTTGTGACTTTCAGAGTTTGTTGAGATTTTGTTACAATCATTGTCAGTTCCCTAATTTGCACAGTCTTTGAGACTTGACTTCCAGATCTCCTCCTCTCTCCACCTGGTCTAGATTGACTAGTAGTTTTAGATGTACCACTAGAACCAACCAGATTTCCACCTTGTTTCTTCAAGACCAACTCCTTTCTACTACCTCCTCTACCATCACCACAAGGACCCTCCTTGTCATCAACATCTTTAAGTTGGAGTTGTTTGCATTTAGATTTCAATATTTTCTCCCCCTTTTTGGCATCATTACCATGTAGGAGGGAAACAATGAGCTCCAAAGATTGTTGTACCTCATCCAATTGGCCAGACATCTTATCTTGTGTAGCTTCCAACTTAGCTTGGTTCACTTCCAATTTGTTCTATCTAGCAAGGATGGGTGCTAACTACTTTTGGATGTCCTTAGTTGTGGGCAACTTGGTTTCAAGAAAAGAGTCCTTGAGTTTATCAATTGTACCTCTTTTGAAACCTTTTTTTACTAGAATTTGAGCAAGTGTTTCATACCAGGCTCTTGGAGCTTGCTTTAGTCCAGAGAGCGCTTTATCCAGTAGGTAGACATGATCTGGATATTTTGTATCAATGAACCCTGGAGGCTGTTCAACATAAACTTCCTCTTCAAGTTCACCATTTAGAAATGCACTCTTCACATCTATTTAGAATACTTTGAATTTTATGTGAGCAACATAGGCCAGAAAAATTCTAATTGCCTCAAGTCTTGCAACTGGAGCAAAAGTCTCATCATAATCAATGCCTTCTTGCTGTGAATAACCCTTTGCAACCATCCTTGGTTTGTTCCTTGTAATAATGCCCTCACTGTCAGTTTTGTTTCTGAATACCCACTTTGTACCAACTACTGATCTGTTCTTAGGTCTTGGTATAAGAGACTAGACTTTGTTCCTTTCAAATTTATTTAACTCTGCTTGCATTGTTGTGATGCAATCAGCATCTTGCAGAGCTTCTTCAACTTTCTGTGGTTCAGTTTGAGATAGAAAAGAATGATGATGACATTCATTCTCAGTGGCTTTCCTAGTCTTCACACCACTACCATAATTTCCAATTATTAAGTCAGGTGTATGCGACTTAGTCCATTTTCCTGCAGAAAGAAGTTGACTTCTTGAAGTAGAACCTCCTCCTTGATCCATGAAGTCTCTTATTTCATTTTTCCTTGTACCACTGTCATTTCCTGATGCTCCCCCTACATCAGTATTTCCAGTACTATCAGTATTTGCTTAAGCAGTATTTAAGGAATCAGAGTCTGATGGAGTATTTACTGACATTTCTTGATTTGAATCACTTATCCCTTGATATGAATCATGTTGCTCCCTCTCAACATGTACTTCATTTCTTGCAGAATTACAACTTACATGTGGCTCATCAGAGTTTAGAGTGATGTCAGGATTTGCTATATCAGGATTTATCATATTTTCAGAATCTTTCAGTCTATCAGTATATGGTACTTCATTTTCAAATCTCAATTCTTCATGATCATCTGCATCCTCTACACCTGTAATCTTCTTATCATCAAAAGACACATGAATAGTTTCCATGACCACCCTAGTTCTCAAATTATAAACTCTGAAAGCTTTTGTTGATAATGGATATCCAACAAAAATGCCTTCATCGACTTTTAGATCAAATTTTGTAAGCTGTTCAGGATGAGTTTTGAGAACAAAACATTTGCAGCCAAAGATGTGAAAGTACTTTAAATTTGGCTTCTTTTCTTTTACCATCTCAAATGCTGTTTTTCCATGCTTGTTGATCATTATTGCATTTTGTGTGAAGCAATCATTTTGCACAGCCTCAGCCCATAAGTAGGTAGGCAATTTTGCTTCCTCAAGCATGGTTCTTGCAGCTTCTATGAGAGTTCTATTCTTTCTTTCAACAACTCCATTTTATTGTGGAGTTCTAGGGGCACAAAATTCATGTTTGATTCCCTTGTACTTGCAGAACTCTTCCATAGTGTTGTTCTTAAATTCAGTTCCATTATCACTTCTAATGATCTTGACTTTGTGAGTTGATCCTTTCTCCAGTTCCCTTACAAGATCAATAAGAATTGATGGTGTCTCATCCTTGGTGTGCAGAAAATACACCCATGTGTATCTTGTATATTCATCAACAATAACAAGTGCATACCTCTTCTTTGCAATAGACATTACATTTACTGGTCCAAAAAGATCAATATGGAGCAAGTGATATGGTTCAAGATTTGAGGATTCAGCTTTACTCTTGAAAGATGTTTTCCTTTGTTTGGCTTTCTCTCATGAATCACATAAGCCATCAGGAGTAAATAATGCATTGGGGAATCCTCTTACAAGATCTTCCTTCATAAGTTCATTGATGTTGTTGAAATTGAGATGAGAAAATCTTTTATGACAGTTCTAGCTGTCTTCCATAGATGCTCTACTAAGTAGATATACTTCAGAAATATCGGTATTTGTGGAGACCCTGGCTTCATATAAGTTATCATGTCTGACACCAGTCATTGTAACCTTGCCATTTGATTTACTGACAATTTCACAATGTTCCTCATAAAAATTCTCGTGGTAACCTCTGTCACATATTTGACTTGCTTGGATCCGTTGGCATTTTTAAGTTTGCTAACATCTGCAGCAGAAGACTTTGAATCAGAGTTTATGCTAACATTCTTAATATCGGAGTTTACACATGAAGAATCTAATTTTTATTTATTCAAAAAGGGTTTAGTTCATAGTAGTTATAATATAAACTGTGATACTCTTTACATGTATAACTTGAATGTCAAATACTACCACAATGAAAACATGGATTCTGTGGTTTATATCTAACTGTTCTATTCCCAAACTATGACTTAGGAGGAACATTATTTATCCCTTTATTCTTCCCGCAAGCAACAACAAGATGATTAGCGTTACCATAGTTAAAATATACCTTTCTAGGAGCATTAAAGATGGGTTTGTATTTGTTTTTCTTATTAACACCTTATTTTCCATTTCTATTCTTCCTAGGCTGTTTTTAATTGTTTTTCATTTTAACATCCTTCTGCTTTTTCTTAAGCCGCTTCTAAGTTATTAAACCAATATTTACTGATTTTATATGAACTAGTTCATACTTATCATTTTTTAAATTTGACTTAAATGCTGATGTTGACACTTTTTCATTAATTGACTTAACAACATCAATACTTAAGTTAAAATTTATAGGTCTTAACTGAGACTGGTTCAGTTTTACCTTAACATCAGTATTTACTGGTTTAACTTTCTCATTTTTTCTTTTTATTACTCTTGTTAGTATTAGACTTATCAACATATCCTAATAATGATCCCCAACAACCATTTTCTAGTATTCCCTGAGTAGTTTTTCCTGTATTAGTCCAAAGTTAAATTTCTTCTCTCTCTTTAGCTAATTCTTTTTCTAGATAAACATGATTTTCTAACAGTTTCTCTTTAACATACAAAGCCTCATCTCTTTCCTTTTGAGTTTCTAGCATGAATATCAACTCAGATTCTAGGTAATCATTCCTTTTCTTAAGATCAAGGTTTTCACTCTTAATCCTAACATTTTTAAGAGTTTGATCCCTATAACTAACATGCAAAGATTTAAGGAACAATCATAATTCACAGATATCATTAGTATAAAAAACAAGTGTAGTTTGAGATACCTTTAATTCAGTAGTGTCAACATTTTCTATAAGAGCTTAGTTGATTTCATCATCTGATTCTGATGTATCATCCCTGTTCTTTTTCTTGGTGATTAAGGCTTGCTTCTTCTCAACCCTTGGCTTTCTGCAGTCAGCTGCAAAGTGTCCCATTCCATCACAGTTGTAGCACTTTTCTTTTGACTTGTCAAAATTTCCAGATTTTGACTCCTTCACATTAGAGTTTCTTCTGTAATTCCTCTTATCACAGTTTGAGGAACTAGAGCCCTTCCCTATAAAACCTCTTGTTCTTGTTCTTGAAGTTTCGATAGACCATTTTTTTGAAGTTTTTAACCAAAAGAGCTGCCATCTGCTCAATATCTTCATCATTATCATGATCACTTTCAGTGTCTGATTCACTATCAGAGTTTGAGTCATCATCAGAGTTTAAAGACTCAGTATCAGACTTTGCAATCATAACCTTTCCTTTGGAGTGGCTTTTTCTCTGGGCTTTCTCCTTTGGCTTCTCTTCCACCTTAAGGGCAACATGTCGTGCTCTTAGTCCTTTTCTCTTGCTTCTTTGCTCCATCTCTAGTTCATGAGTCTTCAACATTCCATAGATCTCATCTAGAGATATATCATCCAGTTCATAAGTCCCACTTCTCTGGAAGTGCAAGAAGGAACTTTGATAGAGTATATATTTATATATATACATTAAGGGATTATATTCTCATATTTATGATATTATATGATTAATTGGATATTATTATTTAGAGTTTATTATTTTATGACATGAAATAAAGAATTCCCAACTTTAGATGCAATTATGCTTATTTAGACTTAAATCATAAGAAAATTCGGATTTATTGGGCTGCACGCACATACATCACTATTTGGCCCGTAACTTGAGTTTTAGACATCAGAATTGTGCGATCTTACAGCCCATGTGAAGCTAACAGAATTATCTACGGTTCAGAAGTGCTCCAACATCAAGAATATAACTTGAATAGCCCAGAATCAGACCTGGAAGATAGCTTAAGAATTTTACATCAAAGTTTAATTTATTTTGGGAAAAGCATTAAAACTCTTTTATATTAGGTTTTAGACATATTTTATACAAAAAACCATAATTTAATATAGAATAGATATTCTTGAGAGAGAAGGAAGAGAGGCAGCTAGAGAGCGAGATTGAGAGAAGGAGCGAAGGGATTCGTCCAGATTTCAAAGGAACTCTTCAAGTTGTATTCTCTGTTTTTAAATTCTTAACTCATGATTTGTGGTTTTAATATATATTTATTTTCTTCTTATATCATGAGTAGTTACTCCCTTTATTCAAGAGCTTGGTAGTATTCTTTAGTTTGTTATGTTTGTATTGTAATTTTCTTGTGATTGTTGATATGTCATTGAGGGCTTAACATAATTGAGGGAGTCGCGAACCTTTGATTGTATCTATAGAAATTATAATGAATCAAGAGAGGAGTTGTAATTCTAGTACATGATATGATAGACACAATTTAAGTATTGGATCGGGAGATTAATATGCGAATTGTGAAACATATAATCCTTTGTTTTTAATAGTCCATAATTGTACTTTATAGGAACACGTGAGTGGCTTTCAAGGGATAATTGTAGGCACTATAATATAACTTGGGAGAGGATTCTGTAAATATTAGAAGGATTGTTTTTAACAAAATAAGAACACAAATTAGACATTCATGATAGCCATTGAAGAACCCTTACTCTTGGATTATTTTCTCTCATTGTTATTATATAGTTTTATTTATTTATTAGATTAATTAGTTGATAATTAAACACACCACAATATTATTTCCCCACACTTCTGAATTGTAAGAAAAAAAGACTTGAAATTAGTCTTAATATTAGTCCTTCCCCGAGAACGAACTTATAAAAATACACTTTAACAAATTGGCGATGCTGTCGAGAAAGGCAGCAATATCGTTTTTGAGTTAATTATTTCATGTAGTTTAGATTTTATCTTTGAATATAGTTTTTTCCTTCTTTCGTGTTTTTTTGTGTCTACAGGTTCCTTGAAGGTAGACAACATTAGGTTTTCAGTTTGGGAGATGACATGTATAACAGTTTTGGCTGGGGTAATGCTCAAGATTTCATGAACAATCAAGAACGATATCAAGGTTTTAATTCTTTTCAGGATTTTAATGTGTATCAGGTGAACTCGTTCGATTGTTACAACTCATATTGTGCTTCATACCCTCCTAGCACAGATTTTTCATATTCTTTTGATAATCAATACCATGATGATTCATATGTATGCAATGGTGTTGATAAGAGTTCGAGTCATTCTAATCCTTCTTTACTTTCTTTGTGACTTCTTAAACACTTTGATGACTCAAATTTTGAGATTGCTAATAAAGGTGATATTCCATGTGAAGTAGAATCAATAGGTTGGTACGAGGAGAATGCTAAAAGGAATAGATTTATATTGGAAGTTCAACTTGTGATACATGATGGTTGTCTTCAAGTTCCTCCTTGTGTTAATTTTCCAACGATCCGTGATTCTTGTTTAGCAATTGATGATAATTTGGTGTTTGATGAAACTACTAGTTTAGTTGATTATAGTCCCATGTGTGTTAACGATAATTTGGATGGAAGTGAAATTCTACCAAATTTAGAGAATGTTGTTGAGCTTAGTAAATTGGTAGACGAGGTAAAACCTAATAAGTGTCCAATTATAATTGAGGAGGAATTTAAGATTGATGAAATTGAAATTCTTGCTTTTGAATATAAAGATCCAATTTGGGAGGAGTTTATGAATCGTATTTATGATGATTATTTTGATGACTTTTCTAACTATTTTGATTTTTCGAGGTCTCTTATGCAAGTGAGGATCATACAAATTTTCTTATATTTTTATGGATCAAAGGTATATTTGCTTATCATATTTCTAATACTGATTCGTAGGTATGCGCATTTATTTGCTTTTGCACCATATTGATAATGCTAGTTGTATGTACACGTCAAGCTAATGACATTAAAGAAGCGTTGCTTGGGAGGCAACCCAAGATTATAATATTAGTTAGATTTTGTTTTTGTTTTTTTACTCCCACATGGTGCTTTGATGTGTTTGTTTGAAGTGATTCAGGCGTTTAAAATGATATTGGACAAGAATGGAGAAACAACATGATCATGCAGGGTGTCCAACATGGTCATACAGCATAACTGTACCTTTTGGCTTATTTTTCAGGGATTGACATGATCACGCAGATTTTGGCATGGTCATGCAATAGTAAAGAACCACATGGCTAATTTTTAAAGGTTTAGCATGCTCACGCAACTTCATTAGAATGACCATGCAGCTGGACAAAAAAACCCACAACTTGTTTTTAAGGGTTTAGCATGATCACGTATGCCTTTGGCATGATCACACATTAGATTGGCATGATCATGGAGTTGATTAATATACTCATGCAATATAACTACATCAACAAAAAAAGCATTGCGAGTATGCATAGCTTCTATTCAGCTAGTCATGGAGCAAATCACTTAATGCTTATGCATAAGGGAGTATTTCTTTCATCCTTTTATATTGTAGAATTATTAGTTTAGTGTGTTATTGAAGAAATTGACTCATTTAAGTGTGGAGATGTGTTCTGAATAGTTGTTTTATATATAAAAAAACGCAAAAAAAATCATATAGATTGCATTGTATCATATAGTGACATTGTAAGTTAGTTGCATTGTATTGTATTGCATATCATATCATATCATGATCTCAAATTAGTAGTAGTCCAAGTTGGTGACCTATGATGATACTGTGTGTACCTTATTTTTGACTAAGTCTTGCTATGATCACATGCGTAGTGTCACTTGTGCAGAGATTATTTCTTAACACACACTTATTGTGCTTTTTAATTGAGACTTAAATATCTTTATTTCTTGAGGGGTAGCCACTTGTTGGTGATTAGAATTTTGACTATTCTCTTTGAGCTTAGTACATAAGTGCTTAAGTTTGGGGAAGTTATGGGATGTATATGTCTTCATAAAAAAATAAAAGAAAATGAAAAATAAAAAAAGAGAAAAAAAAGAAATAGATGTATGAACAGTAGCAATAAAGTACACACTAAAAATTATGGTATGATTGACTAGGTTGAGCTCATTTATACTCAAGTAATTAAGTCTGAGGGGACTTTGTGCCTAGTACCCTAAATCCTTTTATGGTTTGGGATTGCTGAGCCAACACTTGCTACATTGGTATTAGTGCATAAATTTTTTGGGATCTCGACCATTGCACAGTTAAATAAACCATTTAATATATATGCGTGTGAAATATGATTGGCAAAGTCTAATGGAGGTTGTAACTCACTTACACTGAGGAGCCACCCAACCTTGGACCGAGCTTGTGAAGTCTTATGGCGATTGTAACTCACTTACACCGAGGAGCCACCCAACCCTAGACCGGTCAGTAAAAAACCATATGTATATATTATTAGTGTGGTAAAAATAACGAAAGATATGGAAATCCCTTGCCAAACTTGAACGATGGCTAGTGCTAAGTAACAAAGTGTTTAAGATCTATTCTAGTTTTTAACTCGGGAGCTATTAACTCGCATGATTTGTCATGTTGAAACTTGTGTGTCTTTGTTCTTGGTTCCTTAAAGAGTATGTTATTAAGCTAAGCACATACGCACACTCTGTACTTGTGTTAACTATATGGTGATATTATGTGTGATCTTGATATATCTATATTTGGTGTATGAGCTGAGGGTTATTGTTAACTTGACATAAACTGTAATAACCCCCAAAATTTTCAACTTTTTGTAACCCTTGTGAATACTGTTTTTGCTAAATGAGAAAACTTTTCATGCCACACTATGTAGGGGTTCTGTTATGGATATTCTGAGATTTTATTAGTACTCTATATGGTATATAAGTGTATGTAAAGATCGCCAGAATCCAATTCTGAACACTTTGATTTTTCCCGGAAATTCACTAGATACGGAAAGAATTGAGTATAAGGTAACAGGATAAAAAGGATTTAAATTAAAGGATTATAAGAGAGGATCATAAAAGGAATATAATATATTGAGAAAGGTTAAGGGAACCTAAGTAATAAGATCCCGGGTATGATCCCTCAAACGATAAACGAAAACGAAAGTTAAGCGAACCGTATAACAGATCAGCGGTCATTAGGCAAACAATTAGGAACTTAATCAAAGGGATTAGAGAGGATGATGTCACCCAACCAATGAGAAGAGGACAAGGAGGGGAATATGACATCATAGCATGACATAAGCATGACATAAGAAGGAAGGAAATGTGGTGGATTGTTAACCACACAAAACCAAGGTTAAATTGGTAATTAACCTAAAATAAAACAAATCTAATTCTATCAACCAAGCCAAACAAATCATTTCTCATCAAAACAAAATTTTATTCTTCATCACCAAGGCTTGCTCTCGGCTTTTGCCATTTCCAAGAGAAACAAATTTCAAAACTCAAGATCAAGGCTTCCTAAATTGGTAAGATAATTCCCTAGTCATCCTTATGCATAGTTATGGCTATATTATGAGTTTAAGCCTTCAATTCTTTCTCAATCTTCTTCAAGAAATCAATGAAGAAGACAATGAATAGTGATTTCAAAGTTTTTAACTTGATTTTTTCTTGTTTTCCTTTAAGATCCAAGCATCCCTAAGACTTCTCAAGGCTTCTTAAGGCTTCCTAGCTACTCCCACCACTTCAAGGAAGGTATATCATCTCCAAACCCTAGATTCCTTTGTATAATAAGATGATTTTGATTATTATGGTGATATAGTAGCTTAATGTTTGTGGTTTAGAGTTTGGGATGGAGTGGTAGTGAAATGGAATGGTGAATCTTGTTGTCTTGGTTAAAAGAACTTAAGTATAGTTAAATTCAAGCTTAGGCATAAGTATAAATGTTAATATTGAATTGATTGGGGCTGTTATGATGTGATAAGGATGGACTTTGGTTGTATGAATGGGTTGAGGTTGAATTGTGATGGTTTTTGAATGGTTTAAATTTGGGAAATCGCGTAAACATAGCCGTCGTAATGTCCGATTTACTTTAGACTGCTTTTGTTCATAACATTTGGACCCGAGAACTCCCTTCTAGATTATGACCATTGCCATGTTTAGATAGCTCATGTTACGAGCTTCGTTTTGATATGTAGTTCGTTTAATTCCGATATACGGTTTAGGAGAAACGACCGTTTTAAGTAACGGCGTTTCGCGAACGAAACTTTTCCCCTCGCCTTACTTTGAAACATAGGTTAAAGACCAAAAAGGGTTAATTAATGTATGAAACAATTACGGTAAGTGTGTTAGGCAGTTGGTAAGACACCCGCGAAAGAATCGCCGTAAAACTCGTAATGGTTAATTTATTAAAAATGGTGGAGCCGAGGGTACTCGAGTGACTTAAGAGAATCAGTAAGCTCAAAACAAGCGTTAGAGTCTAAGTTAGTTAAAGTATAGATTTACAAGTGACATTGGTTTAATTCCAACTTACTTGTTGTTTATAGGTTACCAGACTCGTCCCGAGCCTTTTATCACCCCCAGTCGCTCAGGCAAGTTTTCTACCCGTATAAACTGTTGTTGTGATGTATATGTGTATATGCATGATCTTGCGATAATTGCATATTTGTTATTAGCAAATTCTTGCGATATATTGTAGCATGTGATATGGTATATATGCATGCCTGTTTCATATTCTTGATTTATATATCTGTTGGTTAAAATGCTTACAATTGCATAATACCTATGCTAGAGATAAGCGGTATTGAGTTTACCCTTAGTGGAGGGGATCAAAAGGTGAAAACATTTTCTAAAACCGGGAGTCGAGGATCCCGAGTAGATTTTATATATTTATATATTTATATATATATGATTATAGTTTTCACAACTATTAATCGAATAAGGTTTATTCGATAACTCTATTTTATTAATGAATATTATCTTGAATATTCATTCGAGGACTTATGACTCCTTTATATTATTTATTGAATATTATTTCGAATATTCATTCGAGGGCTTATGACTCCTTTTATTTTATTAATTAAATATTATTTGAGTATTCATTTGAGGATCTATGACTCCGATTATTTGCTGAGATATATTCTTTATTTTATTAAAGAATAAGGTGTTGATAATCAAACTTCTTTTCGATTATTCAAATAAAGATAGTACTTTCATATAAGTATATCTTTGGTTATTTAATATCCATTTCAAGTATAAGTTTTAAAACTTCTACTTCGATTATTTTTATAAGGATTATCTTTATGAGAATATTATTTAAATAATAATATTCAGATATTTTCTAATATATCGGGACTGATTTATTTTAATAAATCAGCAGTACTTCAATCATTCTTAAAAATGTTTTCGAGTCTTTACAATGATTTTTAAAGTTAGAGTGGACCCCAAAACTCATTTTTTTTATATTTAAGATCTTCCTTTCAATGGGGATTTAAATACTCGCTCAAAACCTGGGGGATCCAGCTCTGTGGTGCATTTTACATTCGCAACGTGGTTGTTGTTTTGAGAAAACAAATGAATTGATTACTTACCCAACGTTCGGGAAGTAATCCCATCTAATTGAGTCGGCATAAGCGACAGGCCGGGGTACGGTCTATCAAAGTGTAAGTGGCTGGGTGGCAATCCATCAACGCATAAGAGGCCGGGTGGCGGTCCAGCACAAGGTCCTTATGTGGCCAGGGTGATGACCGGTGGGGGATTCATCCATCTACTAGTAGAAAAGGTTACTTATTGGTATCTTTGCCTGATCAGCAAGATATCGGGTTTATGCCAAAATTCTTTTCCTTTCCAAAATTCATTGGATGTTACCAACTCTATTCATACTTTACATAACAGAGGTTTCAGGAAATGTTTAAGAGATATATATGTGGATATATATCGGGACTAAATAAAGTATCTCGTAACTTTATTTCATTCAATAATATTTCAAAGATTGAATCTATTCAAGTCTTAACTTGTGGTTTCATCTATGGGATGACCTTTTTTTTTTAAACCTATAATACTTTGAACAGTGGTAGTTCAAGTAGCCTTATAAATGACATAAGTATAGTGAAGTATTCAGTAACTTCATCTTCCTTTAAGCTTATATCCAGTAAGTAATTATCTTACTTTTGATAAAGGTTTTCAGTAAGTTATCTATTAGATACTTGCATTATTGATTACACTATATATTATCTTGCGAGCTGTAAGGCTCACTCTTGCTTTATTTCTTCATCACATAACAACAGTTAGGAAGGATGGCCAGACTCAAGCAGACCCAGCGCAAGCGCGTGGGAAGCGTCCCGCGTCTTCCCGTTGATGTTGTAGCTGCTATAGCTGCAGAGGTAGATCTATTGTAGATCAGACCATCTACTTTTGAGAATCAATTATGTATAATTATAACTTGTGGCAGATAATGGCAATTAATTGTAAACTTATTAAGTAATCATTTTGGGTTGTAATAACTTTTAAATTGTGGATTCAAAGACTTGTACTTATTTCAATTTCATCTCTGAGACTATAACGGGTTGTGGTGTGTGTTAGTGTGGGGTCACAACATAAGGTTATTTATTATTAATTAAGTGAAGTGATATTGTGGAAAGAAAGACCGTGACGACCGGATCCCCAACCCCGGATCTGGGGGTGTTACAGAAATGGTATCAGAGCTAAGCGTTATAAACCTCAGAGATGATGCGACGATATAATAACAAACTCACAAAGATAATAAGAACTCTTTCCAAGTTCATGGTCGGACTACTTAAAGTAGTGCTGACAGTTAAAACCCTTACGGGAACCCTTATAAGTATCATGATAGTAACTTAGCTCGTTTAATGTGTAGGCGCCTGAGATAGAGGACCCTGAGATGTTCGAGCGTGAGCATGATGAGGCACTGCTAGATGTTGAGGATCAGGAGGAGCCTGAGATGGAGGAGGATGAGGAGGACCCCTCAGAGGAGTCAGAGACGGAGGTCATTGCTATTTCAGATGAGGAGGACCCCTCAAAGGAGTCAGAGACAGAGGTCATTGCTATTCCAGAGGAGGAGGACCCGGATGAGGTCCCAGTAGGTGAGGAGCGTGTCGGACCTATGGTAGTGTATGCTGGTACCCCTTTACCCACACTTCCGGTGGTCAGAGCTCCTACCCCTCCACCACTATCTTGGATCCCTTATGATGACAGCTCAGAGACCCATACTTCCGAGCCTAGGCAGACTGAGGAGGCACCCCCAGCGGCTCCGGATTCACCACCTCTTGACCCTGCCCACAGGCAGTCTTCGTTAGCCCACGGCTATGTTCAGGATGTACTGAGGACCCGATTGGCTGTTGCTGAGGCCCGACTGGATGAGGCCAGGAGGGAGTTGGATGCGGAGAGGGCGGGTAGGCGTACCCGAGCTTATGAGACTAGGGCTGCTATACCCCGATCCTTGAGGAGGGAGCTGACGGGGATAGAGCTCACGTCCCGAGCGAGACTCAGATCTCTCCAAGGGGACATGCATGGTAGGATCTCCAGGCGGCAGGCCGACTATATCTTCCGTCGTGCGATGGAAAGGGTATGGGAGCTGACCCGCTCCGGTGTGTGATTCAGGACCGACGATGGGATAGTTTAGTTGTCTAGTTAGCCGAGGCCTTAGTAAGAGCCAATTTTCCGGGATAGTTGACTTGTATATAGCATCCCTTTTTCTGACTAGACAGATAGACTCTTGTGTATCACTTTTGGGACAGATAGCTGTAGCACTGTTGTACTTTTGACCAGATCAAACTATGTATTTCTCGTATTATGTATATATTTGTTTCCTTTCGGTTCAGTTCCTTAGTGACGAGGTCACTATTTTTATCATTATTATTACTGCACTTCGTATTAGAACTGTCATAAAATAATAGAATTGCGATATACGTTCTCCCCATTATAGAGCTGTGCAAGGCACAATGTTGTATATGATTGTGACCTAATGTTGAATTTCCCAATAATTTTTTTTATTATCAGTATCATGCCGCCAAGAAAGATTGGAACTAGGGCGAACCCTGGATCTGAGGACCAGGGAAGCCATAATCAGGACAATAGAAACCAGGAACACAGTGAAGAGAAAGACGAGGATTATGTGGAACAGGATAACTCCCTGTATGAAGAGGAAAAGGAAACATATGATGTTGAGGGATTTGAGATAGAGGCTGAAGAAGGAGAAACTGAGGTTGAGCAACCAGTACCAAACCCAGGCATGGATCCCATGGGCCAGTTCATGCAACTCCTAAGGCAGAATTTGGAACGTCAACCCAACCCACCCCCTCAAGGAAATAACAATGCTGTGGCAAACCCTTTAAGGGCTTTTAAGTCCCTTAAGCCCCCTGAGTTCCACGGATTAGCCGACCCAGTTGAGGCAAGGGCATGGTTAAAGGAAATGGAGAAATCCTTTGAGATTCTGAGTACCGATGAGGCACAGAAGACTGTATTTGCTACCTACCTTCTGAAAGGAGAGGCTAACTACTGGTGGGAGGCCAAGAAAAACATGGAGACAGATGCTATTATAACCTGGGAGAGATTCAGTCAGTTGTTTCTGGGAAAGTATTTCCCGAGGTTTATGGAAAACCAGATGGAGCTCAAGTTCTTGGAGCTAAAGCAGAATAACTTGTCTGTAGCAGAGTACGAAGTGAAATATACTGAGTTATCAAGGTTTGTGCTGGAGTTTGTGAGCACCGAGGAAAAGAAAGCTAGGAGGTTTCAGCAGGGACTGAAACCGTGGATTCAGAATAGGGTGGCAATCCTTGAGCTTACGGATTATGCCACTCTGGTGCAAAAGGCAACGATTGTAGAAGCCGGAAGTGAACAGATGCAGAAGGAAAGGGAGAAGAAGGGAATAAAGAGGAAAAGTATGAGCATGGGTGGAGGTTCCGCAGGAAGGAGCTTCCCAACTAGATTTAATCGAGGAGCAGTGTCCCTACCGGGAAGGAACACTGGGTTTAAGCGGCCCATGAGCGTGAATGTGAGCCAGAGTGGCCAGAAGTCAAGAATGTCCTATTCCAACCAGTCTCGACCCCCATTGCCAGCCTGTAACACTTATGGAAGGATGCATTCTGGGGAGTGTAAAGGAAAGCCGGTAATCTGCTTCAAGTGTGGTCGAGAGGGTCACTATTCGGACAAGTGCACTTCGCCAACCCCCATTACCCGCCCAACCACCACTTGTCATCAGTGTGGACGCCCGGGTCATTGGAAGAGGGAATGCCCAATGAACAAACCAGCAGCTTCGGGAGCAAGCAGGGCTGCTTCCAATAAGCCACCTACTGCAAGGACTTTCAACATGACAGTCCAGGATGCCATGAAAGATTCAGATGTGATAGCAGGTACCCTTTCTCTAAATTCAGTCAGTGCAAACGTTTTATTTGATTCGGGAGCAACTAAATCTTTTATATCAAGGGACTTTGCACGTAAATTAAGACTTAAAGCTGAACCTTGATAGAACCCTTACAAGTAGAAATAGCCAATCATGAAATTATTCCTGTTAACCAGATTCACCCCGCCTGTGAGATAGGCATAGGGGAGTAATCTTTTAGTGTTGATCTGATTCCTTTTAAATTAGGGGAGTTTGATGTAATTTTGGGAATGGAATGGCTATCTAGCAATGATGCTCAGATAGACTGTAAAGGGAAGAAAGTTAAGCTAAATATCCCAGGGAAGAAAGAAGTTATATTTAGAGGAAAGAGGCAGACGCAGAAATTTTTGACTATGGCCCAGGCCAGAAGGATGCTACGAAAAGGAAATGAGGCCTACCTAGCCTATGTGGTGGACACGCAAAAGGAGGTGCCCAACTTACAAGATATTCCGGTAGTAAACGAATTTGAAGACGTATTCCCACAAGACCTTCCGGGATTACCACCCGATAGAGTGATTGAATCTGCTATTGAGTTGGCCCCAGGGACGGCGCCAGTTTCAAAAGCACCTTACCGATTAGCCCCATTAGAAATGAAGGAATTAGCTATCCAATTGCAGGAACTCTTGGATAAGGGTATGATAAGACCCAGTGTGTCTCCGTGGGGAGCACCAGTTTAATTTTTAAGAAGAAAGATGGGAGCATGAGGCTGTGCATAGACTATCGAGAGTTGAACAAGCTAACCATAAAGAACAGGTACGCATTACCTAGAATAGACGAATGGTTCGACCAGCTAAAGGATGCTGTTTATTTTTCCAAGATTGACCTGAGAACTGGATATCACCAACTAAAGATTAAATCCGAAGATATTTCCAAGACAGCGTTCCGTACCAGGTATGGGCATTATGAGTTCTTGGTAATGTCCTTTGGATTAACCAACACCCCAACGGCTTTCATGGATTTAATGAATAGATATTTAAGAAGTACTTGGACAAGTGTGTGATAGTTTTTATCGATGATATTTTGATCTACTCAAGGACTGAGGCAGAACATGCAGAGCATTTGAGGATAGCTCTAGGAATACTCAGAGAGGAGCAGTTATATACCAAATTCTCGAAGTGTGAATTCTGGCGGAATGAAGTACAGTTTTTAGGACATGTGATCAATAAAGAAGGAGTATTGGTCGACCCCTCCAAGATAGAGGCGGTCTCAAATTGGGAAAGGCCAACCACACCCACAGAGGTAAGGAGTTTCATAGGATTGGCCGGCTACTATCGTAGGTTTGTGCAGGACTTTGCGAAGATCGCAACCCCTTTGACACGACTTACTCGTAAGACAGAGAAGTTTGAATGGACGGAGAAATGCGAGAACAGTTTTCAAGAATTAAAGAAAAGGTTGGTAACGGCCCCGGTGTTGGCATTGCCGGATGGAAAAGGAGATTTTGTGATATATAGTGACGCGTCGCACAAAGGATTAGGGTGTGTGCTTATGCAGCACGGTAAAGTGATTACGTATACATCGAGACAACTGAAGGAATACGAGATTAGATATCCTACTCATGACCTTGAGTTTGCGGCAATAGTATTTGCCTTAAAAATTTGGAGGCACTACTTGTATGGAGAGAAGTGCGAGATTTTCACAGACCATAAGAGCCTCAAGTACATATTTACGCAGAAAGAGCTCAACATGCGCCAGAGGAGATGGTTAGAACTAATCAAGGACTATGATTGTGAGATTCTCTATCATCCGGGGAAAGCCAATGTGGTGGCTGACGCCCTTAGTAGAAAGGAAAGACTCAGAATGATAATGACTTCGGAAGAATTGATAAGGGATTTTGAGAGAATGGAAATAGAAGTAAAGGTAACCGGAACCGGAACTGAAAAGCTTTTTGAGATCTCAATACAGCCAGAGTTATTGGAAAAGATCAGATTGTGCCAAGAGAAAATAATGAATGAAGGCAGAGAGTCAATGACTGGAGAGGAGATCCATACTGAGAAAGATGATAAAGGGATAATGAGGTACTCCTACCGGATTTGGGTTCCGAATGTTCAAGAACTTAAAGATGAGATTTTGGATGAAAGCCATAGTTCAAGGTATTCTATTCACCCGGGAAGTACCAAGATGTATAGGGATTTGAAGGAATATTACTGGTGGCCCAACATGAAGAGGGACGTAGCAGAATGGGTAAACAAATGTTTGACTTGCCAAAGAGTAAAGGCAGAGCACCAGAGACCCAGTGGACTTTTACGACCCCTGGAGATTCCCGAGTGGAAATGGGAACAGATAGCGATGGATTTTGTTATAGGCTTGCCAAGGACGAAAGCCAATCATGACGCCATATGGGTAATTATAGACCGACTGACAAAGTCAGCCCATTTCATTCCTATCAATGAGAGATACACAGTTGATAGACTGGTGGACATTTACCTTAAGGAAATAGTGACGCGACATGGAGTCCCAGCGTCCATTGTCTCAGACCGAGACCCAAGGTTCAACTCCAGATTTTGGAAGAGCTTTCAGGAATGTGCGGGGACCAAGTTAAATATGATTACCGCGTACCATCCCCAGACGGATGGGCAGAGTGAAAGGACCATCCAGACACTAGAGGATATGTTGAGAGTCTGTGCAATAGACCTTAAAGGAAGTTGGGATGATCACTTGCCGTTGATCGAGTTTTCTTATAACAATAGCTTTCATGCTAGCATCGGAATGCCGCCTTATGAGGCCCTGTACGGAAGAAGGTGTCGATCTCCCTTATACTGGGATGAAGTAGGAGAGCGGAAGATGCTCGGACCCGAAGTGGTCCAAAGGACCAAAGACATAGTGGATCTTATCAGAGGACGGCTTGTAGCAGCCCAAGACAGACAGAAGAAATATGCAGACTTAGCCCGAAAGGACAAGGAATATGAAGTCGGGGACTTAGTACTGCTAAAGGTATCCCCTTGGAAGGGATTAATGAGGTTCGGAAAGAAAGGAAAACTAAGCCCAAGATACATTGGACCTTTTGAGATATTAAGACGGATTGGAAAGCTAGCTTACGAGCTAGCCTTACCCCCTAACTTGCAACAAGTTCATAATGTGTTCCATGTGTCAATGCTAAGGAAGTATCATCGGGATGCCAGACACATAGTGGAGTACGAGCAGGTGGATATGCAACCAGATCTGACTTACGTGGAGAAGCCAGTAAGGATTATCGATAAGAAGGAGCAGGTGCTTCGGAACAAAGTAATCAAGCTAGTCAGAGTGCTATGGCAGAATCATAATATGGAAGAATCAACTTGGGAACTAGAGAGTGCGATGCTAGAAAAGTACCCCCATTTTGTTTCTATTTGATTCCGGGACGGAATCCTTTTAAGGAGGGGAGACTGTAATAACCCCCAAAATTTTCAACTTTTTGTAACCCTTGTGAATAGTGTTTTTGCTAAATGAGAAAACTTTTCATGCCACACTATGTAGGGGTTCTGTTATGGATATTCTGAGATTTTATTAGTACTCTATATGGTATATAAGTGTATGTAAAGATCGCCAGAATCCAATTCTGAACACTTTGATTTTTCCCGGAAATTCACTAGATATGGAAAGAATTGAGTATAAGGTAACAGGATAAAAAGGATTTAAATTAAAGGATTATAAGAGAGGATCATAAAAGGAATATAATATATTGAGAAAGGTTAAGGGAACCTAAGTAATAAGATCCCGGGTATGATCCCTCAAACGATAAACGAAAACGAAAGTTAAGCGAACCGTATAACAGATCAGCGGTCATTAGGCAAACAATTAGGAACTTAATCAAAGGGATTAGAGAGGATGATGTCACCCAACCAATGAGAAGAGGACAAGGAGGGGAAGATGACATCATAACATGACATAAGCATGACATAAGAAGGAAGGAAATGTGGTGGATTGTTAACCACACAAAACCAAGGTTAAATGGGTAATTAACCTAAAATAAAACAAATCTAATTCAATCAACCAAGCCAAACAAATCATTTCTCATCAAAACAAAATTTTATTCTTCATCACCAAGGCTTGCTCTCGGCTTTTGCCATTTCCAAGAGAAACAAATTTCAAAACTCAAGATCAAGACTTCCTAAATTGGTAAGATAATTCCCTAGTCATCCTTATGCATAGTTATGGCTATATTATGAGTTTAAGCCTTAAATTCTTTCTCAATCTTCTTCAAAAAATCAATGAAGAAGACAATGAATAGTGATTTCAAAGTTTTTAACTTGATTTTTTCTTGTTTTCCTTTAAGATCCAAGCATCCCTAAGACTTCTCAAGGCTTCTTAAGGCTTCCTAGCTACTCCCACCACTTCAAGGAAGGTATATCATCTCCAAACCCTAGATTCCTTTGTATAATAAGATGATTTTGATTATTATGGTGATATAGTAGCTTAATGCTTGTGGTTTAGAGTTTGGGATGGAGTGGTAGTGAAATGGAATGGTGAATCTTGTTGTCTTGGTTAAAAGAACTTAAGTATAGTTAAATTCAAGCTTAGGCATAAGTATAAATGTTAATATTGAATTGATTGGGGCTGTTATGATGTTATAAGGATGTACTTTGGTTGTATGAATGGGTTGAGGTTGAATTGTGATGGTTTTTGAATGGTTTAAATTTGGAAAATCGCGTAAACATAGCCGTCGTAATGTCCGATTTACTTTAGACTGCTTTTGTTCATAACATTTGGACCCGAGAACTCCCTGCTAGATTATGACCATTGCCATGTTTAGATAGCTCATGTTATGAGCTTCGTTTTGATATGTAGTTCGTTTAATTCCGATATACGGTTTAGGAGAAACGACCGTTTTAAGTAACGGCGTTTTGCGAACGAAACTTTTCCCCTCGCCTTACTTTGAAACATAGGTTAAAGACCAAAAAGGGTTAATTAATGTATGAAACAATTATGGTAAGTGTGTTAGGCAGTTGGTAAGAGACCCGCGAAAGAATCGCCTTAAAACTCGTAATGGTTAATTTATTAAATATGGTGGAGCCGAGGGTACTCGAGTGACTTAAGAGAATCAGTAAGCGCAAAACAAGCGTTAGAGTCTAAGTTAGTTAAAGTATAGATTTACAAGTGACTTTGGTTTAATTCCAACTTACTTGTTGTTTATAGGTTACCAGACTCGTCCCGAGCCTTTTATCACCCCCAGTCGCTCAGGCAAGATTTCTACCCGTATAAACTGTTGTTGTGATGTGTATATGCATGATCTTGCGATAATTGCATATTTGTTATTAGCAAATTCTTGTGATATATTGTAGCATGTGATATGGTATATATGCATGCCTGTTTCATATTCTTGATTTATATATCTGTTGGTTAAAATGCTTACAATTGCATAATACCTATGCTAGAGATAAGCGGTATTGAGTTTACCCTTAGTGGAGGGGATCAAAAGGTGAAAACATTTTCTAAAACCGGGAGTCGAGGATCCCGAGTAGATTTTATATATTTATATATTTATATATATATGGTTATAGTTTTCACAACTATTAATCGAATAAGGTTTATTCGATAACTTTATTTTATTAATGAATATTATCTTGAATATTCATTCGAGGACTTATGACTCCTTTATATTATTTATTGAATATTATTTCGAATATTCATTCGAGGGCTTATGACTCGTTTTATTTTATTAATTGAATATTATTTGAATATTCATTTGAGGATCTATGACTCCGATTATTTGTTGAGATATATTCTTTATTTTATTAAAGAATAAGGTGTCGATAATCAAACTTCTTTTCGATTATTCAAATAAAGATAGTACTTTCATATAAGTATATCTTTGGTTATTTAATATCCATTTCAAGTATAAGTTTTAAAACTTCTACTTCGATTATTTTTATAAGGATTATCTTTATGAGAATATTATTTAAATAATAATATTCAGATATTTTCTAATATATCGGGACTGATTTATTTTAATAAATCAGCAGTACTCCAATCATTCTTAAAAATGTTTTCGAGTCTTCAAAATGATTTTTAAAGTTAGAGTGGACCCCAAAACTCATTTTTTTTATATTTAAGATCTTCCTTTCAAAGGGGATTTAAATACTCGCTCAAAACCTGGGGGATCGAGCTCTGTGGTGCATTTTACATTCGTAACGTGGTTGCTGTTTTGAGAAAACAAATGAATTGATTACTTACCCAACGTTCGGGAAGTAAGCCCATCTAATTGAGTCGGCATAAGCGACATGCCGGGGTACGGTCTATCAAAGTGTAAGTGGCTGGGTGGCAGTCCATCAACATGTAAGAGGCCGGGTGGCGGTCCAGCACAAGGTCCTTATGTGGCCAGGGTGATGATCTGTGGGGGATTCATCCATCTACTAGTAGAAAAGGTTACTTATTGGTATCTTTGCCTGATCAGCAAGATATCGGGTTTATGCCAAAATTCTTTTCCTTTCCAAAATTCATTGGATGTTACCAACTCTGTTCATACTTTACATAACAGAGGTTCCAGGAAATGTTTAAGAGATATATATGTGCATATATATCGGGACTAAATAAAGTATCTCGTAACTTTATTTCATTCAATAATATTTCAAATATTGAATCTATTCAAGTCTTAACTTGTGGTCTCATCTATGGGATGACCTTTTTTTTAAAACCTATAATACTTTGAACAGTGGTAGTTCAAGTAGCCTTATAAATGACATAAGTATAGTGAAGTATTCGGTAACTTCATCTTCCTTTAAGCTTATATCCAGTAAGTAATTATCTTACTTTTGATAAAGGTTTCCAGTAAGTTATCTATTAGATACTTGCATTATTGATTACACTATATATTATCTTGTGAGCTGTAAGGCTCACTCTTGCTTTATTTCTTCATCACACAACAACAGTTAGGAAGGATGGCCAGACTCAAGCAGACCCAGCGCAAGCGCGTGGGAAGCGTCCCCCGTCTTCCCGTTGATGTTGTAGCTGCTATAGCTGCAGAGGTAGATCTATTATAGATCAGACCATTTACTTTTGAGAATCAATTATGTATAATTATAACTTGTGGCAGATAATGGCAATTAATTGTAAAGTTATTAAGTAATCATTTTGGGTTGTAATAACTTTTAAATTGTGGATTCAAAGACTTGTACTTATTTCAATTTCATCTCTGAGACTATAACGGGTTGTGGTGTGTGTTAGTGTGGGGTCACAGCATAAGGTTATTTATTATTAATTAAGTGAAGTGATATTGTGAAAAGAAAGACCGTGACGACCCGGATCCCCGATCCCGGATCTGGGGGTGTTACATAAACTATTATATTTGAGATCTTCGTATTGTCAATCATTTAGGTGCATTCATGTAGTTGCATATTGCATGCATTAGACGGATTTTATGGGTACATTCATAATAGGCCCTCACGAGACCTTACTCGTCCACTAGGGCTACCTTGGGGTTTAAAGGGCTTGTTGCATATACCAAATGCAACCGTGATCACCTTATGAAAGTGGTATTATTTAACAACATACTAGATTAGTTTGCATGAGGACGTGCAAAATACTAAGTGTGAGGATATTTGATAGAGTATATATTTTTTTTATATATTTTAAAGGATTATATTCTCCTATTTATGATATTATATTATTAATTGGATATTATTAATCAGAGTTTATTGCTCTATGACAGGAAATAAATATTTCCCAACTATAGATGGAATTGGGCTTATTTGGACTTAAATCATAAGGAAATTCAAATTTATTGGGCTGCACGTGCAAACATCACTGTTTGGCCCGTAACATGAATTTTAGACATAAGAATTGTGCGATCTTACAGCCCATGTGAAGCTAATAGAATTATCTATGAATTAGAAGTGCACCAACATCAAGAATCTAACTGGAGCAGCCCAGAATCAGGCCTGGAAGACAACCTATGAATTTTACATCAGAGTTCAATTTATTTTGGGAAAAACATTAAATCTCTTTTATATTAGGTTTTAGACATATTGTATACACAAAACCATAACATGATATAGAACATATATTTTTGAGAGGGAAGGGAGAGAGGCGGCTAGAGAGCGAGATTGGGAGAAGGAGCGAAGGGATTTGTCCAGATTTTAAAGGAACTCTTCAAGTTGTATTCTCTATTTTCAAATTCTTAACTCATGATTTGTGGTTTTAATATATATTTGTTTTCTTCATATATCATGAGTAGCTAATCCCTTTATCCAAGAGCTTGGTAGTATTCTTTGGATTGTTGTGTTTGTATTGTAATTTTCTTGTGATTGTTGATCTGTCATTGAGGGCTTAACACAATTGAGGGAGTCGCGAACCTTTGATTGTATCTATAGGAATTATAATAAATCGGGAGAGGAGTTGTAATTCTAGTACATGATATGATAGACACAATTTAAGTATTGTATTGGGAGATTAATATGCGAATTGTGAAACATATAATCCTTGGTTTTTAATAGTCTATAATTGTACTTTGTATGACCATAAGAGTGGCTTTCAAAGGATAATTATAGGCACTATAATCTAAGTTGGGAGAGGATTTTATAAATATTAGAAGGATTATTTTTAACAAAACAAGAACACAAATTAGACATTCATGATAGTCATTGAAGAACCCTTACTCTTGGATTATTTTCTCTCATAGTTACTATATAGTTTTATTTATTTATTAGATTAATTAGTTGATAATTAAACACAACACAATATTATTTCCACAAACTTCTGAATTGCAAGAATAAAATACGTGAAATTGGTGTTGATATTAGTCCTTCTCCGAGATCGAACTTCTAAAAATACACTTCAACAAACTTCATGTTAGTGTCTTCAAATCATTTTCTTTGTCAACCAGAGACAAGTCATTGATCAACTTTTGAAATCTGTCATAAATTTCAGTTAGGGATTCATTAGATTTTGAGTCAAAGTACTCATGCTCATGAGTCAATATAGTCCTCATGTTCTTCTTAATGACAGTGGTTCCTTGACACTTGACTTCCAAAGTGTGCCAAATTTCTTTGGTAGTTTTACATCCAATAACTCTGTTAGACATAAGACTGTCAAGACTGTTATGAATAATATGTCTCACTTTTGCATCTTTCATAATGGATGAAATATCTTCAAGGGAATAGTCCTTCTTGTCCTTATCAACCATCTTTTCTTCTTGTCTAGCAACAAAAACTGCTACTTTCATTGGCTTGTGAGGACCATCATAAATTATGCTCAGATATTCAGGAGCTGTTGCTTCCAGACACATGGTCATCTTCACCTTCCATATTAGATATTCATGAATCTTTAGTATGGGAACATTGATAGCCTCATACCTGCTCATATTATGATTGATAGGTTGATTGGCTGGTGGAGGAGGTGGGGGATTCTGTTGAGGTTCTTTATCTGCCATTATTAATTGATTTTATATCTTAAAGTGTGTGTATCAACATCAAGCTCTGATACCAATTGTTAGGTCCTTAATACCACTGTAGAGGGGGGTGAATATAGTTTATGCAGACAAATCAAAATAATCACTCAAAGGATAAACAATTTTGTATTGATTAATAAAAACTGATTACAAACCAATCTCTCAAAGGATGAACATATATCCTTGAAAGCTGCTAGGTTACACAAAAGATATATCAATACATGACTCATAAAGTGTTAACTTAATCTGTGCCTATATACTGAACAACTACACAATCAAATAAGTAATCATATTCTATTACATTAAGGAATCATAAAACATATCCTTAATTTGGTTGCTACATGAATTAAAGTCCTTTACCGACTTGTATTCTGCAAATCCTTTCATTCTTCAAAATCTCCTGATCTTTAGCTGAAGTGACTAAATACTGATGTCATTTATCGATCAGCAACTGCTGATGACACATGCTGATTACGTCACCTTTTGCTAAACTCTGATATCAAATACTAATAATAAACTCTGATAGTTTATAAGCTGATATCATCGATTTCTTCCAACATTAAATATTATTATAACACCATTAGAAATGAAGATTAACAATTATGACTTGGAATTGCCAGATAACCTATTTGTATATGAATATAAAAGATTACATCCCCAAAAATCTTCCAACGATTCCTCAAACCAAACATCTACATGATCTAGCACATTAAACATAACGGTATGAAAGGGACCATTATAGACACTTTTATGAGCGGTACACCTAAGTCTGACCATCTTCTTTGTTAACTTCCAAGGTTACATCGACACAAAATAAGATGAGCTAAAAGGCTCAATAAGTAACTATAAAAAAATTCCAAATAATAAAACCTGATAGTAACTCAGAAGGCATAAGATTAAATCTCTAGTTTAAGGGTTCATGATCAAGATTCTGGAAGGATAAAGTGATTTGGTTGGATAGATCTTTTATAAGTAGGTTTCCGTCAAAATCTAAAAATCTGCAAGATCACTTTTACAAGGTACTCATTATGATTTATAAAAATAGTGCTTAAGATACATATATAATCTTAAATTTCATTTTCATAAATTCAACAATGTTCGAATATATTATCCATCTTTTAAACATAATACGGGTGATCAGCCCGCACTAACCTCCATTCCAATCATAAGATACCTAAGGCACTATATTGGCCTTTAATTTTAGATTAGCCCCGCTATTCTCTTATAAATATGGACTAGTCCCGCAACCTTTTACGCAAATATTAAATCTTTAAAAATTCAAGAAAAATCTTTATATTGGAAAAGTCAATGTATTTCTAAAACTTAATTCTATTTTAAAACATTTATCGACCTTTGAAATCATTTGTACTCTTTCAAGTTAAAAATTATTCTTAGTTTCATTTCAAGGATTCAATTATGGTAAACGAAAGTAAAGGAAATAAAATGTAAGCTGAAAAACAACTAAGGGTAAGCATATATATTAACAATGTATATAAGACAAAGCTATATCAACGTAGGGGTGTTAACAAGGCATATGTATTATAATTCGAAAGTGGTTATCAAAATAATTCGGGATAAATAATATATGAGAAAGGTTAATTTCATTTTAATCAAAATTTTAAATTTATTCAATTCACATTCATGATCACTATAAGAGAGGGCAGAGTTACTTTCTCAAATGCTTTCATTTTTCATAGGGATTACATGGATCATGTTACTTTTATCTAGAACCTCATTCCCTTTTCTATTTCGAGCATCCCCGCTTTCCAAATCTACATACAAATAATAAACCCTAATTAGGGACCTCATAGAAAAATGTTATTTCTCCGAACATATACTTTTCTACCCTTTCCCTTTAATATAACCCAACTCATATCCTGATATATATAAAACTCTATATATCTTATACCTTTATTTATTTTATACCGCTTCATTGCACATAAACAAGTAATCACATATATACTCTTATTTCTTAACGATTTACTTTCAACCGTTATTGTATAACCATACATGCACATTGTTAAGCAATACGCCAAAGCATTTTAATCCAACACTTTTATATTATTTTAAAATCCTGCCGAAAATCCGACATGACCTATTGATAAATACACGAACCCTTTAACCAAAATCAATCAACAATGATCAACAACCACAACTAGAAAAATCCTATTTTAACAACTGTCGCATAACTCATAATCAAGTACCAACTATTCACAACACATAAATATATAATTATCACTAACGAGCAAGCACACAATTATTTACCATACAAACACCGATTTAAAAATCCGTGACCGAAAACCGAATTTAGGAAAATGATTTTGTAAAATCTGAAAATTGAATAACTTTAACATGCATCGATATCATAAGTAATTAACTAAATAATCAAACCATCATACACCATATATAGATAACACAAACCAAATTATCCACAAACCGAGATTTAAATTCAATAAATCAGATTCTAGAATATCTGAAAATCATTATTCTATGTATGCAACTCAATTAAATCATTTAATTCAAAGTCACTGACTCATAAATTCTTATAGTTCAAATAACCGAACCAAAAATAGAAAAATCAGAAAATTTAAAATTTGAAATTTCTTCGAACATGACATGCAAGTACAAAAATGAATTTATATTGATTATTAGGGTCCAATTAATACATCACGGCTCACAACCGGCTCACCGGAGATCACCGCAGGTGGCGACAAAGTTTATCATCAAGAATTAACCACGAAACCAACAAATCCAATCAAGAATCCTGAAAATTGAATCAAAACCCGAAATAGGCTTTCAAAAAATCTCAAAGAAATAGACATGCACACATAAATAGTTGTAGAGGGATTAAAACCAAACATATACATGGTTTCAGATCAAAAAACGATCAAGAATCGAATGATATATGGATGAGAGAGAGTCTAGAGTGAGAGTGAGAAAAAGAGACTGAGAGAGAGCAACGGGGAAGAAAGAAAAGAGGGAGGAGGGATGAGCCCCTCAGTTTTATATACCCAGGGGCAGTTTTATAGTTTGCCCAAAAACAATTCAATTACCATTTTTTTGATAAAAAAAACAATGCTGACATGTAATTACAAATTAGATAATAAATAGGAAAATGAGTGTTTAAATCCGAAATTGGATTTTAAAATAAGAATCATGAAACTTTCTATCTCCGGATGTTTTTAAAATAATTTTTGAGTAAACGGTTTCTTGCTGCGAATTTTGCAAGATAACACAGGATAATAGAAATAACTTTCCAAAAATCGTTTTAAAATACCAAAGCATTAAAATAAATCCAACTCTTATTTTTTAAAAAGGCACTAGAACTATTCTAGAGATAATAAAATAAACTTATAATTTAAACATACTATGACGATTTTATAAAAATATTTAAAGGTCAATTAAACCTTATTTTTTACATAATAAATCATTTTAAAATATTTAAAAGTACATTGACTACAAAGTCGAGCATGTGCAATTCACATAACATATATTTACACATACCAAGTGAATAAATCTTACCTTTCACTAATTTTTGCATTTAATACAGTTTATACTTTTCTTTTTGGACATTAACGAGCACATAATAATCCAAATAACGAAACGACTTCCAACTCATTACTCAACTAATAATTTAGCCACATAAAATTATCACCTCACATATTCCTCTTATTTCCACATATATCAACTTTCCACCTTTTCTTTTATTAACACGTAATCCATTTTCTGAATATACGATATTTACGAGCCGCGTCTTTATTGGTGTTCCGACTCTAATTACAATCATATATCACATCATAGGTCAAATGTGACTCATAAAACTAGAATAATCTATTTTAAAATATTAACTCACTAACTCACATAAATTGCACAAAATCATAGAATTATTATTTTATTCACATATTTATTTCGTGAAAATTCCAGATGTTACATCCTTCCCCCTTAAAAGGATTCTGCCAAAATCGCACCTAAATAAATAAATGGGGATACTTTTCAAGCATTTCGCTTTCAAGTTCCCAGGTCGATTCCTCAACTCTAGGATTTCTCCACAACACTCTTACTAATGATACTATCTTATTTCTAAGCGTCTTCCCTTTACGATCCAATATCTGAATTGGTTGTTCTATATTAGATAGATCTTGTTGATTTTCCACGGGTTACAATTCTATCACATGACTAGAATCTGGATTATACTTCTTTATCAATGACACATGGAAGATATTATGAAGATGTTGCACCTGTGGTGGTAGAGCTAACTCATATGCAACTTTTCCAACTTGTTTTAATACTTTGAATGGTCCAATGTATCTTGTACTCAATTTTCTTTTCTTTCCAAATCTTGACAGACCTTTCCACGGGGATATCTTTAGTAACACTTTTTCTCTGGGTTGGAATTCCATATCCTTTTGATTCCAATCTGCATAATTTCTTTGTCGATCTCGAGCAGTGTTAGGCACAAAATACGCGCTAAAATTTACACAAGTATACGCGTTCACAAGTAATATAGAATGATTTCTAGTTCATTCCCACAGAGACTCAGACTAATTATTTTTTAATTAACACTCACTCACCAATGTATGATTACTTCTCAATGTCAAGACAATAACACTTAAGGTTGATTAACTAATTATTAACTACAATTAACTACGAGAATAAAACACTTAAATTATTACTTAAATTAACAATATTAAACACACATGAGATCATAACTTTATTACTACTTCATTCAATAATCATTGTTATTACCCTTAGCATGTAACGGTGATGATATTAATCGAACAACACAAAACTGATAAAAGCCAACTTTCGTTGTACTAGTAGCATTCTACCAAACATCCACAATTAAGATAGAAGTTGCATAGGCATCAATTATGTTGAGACCCTATATGTCTACAGAATTTGACAACATAACGATTTAAGCGCAGGTATTCATTATGATTACACAGGGCAAGTAAAATAGTTAGAGTTACCCGCTAATCATGCATACAATACATGAACCTATGCTAGCATAGAAAGTTCTAAATCTCAAGATTCACTGTCGCTTCACAAGAGATTAACAGGCTATCTTATATGTTCGCGACGCATATAAGACGAATAAGCACAACCTATACTAGATATCATACAATCATCACACACCAAGGTATTAAACAATTAACTAAAGAACTCCATAGTAAATCCGCTACGACCCCATGATCATGATTAGCCCATGATAGAACTCATCGTCACCATGGGTTCATATGAAAACATGATAAAATCACACAAGATAAACTAATAAAAATACTTAATAAAACCGGAGTAGTCACAAGAGTAAATAGGTTCAAAGTAAAGAAAACTAGCATCCACTGTTGCAAAGAATAAAAGAATCACAAGAAACGTATGCTTCCTCTTCTTCGTTGCGGTGTGTTAAAACGGTCTTCTTTTCTTCTCTCCTTGCTCCTTGCTTGATGAATACTTCGTCTGTGAAACGTCTCTGAAGATTACTTATATAGAGCCCACAAGAATCAGCCGTCTCAGAAGTCCATTAGAATAAGGATTATAAAAAATTAGAATTTAATTTGTCGACTCCGGGCGGCCGCCCCAGCTTCCCGGGCGGGCGCCCCAGCACTTTCTGGAAAAATCCTGCATTCTGCTCCTGATTTTGCTGCATTCTGCTCCTAACTTCCCACAACCAATTCCAAGTACTTTCCCAGGCTTATTATGATAAATTCTCCCAACATACGCAATTTATACCCAGTAATGCAAAAACACTAGAAAAACGCATCAAATACACAAAATACTTGATTTCAAAACATCAATTCAAGCCATTATAAGATGTTCTAAGTGGTATAAAATGCCACTTATCACACCCCCAAACTTAAATCGATGCTTGTCCTCAAGCGTCACAGACTAAAAAACAAAAATAAAAACATGCATGGATACAAACTACATGAAATGCAGCGATCCCCCTCGCAATGACTAAACCAACCAACTCATGACATCTCAACAAATGCAATTAGGTGACTAAAGATCAATCAAATCACGCAAGCTATCATACAACTAGAAGCGTGGTGTGTGCGAATGCTTAACAGATATGCTTCGAAACTAGATCAATTATCATGACTCAATTATCCTGAAGGCAATCACATGATTATATGAAGAATAAATTCTGGACACAAAATGACTTATAACACTTCAAGATCACTGGAGCTTATTACGGAATCATGCTTTTATTCAACCCAATAAACAAATGCTTATTTGATCATGCAATGAGTGAGGTCCACAAAAGACTTATGTAATGGCATCCATTTAGTGAGCGTTAGGTTAGCGGATCCCAGACTATAAAAGCCTTAGGTCACTAGGTACAAAGTCCCCTAAGAACTTAATAACTCGAATACCAAAGAGCTCACTCGTAATCAATTATGCATTAAACCATATATTTTTTTTTCGAATTTCTGAGCAAGTGCGTTTCGCTCCATCTTGCTCAACCCTAGACAACTCGCATAAAATACGAGCCGACTACTAGACAATTGATGCCTAGCCACGACTAGCAATGAATTTCAATTTTTACTCTAATTTAATCTTTTCATGCCTTTTATCATTAAGAGCCTATCATAAATTCTAAGCATAATCAATAGATTAACCTCAAAAACTATCAAACCATGACAACAATCTAGCCCTTAAGCATACTCTAAGACTTAGTGAAATTACAAGTGTTTCTAGCATGCTTGTCAACCTACAAGATTCAACATCACTCTAACATTATCACTACACTCGCAGCAATATCACAAATCAATCGGTAAAGTAATGCAAAAGGGATCATGGTATATGCATGAGCTAAATGACATGATACACAAAGCTATAAAAAAAACTATATGGAAAAAATATGCAACTATATGAACTAAATTATCATGAATATGCAACTACATGACACATACACAAATATGATCCTCAACTACCACACCCAAACTTAAAATCTTCACTGTCCCGAGTGAAGTTAGTAGAAAGGAACACAGGGTATACCTACTCATAGAAATCATCATCATCACCCTCAGAGGGTGGAGTGTTAGGAGGAGGATAAGCAGAGTCCTCACCAAAAATGGGCCACTGGATATCAGCTCCAAGGCCTCTGAAAGCAGTCCCAAGTGCTAAGTTGAGCTCCTGAACAAACCTACTTTTCGACTCGTACATCACATCCATCATCCTCGATAGCCTCCTATACTGAGCATCACCACCTCCCTGGGCCCTAAAAGAACGTGCCTCGTCATGAGCCTGAATGGGCCTAGCCATCGTAGTACCAGCTGCTGGACGTCCCCCTGGGAGACGATATCCCAAACCATGCTCCTCGGGCTCTTCACCCGTCCATTCCTGCATCGCGTTCAACGTCGATGAATCAATAGGAGCAGCCGACATCTGCAGCTGCTCATAAGAAGGCCAGTGGACTCCCACTGCCTTGCATAGCCTCGTGACAGTAGAGGCATAGGGAATGTTGCTTTGTATCCTCCCCCTCAAAAACTTCAAAATCCCTTGGTAGATGAACTCACCAAGGTCCACATAATACTCCTCATTCAAAATCCCCCATAACAACCTGGCTCTCTCAACTGTAACCTCATGTGCATGCGAAGAAGGAAAAATATTAGCACAAATAAAGGCATTCCATGCACGGGCATACCTGTTCATTGCAACAGCCGGAAAAGAACGATACTCGTTAGATCCCGTCTTAAACTTCCACACCGTGCCCGGCTGATAGAGAGTAGCAACAATCAAATCCAAATCAAAATCCTCGGGGGTCTTCTCATTTCAGTTCTCCTCCTCGGGCTTCCTTTCTCGCTGTCCAATAACACGGCGAATCACCTCGGGCTGGTAATGAACCGTAAGCCCCCTCACAACAATATACCCATTCTTCTCAGCCTTTGCGTTCGCATAAAACTCGTGAACCACACTCATCGGAACCGCCTCCGGCGACTCATAAAAAGAAATCCACCCTTTCTCAGCAATCATCGCCAATAACTCACCATCCCTCCCTAATGGCAAAAATCCCCTCTCCTTAAGAATCGGCTTAGTCAGAAGCCTTGTATACTCCTCCTCAGCAGCCCTGTCCACCATTCAGGGCCTTGAAGCAGTACCCCTAGAAGAATCAGCAGTAGGAACAATGCTATTGCTATCAATAGTTCGAGATCTCTTAGGGGCCATTGAATCTGAGAATAAGTGTTTGAGATTTGTGTTTTGTGTGTAGGAGAGAGTTTTTTTAAGTTGAAAGTATGTGGGAGATGTATACGGGAGGATGTGTGTATATATAGGGTAGTATTTAGGTTTAGAATTAGAGTAGGAGTGGGGTTTGTGGGAGAGAAATTGTGCGTTAGTGGTTTTATGGCTGTGGGCTTATATTTTTTTGTGTTTTTCTGTGTTTTTTTTATAAGGCCGAAAAAAAAATTCCAACAGAAGGGCTCCAGGCGGCCGCCCGGGATTTCCAGGCGGCCGCCCGGGCTTTCCAGGCAGGCGCCCCAGCTTCCAGGAGGCCGCCGGGATTGCCAGGCGGGCGCCCGGGGGGTCTCTGGAAAAAAAAATTATGCCCAATTTTTCTGATTTTTTTGGTTTTTTTGATAGAGTACCAACTTCTAAGGGTTCCTATAGTCTCAAATCTTGGGTTGCCTCCCAAGAAGCGCTTCTTTTACGTCATTAGCTTGACGTAGAGTAGCTTGATCAAGTTGATAATAAAATAGCACTAACCACTTCCCGGTTTGCCGTGTCCCCATAATAATGCTTCAACCTCTGACCATTAACCTTTAATGCTTGGCCCAGATCGTTCTCAAAAATCTCCACCGCTCCATGTGGAAACACAGTTTTGATGATAAATGGTCCAGACCACCTTGATTTCAATTTTCAAGGAAAAAGTCGGAGACGAGAGTTGAATAAAAAGAACTTGTTGCCCCCCACAAATGACTTAGGAGATAACTTCCTGTCGTGCCACCTTTTCACCTTTTCCTTGTACATTTTGTTGTTCTTTTACGCTTGCAGTCGAAATTCATCAAGTTCATTTAACTGAAGCATTCGCTTCTTCCCAGCTGCATCTAGATAAAGGTTTAACTTCTTTAAGGCCCAATACGCCTTATGCTCAAGCTCCGCAGGTAAATGACATCCCTTTTCATAGGCAAGTTGAAATGGGGATATCCCAAGTGGAGTCTTGTATGCTGTTCTATAAGCCCAAACAGCTTCATCGAGCTTCAAAGACCAATCTTTCCTTGAAGGACAAACAACTTTCTCTAGAATGCGCTTGATCTCTCTATTAGACACTTCAGCTTGACCATTAGTTTGTGGATGATATGCAGTAGCAATACGATGATTCACATTATAGCGCTGCATCATAGAAGTGAACTTACGGTTGCAGAAATGCGACCCCTCATCACTTATGATTACTCGTGTGTTCCAAACCTTGTGAATATCTACTTATGAAGAAAATTCAACACTACCTTAGCATAATTTATCGGTAGAGCTTTAACTTCTACCCATTTCAAGACATAATCGATTGGCAGCAAGATGTACTGATTATTGCAGGACGAGATAAATGGTCCCATAAAATTGATTCCCCAAACATCAAAGACCTCAACTTCAAGCATTATATTTAAAGGCATCTCATCCTTTCTAGTAAGATTCCCAACTCTTTGGCAATGATCACACCTTAAAATGAACTGATGTGCATCATTAAACAACGTAGGACAGAAAAAACCTGCTTGCAGAATACAAGCTGCTGTCTTTTCACCACCATAATGTCCACCATAAACTGTGGTATGGCAGTCTCATAATATCCCCTCCATCTCACAGAATGGGATACATCTCCTAATGATCTGGTCAGCTCCTTGTCTAAACAAATTCGGTTCATCCCACATGTACCACTTCACCTCATGCAAAAACTTCTTCTTTTAAGCTATATTCATATTAGGAGGCATTATATTGCTGACAAGATAGTTCACAATGTCTACGAACCATGGTTCTTCCTCCTGAACTGCGAACAACTGTTCATCCCAAAAAGATTCGTTGATCAATGGCTTATCATGTGAAGTCGAATCAGGATTCTCCAATCTAGAGAGATGGTCAGCTACTTGATTCTCAGTACCTTTCAATCCTTGATCTCTAACTCAAATTTCTGTAACAAAAGCACCCAACGAATAAGTCTAGGCTTCGAATCCTTCTTTGAGACCAGATAGCGAATGGCAGTGTGATCGGTGAACACTGTCACCTTTGTCCCAAGTAGATAAGATCAAAATTTTTCAAACCAAAAACTATATTTAAGAGCTCCTTCTCAGTAGTGGTATAGTTCAATTGATCTCCATTAAGTGTCTTACTTGCATAGTAGACCACATGAAAGATATTACTCTTGCGCTGCCCAAGAACTGCTCCCAATGCATAATCACTTGCATCACACATCATCTCAAAAGGTTCTGTCCAATCAGGTGCCGTTATAACCGGTGCAGGTATTAAACTCTTCTTGAAAGTCTCGAATGCTGCCTAGCATTCATCATCAAATTTGAAAGGCACATCTTTCTCGAGCAAGTTGCACAACGGTTTAGATATCTTAGAGAAGTCCTTGATGAAATACCGATAAAAACCCGCATGACCCAGGAAACTACGGATTCCTTTCACAGAAATAGGTGGTGGAAGATTTTTAATGACCCCCACCTTGGCCTTATCAACCTCAAGGCCTTTGCGAGAGACCTTATGCCCAAGAATGATGCTTTGCTGCACCATGAAGTGACATTTTTCCCAATTGAGCACCAAATTAGTCTCCACACACCTTTTGAGAACCGAACGAAGATTATTCAAACATTCATCAAACAAATATCCAAAGACGGAGAAGTCGTCCATGAACACTTCGACATTATTTCCAATCATATCAGAGAATATAGCCATCATGCATCTCTGAAAAGTGGCAGGTGCACCACATAAGCCAAACGAAACTCTATGAAAAGCAAATGTGCCAAAGGGACAAGTAAAAGTAGTCTTTTCTTGATCTTCGGGTGCAATGCAAATCTGATTGTAACCCGAATAGCCATCCAGAAGACAATAATACTCATGACCAACCAACCTGTCAAGAATCTGATCAATAAATTGAAGAGGGAAGTGATCCTTCCTTGTGGCTTTGTTCAACTTTCTGTAATCCATGCATACCCTCCATCCTGTGACTGTTCGAGTGGGGATGAGCTCGTTCTTCTCATTTGCTACCACGGTAATACCTCCTTTCTTAGGTATACATTGCACGGGGTTCACCCAAGAACTGTCATAAATAGGATATATAATTCCTGTATCCAGCCATTTTAGAATTTCTTTCTTCACCACTTCTTTCATGATAGGATTAAGTCTTCGCTGTTGCTCAACAGTCGGCTTACTACCTTCCTCTAGCAGAATTTTATGCATACAGTACGAAGGGTTGATCACTTTTATATCTGCTATAGTCCATCCAATGGTTGATTTGAATTCTCTCAAAATCCTCAAGAGCTTGTCCTCCTCACTACCTGAAAGGTCCGATGTAATAATAACAGGCAAAGTAGATGCATCACCTAAAAAGGCATACCTCAAGTGTTCAGGCAATGGTTTAAGCTCCAAAGTAGGTGCTTCCTTAATAGATGGTTTGAGGTTTCCCTCAGCATTCTTGAGATCAGTATTACCAAGAGATTCAAATGGCATGTCTAGCTTTCGCCTCCAAGGAGAAGCATTTAGATATTGTAGTTCCTCATTGCCTTCCTCATCTTCACTGTCAAATTCCCCCACTAAGGCTTTCTCTAAGGCATCAGACATTAGCACATGATCAAGTTCTGAAGTTACCACAAAATCAATCAAATTCACCTTTAAGCACTCCTCATCTTCTGTAGGGAATTTCATCACCTTGAATACATTGAATGTCACATCCTGATCCTGCACCCTCATAGTAAGTTTACCTTTCTGCACATCTATCAAGGTACAACCTGTAGCCAAGAAAGGTCTTCCCAAGATTATGGGAATCTTCTTATCTTCCTTGAAATCCAGAATGACAAAGTCTACAGGGAAGAAGAGCTTATCCACCTTTACTAACACGTCTTCCACGATTCCCTGTGGGTAAGTAATAGAACGATCAGCCAATTGTAGAGACATGTAGGTGGGCTTTGGATCAGGAAAATTCAGCTTTTTGAATATAGACAATGGCATCAGATTGATGCTTTCTCCCAAATTGCAAAGGCACTTGTCAAAAGACAACTTGCCAATGGTGCAAGGAATGGTGAAACTACCTGGATCTTTAAGCTTTGGAGGTAATTTTTGTTGCAGCACAACACTGCACTCTTCCGTTAGAGCAACGGTATCAAGGTCATCCAGTTTCATCTTCCTTGAAAGAATACTCTTCATGAATTTCGCATAACTAGGAATTTGCTCCAGAGCCTCGGCGAAAGGTATGTTGATGTGAAGTTTCTTGAACACCTCCAGAAACTTACCAAATTGCTTATCCAACTTTTGTTTTTGCAATCTCTTAGGAAAAGGTGGTGGAGGATAGAGCTGTTTCCCCCCTGTATTACCCTCAGGTAGAGTGTGTTCAACAGTAGTCTTCCTTGGTTCCGCCTCTTTTTCCTTTTGCTTCTCTTCTTCATCTACAACTTCAGCTTCTTCATCTTTTGCTTTTTCAGCATTAGCAACTTTTCCAGACCTTAAGGTAATAGCTTTGACTTGCTCTTTAGCTTCCTTCCTGCCTGGCACTTCAGTATCGCTGGGAAGTATGTCAGGTTGACGATTGAGCACAGCATTGGCTATTTGACTGATTTAATTTTCCAAGGTCTTGATAGAAACAGCCTAACTTTTGCACAACAACTTTAGCTCCTCGAAATCAGCACTAGAAGGTGGAGCAACACCTCCTTGTTGAGGATATGATTTCCTTTGAGCATATTGCTATGGTTGCGTGAATCCAGGTGGATTAAACTGTTTACTTACACCTCGCTGATATGGTTGCTAAATAGTATTCTGACTATTGCTCCAACTGAAATTGGGATAATTTATGTTATTAGGATGATAAGTAACTGGCACAGGCTGCTGTGGTCGCTGATAATTGCTCACATACTGAATAAATTCATTAACGAGAGAACATTGATCCGTAGCATGAGAGCCTGCGCAAAGCTCACAGACCATATCTATCTGATTGACTCCATAGTTGGCTAAAGAATCGACCTTCATAGACAGCGCTTGGAGCTACGCTGCAATAGCTGTGGCTGCATCAACTTCCAAAATACCTGATACCTTCCCAGGCATCATCCTTTGATTTGGGTTTTGATGCTCGTTTGCAGTCATAGTTTCAATAAGATTATAGCTTCGGTATAGCTTTTGGCCCACAAGGCGCCTCCAGCTGATGCGTCGAGCATGGGCCGAGATTGGGCCCCCAAACCATTGTAGAACCCAGTGATCACCATCCAGTCAGGCATACCATGATGTGGACACTTTCTCAACATATCTTTATAGCGCTCCCATGCATCACACATAAATTCTGTTGGTTGTTGCGCAAACTGAGTAAGAGCACTCCTCATAGCTGCAGTCTTGGCCATTGGAAAAAACTTCACCAGAAACTTTTGCTTAAGAACTTGCCAAGTAGTGATGGACCCAACTAGTTCAGAATGTAACCAGTCCTTAGCTTTATCCCCCAGAGAGAATGGGAAAAGCCTCAGCTTGATAGCCTCATCAGTAACACCATTATATTTGGAAGTTCTACAGATCTCGACAAAATTCCTGATATGCATGTTGGGGTCTTCAGTCGCAGCACCTCCGAAAGAAACAGAATTCTGCACCATCTGAATAGTGCCCGGCTTGATTTCAAAAGTATTAGCCTGAATAGCCGGATGAAGGATGCTTGACTGAATGTCATTAATTTTAGACCGAGAAAAGTCCATAAGAGCTGGATCTGCTGCTGGAACTATACGATCACCCATAATTATCGATTCTTTCTACTCACTATATTTATCCGAATCTTCAAAATCTATCTTCTCCGGAATATCAAGAACTTAGTATGTCTCCTCAATTGTATCTAAATTCCTCTTGCGAGTACGAGAAAGTTTTTGCATAAACGCTCGCTAGAGTACCTGAAACAAAATTGGAAACAATAAGTAACAAGTCTTAATCAATGAGCCCTAACGACCACTGATGGTAAGTACATAAACTAAACAAATTAACACCGAGTCCCCGGCAGCGGCGCCAAAAACTTGTTAGGCACAAAACATGCGCTAAAATTCACGTAAGTATACGCATTCGCAAGTAATATAGAATGATTTCTAGTTCGTTCCCACAGAGACTCAGACTAATTATATTTAATTAACACTCACTCACCAATGTATGATTACTTCTCAATGTTAAGACAATAACACTTAAGGTTGATTAACTAATTATTAACTATAATTAACTACGAGAACAAAACACTTAAATTATTACTTGAATTAACAATATTAAACACACATGATATCATAAAACACTTAAATTATTAGTTGAATTAACAATATTAAACACATGAGATCATAACTCCAGGTAGGCTGTTGGGACGTTTGATTAGTCTAGAGGTTTGTAATAAAATTCGAATAGTTTGTAAAACTAAATAGACTTATGGCTTGTAATAACAGTTGGTTTGTATTAGTGCATGTTCCATACTATAACCTGTGATCGATCCAGTTGCATGCAAGGGGTCATATTTACTATTTATTTCCGCTGTGTTTATTATATTATGGTTTATCGGTTAGTGGCCCCCAAATCTAGACCCCGGGTTTGGAGGGGGTCATAATAGAATAGATGCAATTGACTTTCTTGCAGTGACGTTGTGACATGTAAGGCCTACCCGGTGTTATATTTCCAAAACAAATGAATCTGGAGTAGAAAATAGTAGAAGAAGACTCGTAAAAATGTTTAGAATGGTGAAATCCCCGAAATGGATCCAGAAGGCCTAAAGAATAACATCTAATGGAACCAATCTACCTTAATGTTCACATAAATATAGTGAGGGTAAGAATAAATGCATCAGTAAAATATCAACTACATGCATAGTACACAGTGAATAAATCAACCTTAATTTTAAAAAATTGATATACATCGGAAAGGTGTAAAAATGGATAATTAAAACAAAGACAACAATACAAAATAAAAAAAAATTAGTGAGAGAAATATTTCAACTCAAAAGTTGAACAAGTAAACAAGCAAATATATAAAAAGAGCGAGTGAATCAAATAAGAATTTAGGGTAAGTAAAATCAAGTAGATAAAAGTTAAGAAATGATATAGATCGATGGGGAGATAGATCGATCTGTAAAACAAATAAGAAAGAGGGGGGAAGTAAAGTTGCGATGTATTTGGTAAGGGAAGGTTGAGGAATACCTTAAGACCGTCAACAGAGAGAAGACCACTGAGAATACATTCTTTGAGACCAGTACCAAGCACTATCATATCGTATTCTTCATCCATCGCCGATTGATTGATCGATTCAAATCTAAGCAGTGAATTCATGTATTGAGCATTGAATTCATTATTGGAAAGTTGAGTGAAGAAATGAGAGAGAGAGAGATATGGAGGATCGACTGGTTAAAAATGTGAGATGTTTGTAGGGTTAGTGTGAATTGTTGGATTATTTTTAATCTAACGGGGATAAGGGGGTTAAGGAAATTATGGGCCTTGCAGTATATTAGGCTGGAGTTTAATCCACCAACAAAAAAAACATGAATCTGTGTAAATTATGGGACAAAATTATTCCCCCTTCCTTTTTTGAATATTTCACTTCCCACTCTATTTATTTGTCTAAACTGCCCAATCTAATTTTTTAGCAGCCCAGACCATATCAATTCATTTTTAAAATTTTTAAATTTTATAATGTTGTTTAAATTATACACATTATGAATATTATCATTAATTTATTAAATTATTAATTTCTGAAAAAGTAATAGTAATACATGGTGTTATTTTTTATAAAATATTTTAGTGATATCAAGTAATTTTTTATTTTATTAAATTAATTATAAAAATATATTCATTTAATTTTAAATATAATAAATTATTTCAATTTCTATAAATATAAGTATAATTTGTTTATATTTTGGGCTTTCACTTTCCAAGAAACTTTACAAACTATTTTATTCAAATATACTACTTTTAAAGATATATCTAATTTTAAATTCAAATTAAAAAAATATTCAACCACTTATGGAAACACGGTCTATGTGTTGCAATAGAGAAGACATCTATGTTAACACCAAAGATTTATTGAGCTATTGTAACATGTTATTATGATTATCGCAACACCAAAATATGGGTGTTATGATAGGGCCTTAATTTCATACCTATTACAACATTTTCTAAGGCAACACCAGGAAAAAATGTGCAAATAGGTCACCTATGGCGTAGTGGGACAAGCATTGGTGGTACCACAAAGATCACGGTCACACGACTGAAAACTATTTTACCTTCAAATTGTTCATCGAAGATCTGATCAAGAAAGGAAACATGATCCAATATGTACAGAGAAAGTTCAATGACAAGGACAATGTCCCGGGAAATGGTAAGCATGTGGTCAATGTAGTCTATGGAGGCAAAACCTCACTGCCCCGAAGCTTAGATGTGGAGAATGATGTTATGATGATCCAGTCATTCGAGGATGAGCCGATCCACTTCTCATTTCAGAATATGATGGGCTGGATACAGATCATAACTAAGCATTGATGGTCACTCTCGATGTTGTAGATTATGAGGTAGAAAGGATCTTAGTTGATAATGGCTCTTCTGCAAATATAGTTTCTGAACACACACGCAACAGAATGAAGCTCAACCATCTACGTAGGGACCCCTGCCTAGAAGAACCTCTTTATGGATTCAAAAATTCAATCATACCTATCAAGGGAGTAATCTACCTCCGCGTAACTTTTAGAACTGCTCCTAACAAGTTTCTCATGTCATGAAGTTATATGTGATAAGTGCAGCATCATCCTACAACATGATCCTCGGGAGGCCAACAATTACTAAGCTCCGGGCTATCTAATCAACAATCCATCTGAAGCTTTAGTTCCCCACCCCGGGACATATCAGAGAGTTTAAAGAAGACAGAGACATGGAAGCAGGTGTTATGGGAAGGCTTTAGTCATGGCTGAGATAAAGCCTGAAAAAAGGAAAAAAAGTAATGTCCCTACCCAAGGGAAAAAGCCGAAAGAAGCACCGAGAGCACCTCAGCAAAAGATCCAAATTGGATGTAAATGTGATAGAAGATTTGGGATACAATGTAACAAACGCAGATGCCCAGATTCCGAAAGTTGTTGAAACTAAAGAAAAAATCAAGGTCGAACCGGCCACACACACCGTGGAAGTAGAACTTGACTCCGGGAACCCCACCCGAAAGTTAAGAATTAGAAAAGGCCTAGAAATAACCTTTCAAAAAGAGCTCATCGAGTTGCTAAAAGAGTATGCCAATGTATTTGCTTGGACACCGAAAGATATGCCCGGAATCGATAAATCGGTTGCGATGCATAGCTTGTATGTGGATCCTAAACAAAGTCCAATCAAGCAGAAATGAAGGAATTTTTCCCCATTACGACAAAAATTAATCAATGAAAAAGTGGAAAAATTCCTCAAAGCGGATATCATTTGGGAAATTAAGTATATAGAGTGGCTTGTCAATGTCGTCATGGTCAAAAAACCGAATGGGAAGTGGAGGATGTGTGTTGATTACACGAGTATGAATTCTGCATGCCCCAAGGACTCCTACCCTCTCCCCAACATCGACCAACTGATTGATGCAACTTCAGGTCATGTTATGTTGAGCTTCATGGATTCCTTTTTCGGGTACAATTAGATCAAGATGAATCCAAAGGACATCGCAAAAATAGCTTTCATAACCCACCGAGTTGTATATGCTTTAATCATGATGCCATTGGGACTCATCAATGCCGGGGTCACCTATCATAAAATGATAAACACCATATTTAAGAGGCAACTGATAATGAATATGTAGTCGTATGTCAACGACATAATCTCCAAATCAATCACGGTCCCGGACCATATCAAAGACCTTAAAGAATGTTTCGATAACTTAAGGAAATAGAATATGAAGCTCAATCCGGAGAAATGCGAGTTTGGAGTCCCCTCTGGAAAGTTTCTTGTATTCCTGATTAGCGAAAAAGGGATTGAAGCCAATCCGTAAAAAATTACCTAGGCCCTCATACACTCTGAAGGGTTCCGAGCACATAAATGCAACAGAAGTAGTAATTAAAAACTTGAAAAACCATAATTTTACCACAGGATCCATGTGAAAAATAGATATTTAATTTGTAGATCATATTGTTTACCTTAAGAAGCTTTACAAATTGGTTAAAATAAAGAACATCCAAAGATTGTTCAATCACCACGCATCCCGCTCTTGCGATCTACGCTCTATCGATATCCACATGAATGCTTGAACTAAAGGATTGGATGTGTACTAGCACAAACCCGTTTCTTCCTGCTCTCTCCATTTTCTCTCTTGGTAGCTAGGGTTTTTAGTAAAAGTCTTGCACCCAAAATCAACCACACAAGAGATATTATATAGAGAGTAGAAAACGAATTATAACCCTTAACTAATTAGGACTTATTATTAATTCAAAATCCTATTTATATAATAATTAAGTCATACTTAATTATTTAACAAATAAATTTCATAATTGATATTAGTAAATTTGAATATCATTATTTATCTAATTAATTAAGTCATACTTAATTAATATTATAAATAATTCGAACTACTTTAATTTAAAATCATAAACAATGAGCGGCATCTAGTAATACATCATTGCTACCCATGTAATAATAATTGAATCGGTGATCGATCAAATATTTCGTGAATAATGTATAATGTAATATAATCCCTTTAAGCAAATATTATAGATTAAACTAGAGGCATGTAATGTGTCATCCTCATCATAGTTTAATCCAAGTTTCCTTGATTAATGAGTAGACTATCATATCAAATCAATATTTGAGCGTGGACATGCATTTCATAATCTAGCTCATACAAGAGGCCAATAATATAACTGCTATAATAGGAGGGTTAAATCCCATCTATATCATTCATATTTCTCATACGATTCATAATATACCCAATGTCCACTTTTATCATTACCTTGTCAAGGATAACTTTTAATGGAATCAATGTATATTAATTCTCGTATAGAAATATAATTACTTCAGGTCTAAGGACCATTACATCATTATCATTGTGAGCATTACTTATGACACAACAGACATGTAGAATCTCACATCAGTTTGTCCAGCACCATGTACATATAGATCTGCCTGTGTTTTTGACTTTAGTATCACTATACCTATGATCAATGAGATGTGATCATCAGTCACCAAACACACCAGTCTTAGTGCATTATTATTGTCCCTTAATAATAATACTTGACTAGGGACCTTTAGAAATATTTATACTATTCTCATAATCTCATTTCTAAGTCGCGTACTTAGAGGTATAAAATTCTTTTCATATTCCAAGGACATTTATTAATCTAACATTTATATCGCAATAAATTAAGAATTAATAAATTATAAAAAGAATAATCGATAGAACATAAATATTAATAATCCACATATCTTAAACTAAAATATAATAGTGTTGTCACTCGGGTACAAACTTTATAATAATCTCCCACTTGCATTAGAGCCAATCACCCATGTATCTAATACTCATGGAACTAGAATGATCATCGTGCTTCTGCTACAACAAGTCCTTAGTCAGTGGGTCTGCAACATTATCATTACTATGCACTTTAAATTTATATCTCCTTGATCATTAAACTCATTAATAAGGTGATATTGCCTAAGGACATGCCTAAACAATCTCCTTGCCTATTTCAAAAATATCAATATATTCGGCTTTCATTATAGAATCATCAACGTTCTTGCTGTGAATTATTCCAGCTAACATCACTTATATTTAGACAAACACAAAACAGACATAAACACGTAATCATCCTTTTCTGTCAAAAAATTAGGTTCAGAAACTAGCATCAGTGTAACCCATTACAACTAGTTCCCTATCTTCTCCATATACCAAAAATAAATCTGTAGTCCTCTTTAAGTACTTAAGAATATTCTTGAAAATTATCGAGTGACCCTCACCTGGATTAGACTGGTATCTGATCGTCATTCTCAAAGCATACGAAACATCAGGAAAAATACATATCATTGTAAACATTATAGATCCAATTGTTAAAGCATATGCAACTTTCTCAAACGGCCTTTATCATCTAATGATTTAGGGGGAAATTATCTTTTGAGATCACTTTCCCATGAGACATAAAAATATATCATTTTTTTTCTCCCGCATCCTAAAATAATGTATGTACTCCGACTAGGTCGATTAATCTCTTCAATCTATCTCTATAGATCTTGATCCCTAATATATAGGTAGCATCGCCTAAGTCTTTCATCAAGAAACTATTTCTCAACCAAGTCTTTCCAGCCTATAGAGAAGTATGTCATTCCATATCTGTTATATGTCATCTACATATAATACAAGGAATGTCACATAGCTCCCACTAACCTTCTTGGAAAAATATGGTTCATCTTCATTTTGAATAAAGCCAAACTTTTTGACCGTTTTATCAAATTGAATATTCATTTTCATTGAGGCTTGCTTCAATCTATAAAAATATAGAAGTAACTTAAAAACTATCTTAGCAAACTTTGGATCGACAAAACTCTCAGGTTGTATCATATATACATCCTCTTCAAGGCTCCCATACAAGAAAGAAGTTTTAACATTCACTTGCCAAATCTCATACTCAAATTAAGCAACTATTGCCAACAACATCCTGATGGACTTGACCATAGCAACTCGTGAAAAAGTCTCATCATAGTCTATACCATGAATTTGTTTGAAACCTTTTGCTATTAGTCGCACCTTATAGGTCTATACTTTACCATCCATGTCAGTTTTCTTCTTGAAAACCCACTTGCACCCTATAGGTTTTACCCCTTCGAGTGGATCAACTAAAGTCAATACTTTATTTTAATACATCGATTCCATCTCTTGTTTCATGGCCTCCAACCATCTTTCGGGGTCTTTACTGTTCATAGTATCTTGGTAGGTGAAAGGCTTTATCATTATCCGTAAGTATCACATCACTATTTTGAGTCAAAAGAAATCCATAATTTCTCCCAGACTCATGGTGAATCCTACTAGATCTACCAATAACATGTGTTTCCTGGACATGATTACTTTCAACATTTTAATGTATATCCTAATCTTAGTACAACTCTGGTTCAATGTTATCATATGGTTCTCGATCTTTATCGAGATGTATTGTCCTCCCACTGATTTTCTTAGAAAGTAGTTCTCTCTCAAGAAATATAGCGGTCCGGTCAACAAACAATTTGTTCTTGGAAGGATTATAAAAACTATACCCTAGTCTCACTTGGTTATCCCACATATTAGCATCTATCTAATTTTTGTCCAAGCTTTTCAGAGGCTAAACATTTTACAAACGCTTTATATCCCCAAATTTTCATAAATAACATGCTATGACGTTTATCATTCTATATCTCATATGGAGTATTTTGAGTTGCTTTAGTCGAAACTTGGTTATGTTTATATGCAGCCGTTTCTTGAGCATAACCTCAGAAACTGAATGGAAGATTCACTTGACTCATCATCGATCGCACTACGTCCAACAAGGTACGATTTCTCCTCTCAGAATCTATAACGACTAGTATATTTTTATATTATTTAAGTGTGTAATTATTGAATAATTAAATAAATAAAATATGTGCATGGGTTCTGTTAGCTGGATATTATTATGTTATTAGTTATAAGTGATTATTGATGTTCGAGGATCATTTGTGTAATTAATTGCTGAACTATGTTGCTTTTTTTATGTATTTAAGGGTTATTTTATTTAAGATTTATTTTCGTAAATATGTGTAGGATCCCTAAAATTATTTTTATAGTTTTATAATTAAAATATTTATTTTTAAGATTTTATAAAATTTAGAAATCAATATTTTATTAATTATTTATCCCTGAATGATTTTATGATTTTATTTATTTTTAAAATCCGTATTTAATTTCAAAATCCTTTAAAAATTACAAAACTCATATTTTATTAAGCTGAAATTATTCCGAGAATTTTAAAATTATTTTGGAAAATTTTGGGATTAAATTCACCCGCATGTTGATTCGTTTAATTGTTAAAAGCGGGTATAAATTGTGTTTCAAAAATTGTCCTAAAATTTCGAAATTTATGTTTTATTAACTTCGGGATATTTAGAATAATTTTTAGAATGTTTTCGTGATTTTCTGAATTCATTTTAAGTGCGATTTGGTCCGCTAAAATCAAATTTTGGGCTAAGTCAGGCCTCAAAATCTTCAAAATTATCTGAAGGGACACGTGTTTAGTTTATAGAAAATGGCTGTATGCGTGTTGATTTCTAATTGGAAAAAAATAATAGAACCCACCCCGTTTCACAGTTCTCCCCTCTCATCTCCATGTCTCTCTTTTAGTCTCTCTCTCTCGATTTGGTTTCTCTCTCTCTGCAGTTCATATCTTTCCTCTCTCTCTGTAACTCCTCCTCCCTTCGTCTTCTTTCTCCACTGTATTCCCATTCTGGTCGCTGTTCTCCGGTAATTTTCCTGCCATAGCTCCGGTTGCTTGCTTGTGTGATTACGGCTTTCCCTTAATGGGTTAATATATATATATATATATATATATATATATATATTCGTATGTATATACGATGTGTATTGTGTATGTGTGGTGTATGTTTAGTTCGTGTATGTGTGGATTGTGTCATGTTCTCGTATTCTTCCGTCTTGTTGCCGGCTGTTTTTGTGTTCTTCGGTTACTGTGTGTTGATGTGCATGCAATTGTACGCGCCTGTGTTGGGAATCTTTTAATTGTTTAAATTATTTGGTTTTTTGCAGGAAATTAATGAATAATATTCGTGAAATGAAATTATTTTGCGTGCGGAAAATGATACTTTAATCTATGAAATTTTTGTGTTGGAACCCGAATAATCGGGTGCCCCGAAACTTTTGCCGCCGTCCGCGATGAATTTCGACGAGCGGACGGTGGACTGTGATGACGCGGTTCTGAGCCCTAATATAAATAAATAATAAATGTATAAATTTTATTTATAAGTTCGAAGTGAAATAGTAGTTAAATATTATTATTCGAGAATATTGGATTGTGATTGTAATTAAAGTAGTTTGAATTATTATTATTCGGGAAATCAAATTACGGAAATACGAGAACGTATCCAGTAATTACCGGGACATCGAGCAAGTATATATAGATACATACATATGTTTTATACGAAACCTGATTGTATGTTGTGGTGAAATGTTTTGCCAAAAATAAATAATTCAAACTACTTTAATTTAATTTAAAATCATAAACGATGAGCGGAATCTAGTAATACATCAATGTTACCCAAGTAATAATAATTGAATCGGTTATCGATTAAACTTTTCGTGAATAATGTACAATGTAATATAATCCCTTTAACCAAATATTATAGATTAAACTAGAGGCATGTAAGTGTCATCCTCATCACAGTTTAATCCAAGTTTCCTTGATCAATGAGTAGACTATCATATTAAATCAATATTTGAGCATGGCCACGCATTTCATAATCTAGCTCATACAAGAGGCCAATAATATAACTCCCATAATAGGAGGGTTAAATCTCATCTAGATCATTCATATTTCTCATACGATTTATAATATACTCAATGTCTACTTTTATCATTACCGTGTCAAAGATAACTTTTATTGGAATCAATGTATATTAATTCTCGTATAGAAATATAATTACTTCAGGTCTTAGGACCATTACATCATTATCACTGTGAGCATTACTTATGACACAACAGACATGTAGAATCTCACATCAGGTCTGTCCAGCACCATGTACATATACATCTGCCTGTGTTTTTTACTTTAGTATCACTTACCTATGATCAATGAGATGTGATCATCAGTCACCAAACACATCAGTCTTAGTGCATTATTATTGTCCCTTAATAATGATACTTGACTAGGGACCTTTAGGAATATTGATACTATTCTCATATTCTCATTTCTAAGTCGCGTACTTAGAGGTATAGAATTCATATCATATTCCAAGGATATTTATTAATCTAACATTTATATCGCAGTAAATTAAGAGTTAATAAATTATAAAAAGAATAATCGATAGAACATAAATATTAATAATCCACATGTCTTAAACTAAAACATAATAGTGTTGTCACTAGGGTACAAATACTAACAATCTCCCACTTGCACTAGAGCCAATCACCCATGTATCTAATACTAATGGAACTAGTATGATCATCATGCTTCTGCTATAACAAATCCTTATTTAGTGGGTCTGCAATATTATCATTACTATGCACTTTACATTTATATCTCTTTGATCATTAATCTCATTAATAAGGCGATATCCCCTAAGGACATGCCTAAACAGTCTCATTGCCTGTTTTAAAAATATCAATATATTAGACTTCCATTATAGAATCATCAATGTTCATGATGTGAACTATTCTAGCTAACATCACTTATATTTAGACAAACACAAAACAGACATAAACACGTAATCATCCTTTTATGTCCAAAAATTAGGTTCAGAAACTAGCATCAGTGTAACCCTTTACAACTAGTTTCCTATCTTCTCCATATACCAAAAATAAATCTTTAGTCCTCTTTAAGTACTTAAAAATATTCTTGAAAATTATCCAGTGACCCTCACCTGGATTAGACTGGTATCTGATCGTAATGCTCAAAGCATACGAAACATCAGGATAAATACATATCATCGTACATATTATAGATACAATTGCTAAAGCATATGGAACATTCTCAAACGGCCTTTATCATCTAATGATTTAGGGGGCAATTATCTTTTGAGATCACTTTCCCATGAGATATAGAAACATATCATTTCTTTTTCTCCTGCATCCTAAAATGATGCAATATTTTATCAATGTATGTACACCGACAAGGTCGATTAATCTTTTCAATCTATCTCTATAGATCTTGATCCCTAATATATAGGTAGCTCGCCTAAGTCTTTCATCGAGAAACTATTTCTCAACCAAGTCTTAACAGCCGTAGAGAAGGTATGTCATTCCATATCTGTTATATGTCATCTACATATAATACTAGGAATGTCACATGGCTCCCACTAACCTTCTTGCAAACACATGGTTCATCTTTGTCTTAAATAAAGCCAAACTTTTTGACCGTTTTATCAAAATGAATATTCATTTTCCTTGATGATTACTTCAATCTATAAAAATATAGAAGCAACTTACAAAATATCTTAGCAAACTTTGGATCGACAAAATCCTCAGGTTGTATCATATATACATCCTCTTCAAGGCTCCCATATAAGAAAGAAGTTTTGACATCCATTTGCCAAATCTCATACTCAAAGTAAGCAACTATTGCTAACAACATCCTGATGGACTTGACCATAGTAACTCGTGAAAAAGTCTCATCATAGTCTATACAATGAATTTGTTCGAAACCTTTTGCTACTAGTCGCATCTTATAGGTCTACACTTTACCATCCATGTCGGTTTTCTTCTGGAAAACCCACTTGCACCCTATAGGTTTTACCCCTTCGAGTGGATCAGCTAAAGTCAATACTTTATTTTGATACATGGATTCCATCTCGTTTTTCATGACCTTCAGCCATCTCTCGGAGTCTAGATTGTTCATAGTATCTTGGTAGGTGAAATGCTTTATCATTATCCGTAAGCATCACATCACTATTTTGAGTTAAAAGAAATCCATAATTTCTCCTAGACTCATGGTGAATCCTACTAGATCTACCAATAACATATGTTTCTTGGACATGATTACTTTCAACATTTTAATGTACATCCTAATCTTATTCCAACTCTGGTTCACTGTTATTATATAGTTCTCTCTGAAAAATACAGCGGCCCGAGCAATATACAATTTGTTCTTGGAAGGATTATAAAAACTATACCCTAGTCTCACTTGGGTATCCCACATAATAGCATCTATCTAATTTTTGTCCAAGCTTTTCAGAGGCTAAATATTTTACAAACACTTTATGTCCCCAAATTTTCAGAAATGACATGCTATGACGTTTATCAATCTATATCTCATATGGAGTATTTTGAACCGCTTTAGTCGGAACTTGGTTAAGTTTATATGCAGCCGTTTCTAGAGCATAACCCCAGAAATTGAATGGAAGATCTGCTTGACTCATCATCGATCGCACTATGCCCAACAAGGTACGATTTCTCCTCTCAGAATCTATAACGACTAGTATATTTTATACTATTAAAGTGTGTAATTATTGAATAATTAAATAAATAAAATATGTGCATGGGTTTTGTCAACTGGATATTATTATGTTATTAGTTATAAGTAATTATTGGTGTTCAAGGACCATTTATGTAATTAATTGTTGAACTGTGTTGCTTTGTTTATATATTTAAAGGTGATTTTATTTATGATTTATTTTCATAAATATGTGTAGGATCCCTAAAATTATTTTTATGGTTTTATAATTAAAATATTTATTTTTGGGATTTTATAAAATTTAGAAATCAATATTTTATTAATTATTTATCCCTGAATGATTTTTTGATTTTATTTATTTATAAAATCCATATTTAATTTTAGAATTCTTCAAAAATTACGAAACTCATATTTTATTAAGTTTGAATTATTTTGAGAATTTTAAAATTATTTTGGAAATTTTTGGGATTAAATTCACCCATACGTTGATTCATTTATTTGTTAAAAGCGGGTATAAATTGTGTTTCAAAAATTGTCCTAAAATTTCCAAATTTATGTTTTATTAACTTCGGGATATTTAGAATATTTTAAGACTGTTTTCGTGATTTTCTGAATTCATTTTAAGTGCGATTTGGTTCGCTAAAATCGAATTCCGGGTTAAGTCAGGCCTCAAAATCTTCATAATTATCAGAAGGGACACATGTTTAGTTAACAGCAAATGGCTGTATGCGTGTTGATTTCTGATTGGAAAAAAAATGATAGAAACCCCCCTTTCACAGTTCTCCCCTCTCATCTCCATGTCTCTCTTTTAGTCTCTCTCTCGATCCGATTTCTCTCTCTCTCTCTGCAGTTCATATCTTTCCTCTCTCTCTGTAACTCCTCCTCCCTTCGTCTTCTTTCTCCACTGTATTCCCGTTCTGGTCGCTGTTCTCCAGTGAGTTTCCGGCCATTGCTCTGGTTGCTTGCTTGTGTGATTACGGCTTCTCCTTGATGGGTTAATATAAATATATATATATATATATATATATATATATATATATATATATATATATATTCGTATGTATATACGATGTGTAGTGTGTGTGTGGCGTGTGTTTAGTTTGTGTGTGTGTGGATTCTGTCCTGTTCTCGTATTCTTCCGGCTTGTTGCCGGCTGTTTCTGTGTTCTCCGGTTACTGTGTGTTGATATGCGTGCAATTGTACGTGCCTGTGTTGGGAATATTTTAATTATTTAAATTATTTGGTTTTCTGCAGGAAATTAATGGATAATATTCGTGAAATGAAATTATTTTGCGTGCGGAAAACGATACTTTAATCGGTAAAATTTTTGTGTTGGAACCCGAATAATCGGGCCAGAAACTTTTGTCGCCGTCCGTGATAAATTTTGACGAGCGGACGGTGGACTGTGATGACGTGGTTTCGAGTCCTAATATAAATAAATAATAAATGTATAAATTTTATTTATAAGTTTGAAGCGAAATAGTAGTTAAATATTATTATTCGAGATTATTGGATTGTGATTGTAATTGTTGGTTGGTATTGTTATGAATTTGGACGTTGAATTGCTTTAACGGGTTAGTCCGATAAATAAAGGAAGTGTTGCCCGATTTCCGGGTAATCAAATTATGGAAACACAGGAGCGTATCCAATAATTATCAGGACATCGAGCAAGTATATATAGATACATACATATCTTTTATACGAAACCTGATTGTATGTTGTGGTGAAATGTTTTGCCAAAATCAATAACCCTAATTTCATAAAACGACGAGTATACGTATTTTCTGAAAACATACACCGAACTGATTTTTCGAGAATGTGAACCCTAGCTGATATGAGTATTACAACAATGCATATGTTACGAGTCAGGTTTTGTTATCGTACCGGTAGATTGTTAGCGAGGATATATCAAGCATAATCGAATGTCTAAATTAGGGTATTTCGACTATGTAGGTTCTAGTCGGAAGGCCCGAGAGTTGGTATTGGACTAAAGTTAACCTAGTGATCAGTCGGCAAGCTCCACCAAGTTCTAATCGAAGGGCATAAGTGTCGAGGTCGGATCCAGGATAGTCAAATAGTAAGGCAATAAATACCAATGTCTAAATCGGTTCAAGTTCAATCAGAAATAGTTGTAAAGCTCTGCTAGGCAAGTACCCCTGAACAAATCTTTTGCAGTTCAGTATTTATGAATAATTGTTGATTTAATTTACGTACTGGAACAGAACATTTTAAGTTACGTATCCCCCGTGTTTAAATATATTTTATTAACTTATGTTTTGGGGAGAAAGTGACTTCTGAAAATGCCTATCTCTAGATTGTAACTAAAACTGGAAAGATTTTAGGAATTTGGTATAACCGTTTAAAAGAGATATGTATAATTGATTTTGGAAATTGGATAAAAATGGATCAGATATTGGATGGTTGCGTAAGAGGCCCGTAATGGCACAGCGGGTTTGCGTAAGTGGCTAAGTCGGTTGCACGCCCTATTTAAACCGCTTAGTTCAGCGTGACGGAGACCTAGCTAGTCTCTGAGTTCCGGAACAGGTTGTGGTGGGATAGACTGATCAGCTGTCCCTAGGATTCATCCAATTATATATCTAAGTTTGATTTAGTAGTTCCCGTAACGGAATATATGGTTTTATGGTCCCCGTAACAGGACAAATGATTTATCGTTCCTGTAATGGGACAGTGGTTTTGGAAATGAAAATAGCATGCTAAAATTAAACTCTGGTACTTATGCATAGCACACGACTGATGATATTGTTTTACAAAGCATGCTACTTTTGATATCCAGTTTATACCTGTTTTACTTATTTTCTATAAACGAGTTAAGATTTCGGTTCCTATAAATGTTTAGCATAAACTGTTTTGATTATTATTCATATAGTGGTACTGCTGAGCAAATGATTGCTCACCCTTGCAAATGTTTTATATATGTACTGCAGATACTTAGGAGATTCTTCTGTGGTAGTTAGGGCAGAGTTCCAAGTCCTTCCGTATCAGGCTCCTCTGAGGTAGTTGTGTCAGACAAACAATGGTATGTTGAGTTGTTGTATTAAGATAATATTGTCAAGGTGGTTGTAATTAGTTAGTTTTGTAAGTAATTATAACCTAAGTCATACTTAAACCTGGAAAAGATCTTGGTAAGAGGGGTCGTGATTATGTTTTATCATTGAAATGAATTATATTATGTTGGTTGTTGTGTTGTGGATGACGTCAACTCCTGACCCCGGGATTGAGGCTGTCACAGTTGGTATCAGAACTACAGGTTTGAGTCCCTGATTTAGGTTATAATATAGTCAAAAAAGTGCAGGAAGGTTTATATATTGATGGTAGTCAACAGCTTAATCAGAGGAGGGAGTCTATGAGTTCAGTCAAGGGTTTCGGAGGCGTAACCTTGACGTCTATTGAGGATTGGCTGGAAATGCCCTAGCTTAGAGTACGTCTCCTTCATATATGTATTATTAGTAATGTTCGATAGATTTCTAGCTTTTCTCTCGTGAAAGCGAGTCTGATCGTGAAAGTTCAATTTCTGAGCGGACCCTTGATCTGTCGGCTGAAGAGACATCAATATTATCCCTAAATATTGTATTTTCTATGTCGAGGAATGTTGTTGGACCGAGTGTGCGACCTCAGTGAGTTTAGATGGAATGGTAATAGTCAACGGCTGCCATGACAACCGAGTCTCATAGTGAATGTGGATCAGTACTGTGGTTTATATCTTGAACCCTTATATTTCTTTCCTCGGAGGTTCTACCGGTTGATTGGGGCAAACAAATATATATGATTTGACTATTTGTCTGTGTGGCAAAGGGTCTGGTGGGACGCCACCGAATTATGTTTTGTAAACTGTATGGTACTAAGACTGGCCATCTTACGTACTTGTATGGTTGCTCCCAGTCATATCCACAACTTCTTCACTCTTTTTCAGAATGGATTACCTTGATTTCGATATTTTATTTGGCATTCTATGACAATGAATTTCTTCGGTAACCTCTGTAGTTAGACAGTCCTAGTTATGGGAAGTAAACGAAGAGTTGACCATCAGGAGGAATAAAAGTTCTATATCCAGTTGTTATTTTGGAATAATGGCAGCAGAAAGGATTTGCGATCCATTGGAGAAGGTTGTCGTCTTAGAAAAGTTAATTCAGTGGTGGACGAGTCTATGGCAAATGATAGGAAACCACCTTTAGAAGAATGATGAGTTAAAACTTGGACTAGTATGCCTAGCAGAGTTCAGAGTCCTTAAGTTGACCTGGTTTGCGGTTGTGGCTGATATAGCCAACCCCATTTTATTATGTTGGTTAATGATACATATGGTTATTAGTATGTTATGTGTCACATTATTGTGAATTGTGGAGTTAAGTGGTGGCAGTTGGTTAATATACGTGTTGGTGGTTTGGCTGATGGTGAGGGATTGATATGATTGTTGGTACCGGCTTGAGTCCGACTGGTAGTCAATAATACAGAGGAGATGTTGCCCAAATTTTTGGAAAAATACCCTACTTTTAAAGGTACAACGTATATTTTTGTGTGTTATTAATGTTTCTGTTGGTACTCCAATTGATCAATTAAAAGAGAGAGTTGGTTAATTTTACCAACTAATGATCATTTAGATAGGAGTTGGTTCCAATTAGATTAAGTTAAATTCTGATGTGATTTTCAGATCCGAAAACAAAGAATGTTCAATGTTTCAAATGTGGTCATAAGGGTCATTATGCGTCGGAATGCAATCCAGAAAATCCAGGAGTTACTTGTTACAATTGTGGGAAGGTTGGGCATATTGCAAGGAGTTGTCAAACGGTTACTCAACGTACTACATCCCAAGGGCCAACATCCAGCACATCTAGAGGCAGAACTTTCAGAGTGACCAAGAGATCGAACGCCTAGGACTCGGACGTAGTTTCAGGTGCATTTTCTCTCAACTCCATACATGTTAAAGTTTTATTTGATTCGGAAGCGTCTAAGCCTTTTATATCAAAGAAATGTATGAGTAAAATGAATTGATATTAGAAGACTTAGCCAAGCTTTTAACCATAAAAGTGGTCAATCAATATGGATTTCCAGTGAGTTACCACTATCTAAACGGTCATTTAGAATCCATGAATATTCTTCTCAGCTGGTCTGACACCCTTTGAGCTAGGAGACTTCAATGTGATTTTAGTAACAAATTGGTTGTCCTGTCATAAGGCAGAGATTGATCTTCAGAAGAAGCAAATTGTAAAGGGTACTGAAGCCAATAGTAAGGTAAGTTTCTAGGGGCAGAAACAAGATAAGAAGTTCTTCCAATTATGTGAGTAAAGGAGTTATTAAGCCAAGGATATAAGGTAGATCCACCATATGTAGAGATACGAAGAAGAAAGTACTTAAGCTGGAAGAAGATCGAGTAATAAATGAATGCCCTCGAGTTTCTCCAGAGGTTAGTGAAAATGAAGGAATTAGTTAAGAAACTGCAGAAATTATTGAAAAGGAGAGGTGATCATACCAGATATATCTCCGTGGGGTGTACCAGTGATGTTACTAGAGAAAGGGGATGAAATTATGAGGTTATATACCAATTCTCGTAAGTTTAATAAGATAACGGATAAGAATAAGTAACCCCTATTTAGAACCGATTACTTATATGACCTAATCTATGAAGCGTGTAATTTCTCGAAGGATGACTTAAGCTCCAGTCTGGGAACATATCAAAGACTGCGGTTAGAACAAGTTAGGAGCATCACAAGTTCTGGTGATATTATTTGGATTAATGAGTGTACCAATCGTTTCTGAGAATTAAATGAACATGGTATATAAGGAGTGCTTGGATAAGCAAATTGTATTTATTGATAACATCCTCAGCTATTAAAAGATTAAGAAAGTCGGTGTAGAACGCTCAAGGATTTCCCTACGAAGATTAAAAGGGAAGTAACTATACGTTAAGTTTTCAAGTATGAATTTTGGCTGAGATTAACAAACGATTCCGATTATTCCATTAACAACCATTTAATTAAAGTCGGTGTAGTAACTGATGCCCAATGCAAAAGGAAAGGATTGAATGTGTTAAAATCACTGAGGAGTTAATAAAAGAATTGGAAAAAGTGGAATGTGAAGTTCAAATATCTGAAGGTGAGAAGAAGTGAAGATATGAGATTACTTTCCAGCCTTAACTGATGGAAAGGAGTAGGAGGTGTTCGAATGTTTGGAAACTAAGTTGAAAATGAGCACCTCCTATCATCTGTAGACGAAGAGTCAAAGTGAAAAAATGATTCAGACAATATAAGATATGTTGAGAGTATATATTTTGGATTTAAAAAAGGAAACTGAGGTAATCACCTACCATTGATTGAGTTTTTCTATGTTAATAATTATCATGCTAGTAGGGGAATGCTACCTTGCAAATCCCTATATGGACAAAAGTGTGCGTTCCCCTCTATTGAGAGAAAGTGGGAGTATAAATGTTGTTAGGTCATGAGTTAATTTAGTGCACCAAGGACGTAGTGGTGCTGATTCGGAAAAGAGTTGAAGCAGCTCAGAATAGACAAAGAAAAAAGACGGATTTGCATCAAAAGAGTATGGATATAAAAATAGGATCGTTGGTATTGATAAAAGTTTCACCTTGGAAGAGATTGGTTAGGTTTGATTAGAAGGGGCGAGTTGAGCCCTAAATATATTGAACCGTTCGAGGTATGGAGAAATATAGGTAAAGTTGCCTATGAGTTGATGTTGTCGCCGCAGTTGCAGTATATATATAATGTGTTCAACGTGTCAATTTTAAAGTGATATGTTTCTCATTCGAACCAAGTCGTTGATTAGGAGCCTATTGGCTTTCAACCATATTTGTTCTGCAGGAAATGATCAATCCAAATCTTAGATCTTAAAGAGCGAGTCATTAGGAATAATTTTATTCATATAAATAAAGTACTTGGAGAAATCCTTGGATATAAGGGTCTGTTTGAGAGGTAGAGTCAGATATGCTTGACAAATATCCTCACTTGTTTCATTAATTTTGATTCTGAGGAATGAATCTTTTTAAGGGGGGAAGGATATAATGATACGTATATTTTTATACTATTTAAGTGTGTAATTATTGAATAATTAAATAAATAAAATATGTGCATGTGTTCTGTCAACTGGATATTATTCTGTTATTAGTTATAAGTGATTATTGGTGTTCGAGGATCATTTGTGTAATTAATTGTTGAACTGTGTTGCTTTGTTTATATATTTAAGGGTGATTTTATTTAAGATTTATTTTCATAAATATGTGCAGGAATCCTAAAATTATTTTTATGTTTTTATAATTAAAATATTTATTTTTGGGATTTTATAAAATTTAGAAATCAATATTTTATTGATTATTTATCCCTGAATGATTTTCTGATTTTATTTATTTATAATATCCGTATTTAATTTCATTTTTCTTCAAAAATTACGAAACTCATATTTTATTAAGTTTGAATTATTCCAAGAATTTTAAAATTATTTTGGAATTTTTTGGGATTAAATTCACCCGCACGTTGATTCGTTTAATTGTGAAAAGCGGGTATAAATTGTGTTTCAAAAATTGTTCTAAAATTTTGAAGTTTATGTTTTATTAACTTCGGGATATTTAGAATATTTTAAGACTATTTCCGTGAATTTCTAATTTCGTTTTAAGTGCGACTTGGTTCGCTAAAATCGAATTCCGGGTTAAGTCGGGCCTCAAAATCTGTATAATTATCAGAAGGGACACATGTTTAGTTAACAGCAAATGGCTGTATGCGTGTTGATTTATGATTGGAAAAAAAATGATAGAAACCCCCCTTTCACAGTTTCCCCTCTCATCTCCATGTCTCTCTTTTAGTCTCTCTCTCTCGATCTGATTTCTCTCTCTCTGCAGTTCATATCTTTCCTCTCTCTCTGTAACTCCTCCTCCCTTCGTCTTCTTTCTCCACTATATTCCCGTTCTGGTCGCTGTTCCCCGGTGAGTTTTCAGCCATTGCTCCGGTTGCTTGCTTGTGTGATTCCGGTTTTTAATTGATGGGTTAATATATATATATATATATATATATATATATTCGTATGTATATACGATGTGTATTGTGTGTGTGGCATATGTTCAATTCGTGTATGTGTGGATTGTGTCATGTTCTCGTATTCTTCCGGCTTGTTGCCGGTTGTTTCTGTGTTCTCCGGTTATTGTGTGTTGATGTGCGTGCAATTGTACGCGCTTGTGTTGGGAATCTTTTAATTATTTAAATTATCTGGTTTTCTAGTGAAATTTTTGTGTTGGAAACCGAATAATCGGGTGCCCCGAAACTTTTGCCGCCGTCAACAATGAATTTCGACGAGCTGACGGTGGACCGTGATGACACGGTTCTGAGTCCTAATATAAATAAATAAGAAATATATAAATTTTATTTATAAGTTCGGAGCGAAATAGTAGTTAAATATTGTTATTCGAGATTATTGGATTGTGATTGTAATTGTTTGTTTGTATTGTTGTGAATTTGGACGTCGAATTGCTTCGACGGGTTAGTCCGATAAATAAAGGAAGTGCTACCCGATTTCTGGGAAATAAAATTACGGAAACACGGGAGTGTATCCAGTAATTATCGGGAAATCGAGCAAGTATATATAGATACATACATATGTTTTATACGAAACCTGATTGTATGTTGTGGTGAAATGTTTTGCCAAAATCAATAACCCTAATTTCGTAAAATGACGAGTATACGTATTTTCTGAAAATGAACACCAAACCGATATTTCGAGAACATGAAACCTAGATAATACGAGTATTACAACAATGCGTTTGTTACGAGTCTGGTTTTGTTAACGTATGGGTAGATTGTTAGCGAGGATATGTCAAGCATAATCGAATGTCTAAATTAGGGTATTTCAACTCTGTAGGTTCTAGTCGGAAGGCCCGAGAGTTGGCGTTGGACTAAAGTTAACCTAGTGATCAGTCAAAAAGCTCCGCCAGATTCCAATCGAAGGGCCTGAGTGTCGAGGTCGGATCCAGGATAGTCAAATAGTAAAGCAATAAAGCCGAATGTCCAAATCGGTTCAAGATCAATCATAAATAGTTGTAAAGCTCTGCAAGGCAAGTACCCCTGAACAAATCTTTTACAGTTCAGTATATATGAATAATTGTTGATTTAATTTATGTACTAGAACAAAATGTTTTAAGTTACGTATCCCCCGTGTTTAAATATATTTTATTAACTTATGTTTTGGGGGGAAAGTGAAATCTGAAAATGCCTATCTCTAGATTGTGATTAAAACTGGAAAGATTTTGGAAAGTGTGCTGTGGTATAACCGTTTAAAAGAGATAGGTATAATTGATTTTGGAAACTGGATAAAAAAAGGATCAGATATTGGATGGTTACGTAAGAGGCCCGGAACGGCCCAGCGGGTTTGCGTAAGTGGCTAAGTCGGTTGCGCGCCCTATTTAAACCGCTTTGTCCAGCGTGACAGAGACCTAGCTAGTCTCTAAGTTCCGGAATAGGTTGTGGTGGGATAGACTGATCAACTATCCCCAGGATTCGTCCAATTATATATCTGATTTCAATTTAGTAGTTCCCGTAACAAAACAAATGGTTTTGTGGTCCCCGTAACGGGACATATGATTTATGGTTCCTGTAATGGGACAGTGGTTTTGGAAATGAAAATAGCATGCTAAAATTGGACTCTAGTACTTATACACAGCACACGACTGATGATATTATTTTACAGAGCATGCTACTTTTGATATCCAGTTTATACCTGTTTTACTTGTTTTCTATAAACGAGTTATGATTTCTGTTCCTATAAATGTTTAGCATAAACTGTTTTGAATATTATTCATATAGTGGTACTGCTGAGGAAATGATTGCTCACCCTTGCAAATGTTTTATATATGTACTGCAGATACCTAGGAGATTCTTCTGTGGTAGTTAGGGCAGAGTTCCAAGTCCTGCCGTATCAGGCTCCTCTGAGGTAGTTGTGTCAGACCAACATGTTGGGAACCACGGACTTAAGGTGTTACTACGTTTTACGATAAAAATTACGAAAAGAGGATTACCTTATTAATGGTTGATTCCACGCTCTTCTATTGTATTCCCAAATTCCCTTGAGCGAAGTGTGGCATCCATCTTCTCAAGTTATCCTCTCTTCTTGCTCCTTGGTGGCTACAATATGTTTTCACACAATTGCCAAGCAAGAAGAGAATAAGAATATATATAGGCTACAATAGGGACCATGGATAATTAGGTTGGGCCTTCTAATTACATCTTGAGCCTAGCCCAATGTAATTAAATATTAATTCAATCCACTAAAGAATTAATATTTGCACTACCTTTCCTAATACCGTAATTTAATTAATTCGGTTCCAATATTATTTGCTTATTAAATTCCCCATATTTAAAATATCATATGTCCATTAATTAAATAAATTACTGATAATTTATTTAATTAATATCTTTTATCCTTGATCATCCACTCAACCTTTATTTAATTATGCCAGAATAAATTCCACCTATAGGGTTTCACATAATTAAATCTTTTTGAGCTTTCAAGGGGACATCATTAACCCGAATATTTTCAAGACATGGATTTCTTCAATAAATAATATCCATCATGTATATAATTCCATCACCCAAAATATAATGATATAATTCAAAAGAATTATTTCATATATAAATCAAAGCATGTAAATAATATACACGTGTCAATTACTATTTCCGGATTAAGAACCTAAGCATTAATAATAACATAGAATCTTAGTTGTCCTTCTTAATCAGTATTAAGGGAACAATTCTAAATTTGATCATGTTCAATATACACAAAGTATACTAGTATTATTTATTAGTCAATATAAACTAATCTAAATAATACTACAGCCATACCAGTGGATTGTCCAACACCACCTGTGCTGTGAACCTTATTATATTATATAACCGTATTTAACAATCTAATATTCTGTATCCCATTTGATACTAGATTGTTCACAATATATAATATTAGACAACATGTAAACATTCAAATGATTCTCAAATAAACTGGCCAGAAATAAATGTACATACTTCAAATAAATATTTTCAGTATACACTAACAATCTCCCACTATACTCAAAATATTCTATGTGTACATCAGTGTTTATTTAATCCACTATTACATAAAAATCTATGTGTCCATCCATCTGACTCCTATCGCTTCCACGTGCTTGTCAAAAACCTTGGTTGGCAAGCTCTTTGTGAAATGATCTGCTCGGTTGTCTTCTGATGATATGTGAGCCACAACTATATCCCCTCGCTTTACGATTCCTCGAATGAGATGATACTTACGTTCAATATGTTTAGCTGCTTTGTGGTCTCGTGGTTCCTTTGAATTTGCCACAGCACCAGTGTTATCATAATACACCGTCAAGCTCCTAGGCAAATTAGGTACCACATCTAAGTCCAAAAGGAAGTTCTTGAACCATACAGCCTCCTTGGCAGCCTCAGAGGCCGCCACGTACTCGGCCTCCATGGTGGAGTCTGCAATGCATTTATGCTTTACACTCCTCCATATAACGGCTCCACCTCCCAAAGTAAAAATATATCCCGAGGTTGATTTCCTCTTATCCCTATCTGATTGGAAATCTGAATCAGTATATCCCAAAGGAAATAGATCTGAGGCCTTGTAAATTAACATATACTCCTTAGTCCTTCTCAGGTACTTGAGTATAGTTTTTACTGCACTCCAATGTTCCTGACCTGGGTTCGACTGATATCTACTAACCATGCCTACAGCAAAGCAGATGTTAGGCCTCGTACATAACATAGCATACATTAAGCTTCCACATGCTGAAGCATAAGGAACTGCTTTCATGCTCTCTATATCTTTAGGTGTCGAAGGACACTGCTTCTTAGATAGAGCAACTCCATGCTTAATAGGTAAAAAACCTTTCTTGGAGTTCTGCATGTTAAAACGAGCTAATACTTCATCAATGTAGGGCTCTTGAGATAAAGCCAACATCCTTTTCTTGCGATCCCTTATAACTTTGATCCCAAGGATGTATGCCGCTTCACATAAGTCCTTCATGTCAAATTGTTTGAACAACCATGCCTTTACTGATGACAACATCTCAACATTGTTTTCAATGAGTAAAATATCATCTACACATAGTACTAGAAAAACCACTGCATTACCTTCACTTCTCTTATACACGCACGATTCGGTTGGACTTTGATCAAATCCATATGACTGGACTTCCTGATCAAAATGAATATTCCAGTCTCTAGAAGCTTGTTTAAGTCCATAAATAGACCTCTTAAGCTTACATACCAGATGCTCTTGGCCTTCCTTAATGAATCCTTTTGGTTGCTGCATATAGATGGTTTCTTCAAGACTTCCATTAAGAAAAGCTGTCTTGACATCCATTTGCCAAATCTCATAATCGAGATGAGCTGCTATAGATAAAAGAATACAGATTGACTTAAGCATGACTACCGGTGAAAAGGTTTCTTCATAATCGATACCTTCTTTCTGAGTATACCCTTTCGCAACAAGTCTTGCTTTCCAGGCTTTCACCTTTTTATCTAATCCCCTCTTTTTCTTGTAGATCCACTTACATCCAATAGGTTTTATACCTTTGGGTGGTTCCACGAGCTCCCAGACCTGATTAGAATACATTGATTCTATCTCAGATTCCATCGCCTTTTGCCAAAGATCTGCATCTTTGTCTTGTACTGCCTCTTCGTATGTACGGGGATCATCATCATGTTCACCAGGGACCAAGTCTGAAGACTCTCCCAAAAACATGAATCTATCAGGCTGTTGAACAACCCTCCCACTACGACGAGGCACTGGTGCGGTATTAGTGACAGGTTGTACATTATGTTATGGTTGTTCTACTTGTACTACAGCTTCATGGGTATTAATTGTCCATCCCACTAGTTCCTCTAAAACGACACTACTCATGGGTTTGTGATTCATTATATAGTCCTCCTCCAAGAATCTTGCATTGGTGCTAACAATGACATCCCGATTCTTCGGACAATAAAAAAAATATCCTTTCGTTCCCATGGGTTAGCCTACAAACAACCTTACTTCTGTACGAGATTCTAACTTAGTCGCGTTCTTGTTCAGCACATGTGTTGGACAACCCCATATTCGAATATGTCTTAGACTCGGTTTATCCCTGGTCCACAATTCTAAGGGGGTTTTAGGAACCGACTTAAAAGGTACTAAGTTCAGAAGATAAGCTGCTGTCTCTAAGGCATGTCCCCAAAACGACTTGGGTAAATCCGAATAACTCATCATCGATCTAACACTCTCTAAAAGAGTCCGGTTCCTTCTCTCTGCGACACCGTTCTGTTGGGGTGTGCCTGGTGCAGTTAACTGGGATTCTATCCCATTTTCTGATAAATATTCCCTAAATTCTCCAAGCAAGTATTCGCCACAACGATCTGATCGTAGTGACTTGATACTTTTATTAAGTCGCTTCTCCGTTTTAGCTTTGTACTCTTTGAACTTATCAAAGCACTCAGACTTACGGTGCAACAAATAAATGTACCCATATCTAGAATAATCATCAATGAAAGTGACGAAATATTCATAACCACCTCTTGCTTGGATATTCATGGGTCCACATAAATCAAAGTGAACCAATTCTAACAGTTGTTTGGCTCTATTCCCTTTTGCCTTGAAAGGCCTATTAGTCATTGTACCTTCCAAGCAGGATTCATAAACTGGAAATGGCTCCACTGCCAATGAGCTTAAAGGCCCGTCTACTACCAGTCTTTGAATCCTCCTCAAGTTAATATGACCTAATCTCAAGTGCCAAAGATATGTTTGGTTCAAACTAGAAGGTTCCTTTCTTTTAGTAGAGTTAGAAGATGTGTTGTTCAATTCCCTAAATTGCAGTTGCAGTGCAGGTTGACTAGGATTAATTATATACAAATTGTCTTGCAATGTACCAGAACATATAATTCGTTTATTCATCATATTAGAAACATTACGATCCAAACAAACATTATAACCATCCAAAGCAAGTTTAGAAACCAAAATTAAATTCCTTCTAAAAGAAGGTATATAAAGATAATTGTTCAAAACCAAAATCCTATCAGAACCAAAAGATAAATGAATAACTCCTACTGCAACTACTGCTACTTTCGTAGCATCTCCCATGAACACGTATATCTCACCATCTCTAAGCATTCTGGATAGTTGGAACCCCTGCATAGAATTACAAACATGATCAGTGGCTCCTGTATCTACACACCAAGTGCTCGTAGATATAGCCGCTATAAATGTTTCTGTAACTAGAGAAAGAGACATACCAGTATTGTTTGTCTTCTTAGGAAGAGGACAATCCTGTTTCCAGTGACCTGACTATTTGCATCTGAAGCACTTTCCCTTAGTTTTTTTCACACCACCCTGAACTCCCACTGCCTTCACAGCTTTCTGTGTCTGAGCCTTTTTCTTCTTCTTAATACCTTTCGGCTTAGAGGAAGAACCTTTCTCAGCCACATTCACTTGAACACTCTGCCGAAATAATCCTTCAGCTGCCTGAAGTTCTGTCAGCAGTTCCGCGAGACTATACTGCCTCTTGTTCATGTTGTAATTCAAGCGGAACTGCTCAAAACTCTTGGACAAGCTCATAAGGATAATGTCAATCTGGGTTTCCTCGTCAAGTTCAGCACCAAGGATCTCTATCTCATTCAGATGCGACATCATCTTGAGAACATGATCCCTTACAGGTGTGCCTTCAGCCATCTGAGTGTTCATTAAAGCCTTCATGGCTACTTGCCTAGCAGCCCTATTCTGATCTCCCAAAAGTTCCTTGAGATTAAAGAGCATATCCGAAGCAGTGGCCATAGACTGATGTTGATGCTGCAAAACACCCGATATTGCTGCCAGAATGTAACATCACGACATCTCATCAGCCTTAATCCACCGTTTATAATACTCTTTCTCATCTTCAGGAGCATCAGCAGCAGGCTGTTCAGGCTTGGGTTCATAAGTGCAAAACTTGTACTCCTCAGCAGTCAACACAATGTCCGAATTTCGTTTCCATTCAATATAGTTAGGTCCGATAAGTTTGTTATCCTTAAGTATGGTGAATAGTGGATTAAAGCCCATTTTATCCTGAGAATCATGCATAAAAACATCACAAAAATAAGGGTGCATTAATTATTAAGATCTAAATTATTAAAATTTAATGCACAAACATCTAAACACCATAAGCTTCTGGTACGCCACGATGTGTGACATGTATACCACCTAATTTTGTTTAAATATTACTTCGGTCCTATTACTAAATAATATGCCACGTTGGGGTGGACTATATTATTTTTCATAGCTAAGTGTATACCATCATCAAATCTTAAATTATTCGAAATCTATGGAACTTGGTACGCCACGATGGGTGGCGTGTATACCTTCCAATATTCGTAATTTTGCCTTGAATAGAATACTTCAATTCAATATTCATCAATGGTTTGATTTCCAGGTAGTGGAGGAGTCACATCGGTCTCGCTTAAAACCCACAGCCTTACAAGTTCGATGAACCCGTTTTTGACAAAATCACCCCAAATCAGAAATAAAGAAAATCCGTATTTATTCCTTTCAAAATTTATTAATTTAAGAAGTTTGTTCTAGTAATTTCTATAACATTCTAGACACCATAAATTACATGCCACGATGGGTGACGTATATATAATTTATATTCGTCTTTATGTTAAATTACCTACAACCAATAATTGAGACCATGGGATTTAATTTCATATTAATTCCCTCTCCCACTTAGAATTTTTTTTATTAAAATTGAGGAATTTTAAAATTAAATGGGGTCCTATGTTGTTATAATTATGTCTAATCATGCATTCAAAATACACACATAATTTTAGCAACATATAACATTTAATTAAAGCAATAAATAAAATTTATGTCCATGTTGTCCTAATTAAGTTAAACATGCAATTTTAAAAGAATTACACACATAATTAATGACACACATAATCAATAAATTAAAGCAATAATTAAAATTTAATGGAAAAAATTAAAATAAATTTTCCACTATTATGACCCTTGAAAAAAAAATCCAGCTCTCAAAAAAAAATCTGCCCCAAGCGCGTCCCGACGCCCCCAGCAGCCCCAGCAGTCCCCGCTGCCGCAGCAGCCCCTGCAGCCCCAGCAGCCCCAGCAGCCCCAGCATCCCCAGCAATCCTAGCTGCCGCAGCGGCCCCAGCAGCCCCAGCTGCCGCAGCGGCCGCAGCGCGCGCGCGCATGTTGCTTTTCTGTGAGTTTTGTTTTGATTTTGTTCGATCCAAACATCAACAGCAGCCCCTTGTAATCGCACAGCGGAACAAAAAACTACCGGAACAATTACAAAAAAATAGATCTAATACAAAACTAATTTTATAAAATCTATTCTTACACGATCAACCCTCGTGTAAATTACAACCACGATTAAACCACGTGGAAACCAAAACAAAAATTAACCACGATTAAACCACGTGGGATCCAAACACATAATTAAAATATACATGGCCATAATAGTGGATTAACAACCTGCATCAAAACCAATACAAGCAAAACACTATATACACGCATATATAATTATGACATGGACATTATATCATAAAACGTAGAACCCATTACCAGGCTCTGATACTAATTGCTGGGAACCACGGACTTAGGGTGTTACTACGTTTTACGATAAAGATTACGAAAAGAGGATTACCTTGTTAATGCTTGATTCCACGCTCTTCTATTGTATTCCCAAATTCCCTTGAGCGAAGTGTGGCCTCCGTCTTCTCAAGTTATCCTCTCTTCTTGCTCCTTGGTGGCTACAATATGTTTTCACATAATTGCCAAGCAAGAAGAGAATAAGAATATATATAGGCTATAATAGGGACCATGGATAATTACGTTGGGCCTTCTAATTACATCTTGAGCCTAGCCCAATGTAATTAAATATTAATTCAATCCACTAAAGAATTAATATTTGCACTACCTTTCCTAATACCGTAATTTAATTAATTCGGTTCCAATATTATTTGCTTATTAAATTCCCCATGTTTAAAATATCATATGTTCATTAATTAAATAAATTACTGATAATTTATTTAATTAATATCTTTTATCCTTGATCATCCACTCAACCTTTATTTAATTATGCCAGAATAAATTCCACCCGCAGGGTTTCACATAATTAAATCTTTTTGAGCTTTCAAGGGGACATCATTAACCCGAATATTATCAAGACATGGATTTCTTCAATAAATAATATCCACCATGTATATAATTCCATCACCCAAAATATAATGATATAATTCAAAAGAATTATTTCATATATAAATCAAAGCATGTAAATATTATACACGTGTCAATTACTATTTCCGGATTAAGAACCTAAGCATTAATAATAACATAGAATCTTAGTTGTCCTTCTTAATTAGTATTAAGGGAACAATTCTAAATTTGATCCTGTTCAATATACACAAAGTATACTAGTATTATTTATTAGTCAATATAAACTAATCTAAATAATACTACAGCCATACCAGTGGATTTTCCAACAACACCTGTGCTGTCAACCTTATTATATTATATAACCGTATTTAACAATCTAATATTCTGTATCCCATTTGATACTAGATTGTTCACAATATATAATATTAGACAACATTTAACATTCAAATGATTCTCAAATAAACTGGCCAGAAATAAATGTACATACTTCAAATAAATATTTTCAGTATACACTAACACAACAATGGTCTGTTAAGTTGTTGTATTAAGATAATATTGTCAAGGTGGTTGTAATGAGTTAGTTTTGTAAATAATTATAACCTAAGTCATATTTAAACCTAGAAAAGATCATGGTAAGAGGGGTCGTGATTACGTTTTATCATTCAAATGAATTATATTATATTGGTTGTTGTGTTGTGGATGACGTCAACTCCTAACCCCGGGATTGAGGCCGTCACGGAATCTCTATTCCATTGAGGTGTTCCAGAAGGAGTAAGTTATGATACACTATCACACTCCTTCAAGAAACTCTTGAAATTGAGGCTTAAGTATTCTCCTCCATGATCTGATCGTAGAACTTTTATACTTTCCTCTGTTTGCTTTTCTACTTCGGCCTTATATTCTTTGAACATTTCAAAAGAATCAGATTTATTCTTCATAAGAACCACATATCCATACGTACTGAAATCATCAGTAAATGTTATGAAGTAGTATAAGCTACCCCTTGGCATCATACACATTTGACCACATACATCATTATATATAATTCTTAATCGTTCGGTGGCCCTTTCACCTGATAAGGTAAAAGAAGCTTTAGTCATTTTGCGAATGAGACAAAGTTCGCATCTTCCGTATGATTCAAAATCAAACTTATCCAAGTATCCATCTATACGTAACTCAGAAATGTGTTTCTCATTAATATGGCTTAACAAAAATGCTAGAGGTAATGTTTGATTTGAGTCATCTTAGAACATATAAATTTTTAACTAATTTTGCAACACAATAAGCCTTATCATTAAAATAGAATAAAAAATTATTGTTTATTTAATTAAAATGAAAAGCTTTCTTGTCCTGACAAGAAATTGATTTAATGTATCCGCTAAAGGCAGGAAAGTAATAACAATTTATCAAGTTCTCAATCTCGCCTTATGGGAAAAATTAGTTATCAAGTTCCTTCAACTAGAGCAACAAATTTTGCTCCAATTCTAACCCGATACCTGAAGCTTGACCATTGCTAGTCTTCTTCATTAGATCTTCCAAACAAGCTCGACAATTTAACTTCCAATCATCCAGTTATTTCCACAAAAATGACAATCATATCTTTTAGCAACACCACTATTAGGCTTCAAAATCCCTTTGGGATTGGACTTTGGTTTGGCACCGAATAAGATCAAATCTTTACCTTGCCTGTCCAGTTTCCTTTCATATTTGCATTCCATGTGTACATCATCAATATGGACGTAACTCATGCCTTTACCGTGTCATTTTTAGCAGTTATAAACATGCTTAACAGCTCAGTGGGTGTTTTGTCTATCTCATTCTTTTTTTCTTAACAAACTAAGAATATAAGTTGTTCAAAAATTGTTTGATCAAATCAAGCTGAGTCTCTATACTATCCTTGAAACTCAAAATATCAAGGCACATATACATATCATCTTTAGAATATGTGGTTCAACCGGATATCATTCTCCCATTAATGCAAAAGTATGGTGCCTTATTATTGTCAAATATTTCTGATGAGCCTATCCTTCAAACATCCTTTGAAGGTGCTCAATCATATCATAAGCATCATTATGCTCTTGTTGCTTCTAAAGCTCAGCACTCATAATTACAAGCATGAGACATGAAACATCAGTTGCATAATAAATTTTCTTCTGGTAAGCATTTTGTTCAGCATGTATTTTATTCTCGGCTAGAGAAAATAAGGGAGGGGTTTGAGTGACATCCTTGAACCTGAGGACAATCCTCAAGTTCCCATGTCAATTGAGGAAATTATTTCATGTCAGCTTGTCCTTCTTAAGGACTATTACATAGAGAAGTTCTTTGTCAATTGATATCTACAATATTAAAATGGATAAATGACTTAGTCTACAGATGATCATTAAATTATGTTCAAATGATTATTAATATATATATTCACAATATATATCTCCCATTATTTTATTCAAATCAATAGCCTTAACTATTAATTCGGAAAGAATATCTTCTATATCCTTTCTAGTGAGCCAAGATCCATATTTCACCATGCGTTAGGTCAGCTTTGGCTTTTCTCCTAAAAACATGATTATTTAGGTAGACAATATTTGTCAATTATATCAACTATATAACTCATGGATAGCTTGGTAGAATAACATTTGTTCATATTTGTCTAATAAATCTCGCCAAACTTTATGCTTCTAAGTTCACAATCCTATTATGGTAACTTAGTTAAGTCAAACCCAATAGTCAAAAAGTATCAATATACTTTAACACATTTCCCATGATAGATGGGAGTACTTCGCTTTGGCGAACCCACTCCTTCTCGATTTAGGGGTTAACGTATTGGACTCATTGGAAGGTATCTGATCAACTTAATATTAACTTTAGGGTTTTCTTAATTTTAAAATGATCATGATCCCATCATAAAGAGATTCCCAATTTTTCTTTAAATAAAATACTTCAAATCAATATCCGTCAATGGTTTGATTTCCAGATAGTGAGGGCGTCACAACGGTCTCGCTTAAAACCCACAATCTTACAAGTTCAATGAACTCGCTTTTGACAAAATCGCCCCATGTCAGAAACAAAGAAATTTTTTATTTTAGTCTGTGTTTCATAAACACGAGAATCTCATAATCGTTTGTTCATTTTAAAATCTTGAGTCATTACAGATTTTATCTTGTTTGGCAAGTATGGCATGGGTGACGTATCTAATACATACATCCTTAATCTAATTAAGCATGCTTTTTTATAAACTACACTACACATATATTCATCATATGAGCATATATATGTAAAGTGCGATAAATTAAATGTGAGTGGTTATGGCTTCATCCTCTGTGATCTTTATCAAGCTAATGACAAAGATCTTGGTCAATCTAAGGTGAAAAATAAATACAAGCTAACTATGACATGCCTTTTTTCTTGTATTGCTTCCTTGGATGGCCTCCATGTGGGATTACCCTTGATCTTCAAATCTTCATGTAAATTACAAGAATGAAATACAAAAACTAATCTAATGAACTTACAAGAAGAACTCGAGTTACATTCGAGAGTTAATACTTACAAGATCGAACGACATGCAAGCCGTATTTAAAAAAATAAAACCATTAACCTAAGGTCATAAGCCATAACCATCCACCATGCTCACTTAACACATAAGAAAATGTTAAAACACATAATATGATCTTGACATATCATACCCATCATGATCTAATCATAAAAACCAAATATAACAAAAATCAAAAAATTCGAAATTAAATCTAATAACATTAAATCGCAGATTACAGGGTCTGAACGATGTCAAACGCCTTACAGATCAGTCAATCATAGCTATAGCTATCTGTTTCGTTCAGACGCTCGATTCCATATAAAATAGCGTATTCGTTCGCCAAAATTGGACACCAGACATGTATTTCAGCAAATCCGCTGCATCCGATTCAGAATCGTATCAAATACGATTCTTATAATAAGAACAAATACAAAAAATGTATATATCAGTATATATACAGATTATGTTAGCATTATATGAATATACAACTCTCATGAATATCATATATTCAAAACATTTACATACATACGCATATATAAACATAACAACATGTAAAACATACAAAATTGTATACATAACTTTCATGAAATATTGTAAACATGTTATCATTATAAAACCAATAAACACATAAAGGAATTAAACACTTTTTGCAAGTAGCTCTGATACCATTGAAGGGTTTCGAGCGCATAAACGCAACGAAAATAGTAATTAAAAACGTGAAAAAATAGAATTTTCGAAACCCACCGCAGGATCCATGTGAAAATCAGATATTTAATTCGTAGATCAGATTTTTTACCTTAAGAAGCTTTATAAATTGGTTGAATATTGGAGATCCAAAGATTGTTCAATCACAACGCATTCCGCTCTTGCGATCTACGCTCTATCGGTATCCACACGAATGTTTGAACTCAAGGATTGGATATGTACTAGCATAAACTCGTTTCTTCTCGCTCTCTCCATCTTCTCTCTTGGTGGCTAGGGTTTTTAGTAAAAGTCCTGCACCCAAAATCATCCACACAAGAGATATTATATAGAGAGTAGAAAAATAATTATAACTCTTAACTAATTAGGAATTATTATTAATTCAAAATTCCTATTTGTATAATAATTAAGTCACACTTAATTATTTAACAAGTGAATTTCATAATTGATATTAGTAAATTCGAATATCATTATTTATCTAATTAACTAAGTCATACTTAATTCATATTATTAATAATTCAAACTACTTTAATTCAATTTAAATCCAATTTAAATTAAGTAATCCTTCAAGCATTCTTTGTGTGTGACCCTATAGGTTATTATTATGTTGGCAACGAATTTTAAATATAATTTAAAATTGTAAACAATGAGCGGCATCTAGTAATACATCATTGCTACCCAAGTAATAATAATTGAATCGGTGATTGATTAAACCTTTCGTGAATAATGTACAATGTAATATAATCCCTTTAACCAAATATTATATATTAAACTAGAGGAATGTAATTTGTCATCCTCATCATACTTTAATCCAAGTTTCCTTGATCAATGAGTAGACTATCATATCAAATCAACATTTGAGCGTGGCCACGCATTTCATAGTCTAGCTCACACAAGAGGCCAATAATATCACTCATATAATAGGAGGGTTAAATCCCATCTAGATCATTCATATTTCTCATACGAGTCATAATATACCTAATGTCCACTTTTATCATTACCTTGTCAAGGATAACTTTTAATGGAATCAATGTATATTAATTCTCGTATAGAAATATAATGACTCCAGGTCTAAGGACCATTACATTTTTATCACTTTGATGATTACTTAGACACAACAGACATGTAGAATCTCACATTGGGTCTCTCCAGCACCATGTACATATACATTTGCCTGTGTTTTTTACTTTAGTATCACTATACCTATGATCAATGAGATGTGATCATCAGTCAACAAACACACCAGTCTTAATGCATTATTATTGTCCCTTAATAATAATACTTGACTAGGGACCTTTAGGAATATTGATAATATTCTCATAATCTCATTTCTAAGTCACTTACTTAGAGGTATAGAATTCATGTCACATTCCAAGGACATTTATTAATCTAACATTTATATCTGAGTAAATTAAGAATTAATAAATTATAAAAAGAATAATCGATAGAAGATAAATATTAATAATCTAAATGTCTTAAACTAAAACATCATAGTGTTGTCTCTAGGGCACAAACACTAACACACTCAAGTAGGAAGCTAAGGCAATACTTCCAAGGCCGAAAAATTAAGGTGGTTACTTATCAACCACTCCAAAAAATCATCCACAAACCTGATGCATCTGATAGGATGGTCAATTAGGCCATCGAGCTGAGTCAATTTAACATCAAGTTTGTACCCCGAACAACAATAAGGGCCTAGGCACTAGTTGAGTTTGTCATGGAATGCACCTTTCCCGAAGCCTCGACAATCTCCACGAACCAAATCAACGTCAAGAATGAAGCTCTTAACAAGAACACATGGACATTATACATTGACGAACCAGCAACAACTTAGCGATCAAGGGCGGGACTCATCCTTACTAGTCCAGAAGGGTTTACCATCCAACATGAAATAACCTTCACCTTTAAAGCAACAAACAATCAGGATGAGTACGAAGCACTACTCTCCGGTCTCAAACTAGCAAAATCCCTCGAGGTAACAAGCCTGATCATCCATAGTGACTCCTAGATTATGGTCAAACAAACAAATGGGGAGTACATTGTCAAAGATCAAAAACTAGTACAGTACCAGACTATGGTAAGGGACATTCTGGAAACTATCCTGGATACAACAATCTTATAGGTCAACAAAGAGGAAAATTCTAAAGCAGATGAACTCTCCAAGATGGTGCAAAATACTTTAGATTTAAGCAGTTTAGTCTATTTTGAAGAACTCCGGGCGCCAAGCACAGAATGGACTGAAATCTTATGCATCAGCAGCTCGGAAAATTGGATGACTCCTTTTATAGGCTACTTAAGAGATAGAACTTTCCCAGAAAAAAAGAAAAAATACATGCGAACTTTTTCAGCACCAACTCTAAAGTGTGTTGATCCGGATGAAGCCGATTATTGCCTCCGCGAGGTACATGAAGGCATTTGTGGAGATCATTTAGCAGCGAAAGATTTGTCCTACAAAATCATTAGACAAGGGTATTATTGGACAACAATCCACGTAGATGTTATTGCATATGTCAAAAAATGCAGTCAATGTCAAAAGTTCAGCAATGTGCCAAAGCAAAGCCCGAATCTTCTAGCATCAGTACTCTCCCCGATCCCCTTTGCTGTTTGGGGCATAAATATCATGGGCCCTTTTTCTCGGGCAAAAGGAGACTTACGCTACGTCCTAGTAGCCATTGACTACATGACCAAATGGGCAGAAGCAAAGGCTATGCGAACAATTAATCAATAGGATTGTATAAAGTTCATGGACTCAATCGTAATGAGATTCGAGATCCCTGTGGTTTTGGTTTTGGACAATGGACCTCAGTTCGTGGGTTCAGATTTTTAGGAATATCTTAACGAGATCGAGATCAAGCACAAGAGGTCATCCGTGGTACACCCACAAGGGAATGGACAAGTAGAAATGACCAATAGAACAATACTCCGGGGTCTCAAGGAAAGACTGGAGGAATCTAAAAGACATGGTCGGACGATGTCCCAAAGGTTTTGTGGTCATACAGAACCACCTCCAGAACAGGAACCGGGGTAACCCCATTCAAACTCGCATACTGTTCGGAGGCTAGGCTTATAGTGGAAATCAGGTCCCTATCTCTCAGAGTCATCCACGTTGATGAGGTGTCCAACATTGAAGGCCTAGGAACAAACCTAGAGCTTTTGGATGAGGTAAGAGATCAGGCAGTGCAAAAGATGGAGAAATACAAAGACAAGACAAAACTCTACTTCGGGAAAAAGGCCAAAATAAGGGAGCATGAAGTTGAAGATTTGGTTCTCCTGGACACAGAAGCTTCAGATCCAACAAATCAAGGCAATTTACAGTCTAACATGGAATGGCCGTATAAAATCAAAGATGTGTTATGTCCGGGAACCTACAAGCTGAGCTATCTTAATGACATCGAGGTCCCACATACTTAGCACGAAGCCCGATTAAGAAAATTCTACCGGTAATTAAAAGGTGCACATTTCGGAGTCATCTCTCTACTAGAATTATGATGTCCTTATTTTCCCAAATAAGAGATTTATAATCTGTATCAATTTGGCCCGGAATGTAATCACTACCTGATTCCTATTGAAATGTAATAAGAGATTTAAAATCTGTATTAATTTTGAGCATCATATAACTTAGAATAATCTTATTCCTGTGATTGGATTACAACTATTATAAGCCCAAATACATGATTACTTAGAAAAAATTTCTCAATTTTAAAATTTACTCCTACCTACGGTCAATTAAGCACCACCCATGTGCACTTAGAAAAACTTTCTCAGTTTTAAAATATACCCCTACCCGGGGCCGATTAAGCATAAACAATGTGCACTTAAATATTTTTTCTAAATTTTAAAATTACTCATACCCGGGGTTGATTAAGCACAACCCATGTGCACTTAGAATTTTTTTATCAATTTTAAAATATACCCCTACCCGGGGCCGATTACGCACAACCCATGTGCACTTAGAAAAATTTTCTCAACTTCAAAATTTACCCCTTCCCGGGGTCGATTAAGCACAACATATGTGCAGTTAGAAATATTTTATCAATTTTAAAATATACCCCTATCTGGGACCGACTACGCACAACCTATGTGCACTTAGAAAATTTTTCTGAATTTTAAAATTTACCCCTTCGAGGGGTCGATTAAGCACAACCCATGTGCACTTAGAAATTTTTATGAATTTTAAAATATACCCCTATCCGGGGCCGATTAACCACAACCCATGTGCACTTAATTTTTTTTCTCAATTTTAAAATTTAAACCTACCCGAGGTCGATGAAGCACAACCTACGTGCACTTAATTTTTTTATCAGTTTTAAAATAAACCCCTACTCGGGGTCGATTAAGCACAACCCATGTGCATTTAGAAATTTGTTATCAATTTTAAAATTTACCCTTACCCGGGGTTGATTAAGCACAACCTATGTGCACTTAATTTTTTTTATTAATTTCAAAATTTAGCCCAACCCGGGGTAGATTAAGCATAGTGTTAGGTCCAAAAGGTAAATACAGAGGGGCGTGAATGTATGTTTCTTCGTTTTCTAAAATTAATTGCAGCGGATTATCAAAACTAAAACGAAATACACATACAAAGAGATTCTGGGTAAATATTTTTTTATTCAAAAGTATAAATACCCAGAGGTTTTCTTACAACTTTAAATACAAAGATCCGAAGCAACAAATATAAAAAGAATCAAAGCAATAAGCTGTAAATCTAGGGTTTATCTTATCACTCTAAAAATTAAAAGCTCCTAACAAAAGATATTGAGTACAATCAAGAGAGCTTTAAATAATGAGTGTTACAAGTTTGGAAGACTTTAAATGGTGTGGAACAAATTGGACATGACCTCCACTTGTCAAATCAAGTTTTCAAAGTGTGTTGAGATAATTTTTCAAGAGCTTTGCACTTTGTAAAACTGGAGAGATACATATTTGATTTGCTACTGTTGATTATATAGAATTGTAGGCTATTGGAGAGAAGGAGACTACGTGGCTGATTTATGTCCTTATATTTGAATTGTAGAGCTTGCAAGAATTATAACCTGCGACCTGAACATTTTCTAACATGCGACCAACATTTTTCCTTTTTGTGATTGTTAACTTGTGACTAGAGTCAAGAGCAAATAAATTGACTCAGCAAATATTCCAACCTGCGACCTCTTGAAGAACTCCAACCTGCGATTTGGTTGTAATAGTAGTGCAAGGACTTATGAATTTACTTTGTTCAAAACATTCAAGTGCTAAGTTGTGACTTTAATATTCTGTAGTATACAAATCCTTGCATGCATGTGATTCTTTTTCTTTTAGTATCGAACAATCAAATAAGTAGACCAGAAAGTAACGTGCGATCCACGCGCGGCTTGGAAATGAGGCAGCACGTGTGTTTGTGACACGCGCATTGTGTGCGCCTGATAAAGCAGAAATAAAAACCTTCCAATTTCTCAATTTACTTTATTTAAACTGTGTTTTGATTTCTTTTGATTTCTAAGTTGCATGGTTGTGGGTCTGCGAGGCAATCAAGCAAACCAGAGAAAATGTTGCCATTTTGATTCTTTATTGTCTTGGTTTCTTTTGTTTATTAAATAAACAAACTGAGTGTTCCATTTGATTAATAATCAAGTGAATTGCAAGAGGGGCCCCTACCAATCTGTCTTATTTTCCTTTGTAAAAACACTTCGCCTGGTTTCTTTTGAATTTGATAAATCAAATTTCGACTGTAGTGAATTTTACATTAAATAAATAAATGATTTTAATTTCATTTATTCATTTATATAAAAAATCACATTAGTTTATTTATTCAACATTAATTGTTGATGTAAAAATAAATAAATGAATTTATTTTCATTTATTCATTTAATAAAAAATCAGCTATTGAAAAAATAAATCCTGTAAATTCTCGAGTTGTACTCCTATGTATCTTCAAGCCTTCTAATCTCCGGGATTTTGCACTCTAAAATATTTTCAGTCTTCTCGACTACAAAAACCACTTAATAGTATTTCTAAACATAATACTCCATTTTCTTTCACGGATCACTAATGTCTAGTGCAAGGGTTTGGTTCACAGATGACTAGTTCCGCTCTCAGGCCTTCGTATTATACCTGTACAAACCACTATTAAGTCTTCTATCAAATATAACCAACTTCACTAGGAATCCTTGAGGTCTTCACACTGATTCTGATAACTGCTTCGAATGACTCCAACCTTATTCCTCCGATGCCTGAACATATTAATGAACTTCCTACGGATCACTGTTGAAGTCTTCTTCACTACAGCTAACAAAACCTTTGTGTATATGCCCAATAAACAATCTGTACTAATTCTAATGGAACATAGATTATTTCAAAGTCATTGTTCTTTGTTGAATTATTGTAATAACCCCAATTTTTGGAATTTTTGAGACACGGATGAATGTTAAATTTTGCTGATGATGCTGATTAAGGAAACTTATCAGACCACGCTATATAGGAGTACTGTTATGGAAATTCTAAGATCGTATTAGTATCCCATAAAGTAAATGAGTGTATGTAAAGGTCATTAGAATTTGAATTCAAACACATTGATTTTTCCCGAAAACCCACCAGATACAGAAAGAATTGAGTATAAGGTAACATGATTAAAAGGATTTAAATTCAAGGATTATAAGAGAGGATCATAAAAGGAATATAAAATATTGAGAAAGGTTTAGGGGAACCCAAGTAATAAGATCCCGGATATGATCCATCAAACGATCATAAAGAACGAACGATAAACGGGTCGTAAAACAATTAAATGACAAGTAATGCAAGAGAGATTAGTGCAAGGATTAAGGATGATAACCAATCAATTAAGCAAGGATTAGCATAAGAAGATGCTTCCACCACCAAGTGATGACAAGTGGCAAAAGATGAAGTCACCAAGATGATGTCATGCTTAGTCATACTCCACTCACTTTAATCAACCAACAAATCATCCAAATATCCCATTCACTTCATTTTCCACCATAAACACATTCAACAAAGAAAATACTCTCCCAAGAACATCTACTCTCGGCTTCTTCATCATTTCAAGGAGAAAAATTCCAAAAATCAAGATTCAAGCTTTGTTAATTTGCAAGGTAATTACCCAAGGTCCCTTGTGATTAGATAAGCTTATCCTAGGAGTTTAAGCTTCTAATTCTTCATGAATCTCTTCCAATAAATCAAGGAATAAGATGATGAATAGTGTTTTCAAGATTTCTAACTTTATTTTCTTTGATTTCCTTTAAGATCCAAGCATTCCTAAGCTATCTCAAGGCTTCTTAAGACTTCCTAGCTACTCTAACCACTCCAAGGAAGGTCTAACCCCTCCAAACCCTAACTTTACTTTGAGTATTAGGTTTGGTTTTGTTTGTTATAGTTCATGATAGCATGATTCTTGTATGTTTAGAGTTTGGTTGGAATTGTAATGATTTTGGGTTATAAATCTTGGTTGTTGGTTGATGAACTTTAAGTATAGTTAGTAGCTCTTGTTTGAGATTGAATAAGTTGGATAAAACATGAATTAATGGACTGATGTAGTGAGGTTTGGATGGATTTTGGTTGTAATATTGGTTGTAAGTTGGTTTGTGATTGATTTGGAGTAGTATAAACTTTGGTAATCGCGTAACCATAGCCGTCGTAATACCCGATTTACCTTAGACTATTTTTGTTCTTAACTTCAGGACCCGTGAGCTCACTGTAAGATTCTTACCATTTCCATGTTTAGATATTTCATGTTATGAGCTTCATTTTGATATGTGGTTCGCTTGAATCCGATGTACGATTTAGGAGAAACGACCGTTTTAAGTAACGACATTTTGTGAACGAACCATTACCCCTCGCCTTACTTTAAAACCTTGGTTAAGGCCCTTAAATGACTAATTGTAATATGAAACAATTATGTAAAGTGGATTAGGCAGTTGGTATAGTACTTGCGAAAGAATCGCTTTAAAATTCTTAATGGGTAATTTATTAAAAATGGTGGAGCCGAGGGTACTCGAACAACTTATGTGATTCGTTAAGCTAGGAGTGACCATAAGCGAACGTTAGCGTTCAATTGGTTGAAGTCTAGTTTCTTAAGCGACCGGGGTTTAATTCTGACTTATATTGTTGTTCATAGGTTATCGGACCCACTCTAAGCTTAAGTCTATCCGGGAACACTCAGGCAAGTTTTCTACCCGTTATACTGTTGTTGTGATGTATATATGTATATGCATTATCTTGTGATAAGTGCATGATTGTTATTAGCAAAGTCTTGCGATATATTGGAGCATGTGATATGATATATATATGCATGCCTGTTTTGTAATCTTGATATTCTATTATCAATTCAAATGCTTATAAACTGCATAATACCTATGCTAGAGATAAGCAGTAGTTGCGTATACCCTTAGTACAGTATAGGGGACCCGAAGGTGAACATTTTTCTAAACCGGGAGTCGATGTTCCCGAGTATAATATATATATATATATATATATATATTATATATATATAGATATAGTGTTCAAAACTATTAATCGAATAAGTTTTATTCGATAACTTTATTTTATTTAATGAATTTTATTTTGAATATTAATTCGAGGACTTATGACTCTGTTTATTTTATTTAATGAATATTATTTTGAATATTCATTCGAGGACTTATGACTCCGCTTATTTTATTCAATAATATTCTTTATTTTATTAAAGAATAATGTTTCGATAATCAAACTTATTTTCGATTATACAAATAAAGATTGTACTTTCGTATAAGTATATCTTTGGTTATTTATTATTCATTTCAAGTATGAGTTTTTAAAAACTTCTACTTCAATTATTTTTATAGAGATTATCCTTTATGGGAATATTATTTAAATAATAATATTCAGATATTCTCCAACATATCGGGACTGATTTATTTTATTAAATCAGCATTACTCCAAACATTCTTTAAAATATTTTCGAGTCTTCAAAATGATTTTTAAAAGTTAGAGCGGATCCCAAAACTCATTTTTTGATTTAAGATCTTCCTTTCGAAGGGGATTTAAATACTCGCTCAAAACCTGAGGGATCCGGCTCTGTGGTGTATTTTATATTCACAACAAGGTTGTTGTTTTGAGAAAACATTTTGATTACTTGCCCAACGTTCAGGAAGTAAGTCCATCTATTTGAGTCGGCATAAGCAACATGGGCTCAGTGGGCGTCCATGAAAGTGTAAGTGGCTTAGTGGGAGTCCATCAATGCGTAAGTGGCTGAGTGGCAGTCCAGCATAGGTCCTAATACGGCCAGGGTGATGGCCAGTGGGGAATTCGTTCATTTACTAGTAGAAAAGGTTATTTATTGGTATATTTGCCAGATCAGCAAGATATCAGGTTTATGCCAAGGTTTTCTCCTATCCAAATTCATTGGATATTGCAACTCTATTTATAATTTTCAAAACAGAGGTTTTCAAGGAGTGTATGAAATGTATATATATAGGTGTATATATATATCGGGACTTAATGAAGTATCTCTTAACTTCATTCTTTATAATGATATTTCAAAGATTGAATCTATTCATGTCTTATCTTGTAGTCTCATCTATGTGATGAACTTTTGAAACTAATTATACCTTAAACGGTGGTAGTTCAAGTAGTATTCGGAAAAGATATAAGTATATTGGAGTATCTTGTAACTTCATCTTTTAACTTATATCCAGTAAATGATTATCTTATGAATGACAAAGGTTTTCAGAAAAATGTTGAGACAAGGTTAGATATATGAGATCACCTTGCAACGATATTTTTATACAGTTATAAACTGGAACTCTGTGTATATTATACATGTCAGAGGATTTCAAAGATTGTGAAAAGTATATATGTATATATATACTGAATATTTTGCGACTTGGTCGCGTTAAGATATCAACTTGGTTTATTTCTTCTTGACCAAGACTTTCATGAGTACTATGAGAATGCTCATATTTTGTTAATTATTATACATATTATTTCGGTGGGCTTGTTGCTCACCCTTGCTTTCTTCTTTCATCACACAACAACAGATAAACAAGATGAACATGACCAAGCTCCCAATTTGCGAGTGGATAGGAAACGTTTCACAGTTTCCTGTAGGCGTTGATGCCGCTATAGCTGAGGTAGGAATTACCAATAGGCTAGGCTTTCAACTTCTGATGTACCAGACTTATGTATCTATATGAATTGTAATAATGGAAAAGAAATGTAAATTTATTCACAAACCCTTTTGAGGTGTAACGGCTTATAATTGTGGAATAAAATGACTTGTGTTATTTTTGGTATTCATCTCTGAGACCATAACTTGTGGTGTGTGTGTATATTGTGGGGTCACAGTACGCAGTAGTTGGTTGTTTATTAAGATTAAGTGTTATTAAGGGAAATGGAACTCGTGACAACCCGGATCCCCGACCCCGGATTTGGGGGTGTTACAGAAATGGTATCAGTGCTAAGCGTTATAAACCCCGGAGATGATGTGACGTTAAAATAATAAGTTCACTAAGATAATTAGAAATCTTGCCAACTTCATAGTCGGACTACCTAACGTAGTACTGACAGTTAAAACCCTTATGGGAACCATTATAAATATCGTGATAAAAGCGTAGTTCGTTATCGTATATGGTAGCGGGACTCCGAACCTTGAGGTTGAGGAGCAATAGCGCAATGATGTTTTATTACTTATTAGAGATGAGATTGTGGATCCGATAGAGCGTCCTAACGAGGGCCCGAATGATGTTCATATTGAGGATGTAGTGGTTGAGGATGTTGTCCTAGAAGGGTTGTTGCTGAGGATGATCTCTTGAAGGATCCTAACAAGACTGAAGAGGTGATCGCTAAGAAATTAATGACCGTACTCAGGGTGACTACCAAAGATAGGATTGGCGGTTACTACCGTAGGTTCGTTCCAGTTTGCAAAGATAGCAGCCCCTTTAAGCGTGGCTTACTCGTTAGACTGAAAAGTTTGAATGGACAGAGAAATGCGAGAACAGCTTTTAAGAATTGAAGCAAAGATTGGTGACGACCCCTATGATGGCATTGCCGGATGGAAAAGGAGACTTTGTGATGTGTAGTGACACTTCGCATAAGGAATTCGGGTGCTCTTATACAGCACAACAAAGTAATCGCGTACGCGTCAAGACAATTAAGGGAATATAAAATTCGATATCCCCACCCATGAGCTTGGGCTCGTGGCAATAGTTTTTCCCTAAGGATTTGAGGCACTACTTGTATGGAGAGAAGTGCGAGATTTACATAAGCCTACGTTTTCACGTAGGAAGAGCTCAACATGCGCCAAAGGAGGTGGTTAGAGCTAATCAAGGATTACGATTATGAGATTCTTTATCATCCAGGGAAAGCTAAAATGGTGGCTAATGCCCTTAGTATAAAGGAGAGACTCAAGATGATAATGTCTTTGGGAGAGTTGATAAGAGATTTTGAGGAAATGGAAATAAAAGTGAAGGTAACCGAAGCCGGTACCGAAAAGCTATTTAAGATTGTAATGCAGCCCGAATTATTGGAAAAGAAAATCATATTGTGCCAAGAAAAAGTGATGAATGAAGGCAGAGAGCCAATGACTGGAGAAGAGATTAATACCGAGAAAGATGATAAGGAAATAATGAGGTAATCCTACAGAATTTTGGTTCCAAACGCTCAAGAGCTTAAGGACGAGATCTTTGATGAAAGCCATAGTTCGAGGAATAAGATTTAGGGCAAACCCTGAATGTGATAGTCAGGGAGGTCGCCATCAAGAAAGAAAGAACCCATAACATAATGGAAAAAAAATATTTTAACGTATAAGATAACCCTGATTATGGGAGAAGGATGAAACATTTCATACTGAGAAAACAGAAGTCGAGCAAGATAGGGAGAACTGGGATGGTACTCCTATGGGACAATTCATGGACCTGCCTAAACAAAAATTATACTTTTATTCCCAAACACCACCCTGAGGAAACAATGCACGGGGAAATTCTTTCAGGACCTTTAAGTCACTAAGCTCTCAGAGTTCCAAGGAACAAGCTGACCTAGCCGAGGCAAGAGCCTGGCCAAAGGAAATAGAGGACTGATTTTATATTCTAAATGATTGATGAAGTGCAAAAGACTATTTTTTGTCACCTACCTTCCTAAGAGAGAGGCCACCCGCTGGTGAAAGACCAAGAAAGGCACGGAGCCAGAGGTTAGAATAAACTGATTAAAGTTCAGTCAATTTTTTTTGGGAACGTAATTCCCAAGCTTATGGAGATAGTGTAAAAGCTTTAGAGCCAGAACAAAGGCGGACGAGTATGCTGAATTATGAAGCTAAGTTGTAAAAGTTGTCAAGATTCGTTCTGATGACAAGAATCCCAGAACGACATGATATTTGAAGTCAATGATTAGTGGGTTCATGAAATGATTGTAATAGAAAAGAAAATTAAAAAGAAACTGAAGTGGAAAGGAAATAAAGACAATAGAGTTTGATGAATGATAAGGGAGTTGGGTATGAGGAAACCCTAAAGACTTGTAGCAATAGAAATAGAAAAGTATGTAATCGTCAGGATGAGGGTGATTCACCATGAGTTAAAGTTGATGGTTGAAGGCATAAGAGATACATATAGTTTATCCCCTGTAAGTTGGGAGGATTTGAGGAAACCTTGAGATAGTTTGAAGGATAAATAATGAGATGCGGATAGACTGAGGAGACAAGAAAGTAAGAAATTAGGAAAATTGAATGAAGGAAGTGACCTTCAAGAATGTGAAGTGTAAGACCGGGGGCATGATACCCAGAAAGGGAGACGCCAGGTATGAAAGATATCCCAACATTGAGATGACTGTTGAGATAAACAACAAAAGTAAATGAGGAATTATTAAGAAGAAGTTCACGTTGAACATGACCAATATCTTCCAGAACATCACTGTTGTTATTACCAAATTAGGAAAGAAAAGCGGGTAACCATTGTTATCTTTTAAAGGCCATATGGGTTGACCTCAGTTTGAATAAGGATGCTATTGTGAAATTGGTATAGACTATCGATGTGGGAATGATTGAATAAGATAATCTATCAAGGAGATATGACTTGATTTATCCATGGAAGGATGCAAATACCTTTTTAAAGGTGGAATTAAGGATATAACTTCGATAACTTAAGATGAACCCTAGGGGAATGCATAAAGGTTGGCATTTCGCCCTTAATAGGGACAGTATGAGTTTTGACAGTATGAATTGGAAAGGATTAAGGTAACAACAACCTTTAAGGATCAGTGGGGAAATTTTTCAGAAGTATATAGACAATGGTTCTAGTATTAGTAAATGGTATTTTGTTTTGCCCTGTATCTAGGGAATACAGGAGGAACGATTCAAGGATAACCTTAGAGGTCTTACAAGGAGAAAGGTAATATTCAAAGTTCTCAAGAATAGAAATTTTGATAAAGGAAATATGACATAATTATAATAATGCCAGGTGGGCACGTGTTGAACCATAAGAAATTATAGATCGACCCAATGAAGGTCGAGATTGGTGAAAACAAGTAGGCCCCAAGATAAGAGACGTCCTAAGTATGATCGAGAGTCAGTCGTGACAATGTTAACCTCTAAAAGACCGAGGAAATAACTTATGAAAAAATGGTGATATTTTTTTTTCACCAAAGCATAAGGAAGAGCATTTTCACACAAGCAGTGATTGGAAATGAGGTAGAAAATTTAGTTGAAGATCATTTAAAAGACATTGATTGTAAGGAAATTTTACTATCAGGAAAGGCCAAAGAGGTGGCCGACACTTTAAGTGTAAGAGCACAATTATAGGAGCTCGTGCCAGAGGAATACAGTGATAATGGTTAAAGCCGTGAAGGTTGTATTATGGTGTGGAAGATTGACATTCCTTTTGATGATTGTGCGATACTCAACCGTGATAGTAGTTTGGTAAAGATTTAATTTATGTAATCGCCGTGAGCGGGCTATCTATCTTATAAGGTCATATCTTGAGATAAGCCAGGACCATGTTACGAAAGGACTAAATGAACCTTTGAGGTTCATGTCTCCTAATAAAGACATATGGTTAATAATGGTATTAACCTGCTATCGTTGCTTTCATTAAAACTCTTCTGCAATTGTATCTGCTTCATGTCATATGTACGTCAAGTTCAGGAGTGTTCTTCATGAATCATGAACGGTGATCATGTTACCTCCTTAGAAGAATTTGATACGATATGTATGGACTCCGTATGGTTATCTATTAAGACTTCATGGAAAATGAATGACTACAGTAGGTCAATGGTGGACCATAGTAATGCAGGAATGATTCTACGAGTAATGAGCCGATTACTTACAACTATGAGAGTTGTATTGGAATGGATGTTGAGATTGAGTACCACTAATCGGGTCGTGGTGGTGTATACGTTATCATTGATAGACTAATTAAGTAGATTATCTACCTATTGAATACTTATTCTTTCTTATCAATAGAGAGTCGTATTACTATACGAGGAAGCTTGCGGTGCAAGCATAGAATTCTAGTAACAATGATGTCTAGAATGAGATCCCAGATTCGATTTTCGATGTCAAGGGAGTTTCAAAGGTGATTGTGTATAAGCTCGAGGAAGAGCATGGGTCCATAGAATGATGGACGGAATAGCAAAAATATATAAGCATGTGAAATGCGATACGATAATACTGGATATTGATATAGATACATATGTTTTGTTCTCCTATGACAAACCTCTATAGTTCAGAGGTAGATTCCAAGCCAGATATTTGTGGCAGTATTTTTTTTCATATACAATTCTCTTCAATTCATTCTTTTCTCTCCTTTTCATTTTGTATAAGCTGAGAAGAACAACCCTTCCAGAAGGGGAGGTATTGCCGAATGACTATCTATCTGTGTAACAGAAGCCTAGTAGGATACCATATGTTGTTTAATCGCTTGTCAAGTACTAAAGGCTGGCCACCTTCTGTACTAACTATGCAATAAAACAAGTGTTCATGATCATAGTGATCTCTCAATAAATTCTTTTACTTATATACGAAGGACCAAGCTTTCTAAGATGGAGGCAGCTAGAGATGAAGTGGTACCGAGTACGGTGGTATTCCGATTCTAACGCGTTCGTGATACTAAGGATGACGTGGTTATTAAAAGGTTATAGAACACTAACGAGCAAAAGTATAACCAGTATAATATTAGGAACGGAAGATAGTAACGATTATAAACGGGAAAAGAGTGGGTATTGAGAAGCAAAAGCTATAATGCTAGAAGTTATGATGAGAGTCTGTGCAATAGACTTGAAAGAAATTGGAATGATCACTTAACGCGGATTGCATTTTCTCACGACAATAGATCGTATGTCAGGTATCGAGATGTCACCTTATGAGATCCTTGAGGGAAGACAATGTCGATCTCCCTTATGTTAGGATGAAGTTGTAGAGCGCAAGATGCTTGTATCAGCAGCGGTCCAAAGGACCAAGGATATAATAGATCTGTAGTAGCCCAAGATGGACATAAGAAGTATGTTGATTTGACACGAAAGGACAAGGATTAGGAAGTTGGGGACCTAGTGCTGTTATAGGTATTCCCTTGGAAAGGATTGATAAGGTTCGGAAAGAAAGAAAAGTTAAGTCCACGATTTATTAGACCCTTGGAGATTTAAGACGTATTGGGAAGTTAGCATATGAGCTAGCCCTACCCACGAACCTGTAGCAAGTCCATAACATGTTCCACATATCAATGTAAAGGAAGTGTAATCTGGATGCCAGACAAATAGGGGCATATGAGCGCATAGACATGTAACCAGACGTAACTTATATGGAGCAACCATGAAGGGTTATAGATCAAAAAAGGAACAAGTACTTAGGAGAAGGGTCATCAAACTAGTCAGAGTTTGGTGGTAGAACCATAATATGGGAAAATTAACTTGAGAGTTAGAAATTGCAATAGAAGAAAAGTATCCCAGCCATTCTCTATCTGATTCCGGGACGGAATCCTTTTAAGGAGGGGAGACTATAATAACCCCAATTTTTGGAAATTTTGAGACACGGATGAATAGTAACTTTTACTGTTGATGCTGATTAAGGAAAATTATCAGACCACGCTATATAGGAGTACTGTTAAGGAAATTCTAAGATCGTATTAGTATCTCATAAAGTAAATGAGTGTATGTAAAGGTCTTTAGAATTCGAATTCGAACACTTTGATTTTTCCCGAAAACCCACCAGATACAGAAAGAATTGAGTATAAGGAAACATGATTAAAAGGATTTAAATTCAAGGATTATAAAAGAGGATCATAAAAGGAATATAAAATATTGAGAAAGGTTTAGGGGAACCCAATTAATAAGATCCCGGATATGATCCCTCAAACGATTAGAAAGAACGAACGATAAATGAGTCGTAAAACAATTAAACGACAAGTAATGCAAGGGAGATTAGTGCAAGGATTAAGGATGATAACCAATCAATTAAGCAAGGATTAGCATAAGAAGATGCTTCCACCACCAAGTGATGACAAGTGGCAAAATATGAAGTCACCAAGATGATGTCATGCTTAGTCATACTCCACTCACTTTAATCAACCAAAAAATCATCCAAATATCCCATTCACTTCATTTTCCACCACAAACACATTCAACAAAGAAAATACTCTCCCAAGAACATCTACTCTCGGCTTCTTCATCATTTCAAGGAGAAAAATTCCAAAAATCAAGATCCAAGCTTTGTTAATTTGCAAGGTAATTACCCAAGGTCCCTTGTGATTAGATAAGCATATCCTAGGAGTTTAAGCTTCTATTTCCTCATGAATATCTTCCAATAAATCAAGGAATAAGATGATGAATAGTGTTTTCAAGATTTCTAACTTTATTTTCTTTGATTTCCTTTAAAATCCAAGCATTTCTAAGCTATCTCAAGGCTTCTTAAGGCTTCCTAGCTACTCTAATCACTCCAACGAAGGTATAACCCCTCCAAACCCTAACTTAACTTTGAGTACTAGGTTTGTTTTTGTTTGTTATAGTTCATGATAGCATGATTCTTGTATGTTTAGAGTTTGGTTGGAATTGTAATGATTTTGGGTTATAAATCTTGGTTGTTGGTTGATGAACCTTAAGTATAGTTAGTAGCTCTTGTTTGAGATTGAATAAGTTGGATAAAACATGAATTAATGGACTGATGTAGTGAGGTTTGGATGGATTTTGGTTGTAATGTTGGTTGTAAGTTGGTTTGTGATTGATTTGGAGTAGTATAAACTTTGGTAATCGCGTAAACATAGCCGTCATAATGCCCGATTTACCTTAGACTGTTTTTGTTCTTAACTTCAGGACCCGTGAACTCACTCTAAGATTCTGACTATTACCATTTTTAGATAGTTCATGTTATGAGCTTCGTTTTGATATGTGGTTCGCTTGAATCCGATGTACGGTTTAGGAGAAACAACCGTTTTAAATAACGGCATTTCGCGAACGAACCATTACCCCTCACCTTACTTTGAAACCTTTGTTAAGGCCTTTAAATGACTAATTGTAGTATGAAACAATTATTTAAAGTGTATTAGGCAGTTGGTAGAGTACTCGCAAAAGAATCGCCTTAAAATTCTTAATGGTTAATTTATTAAAAATGGTGGAGCCGAGGGTACTCGAACGACTTATGTGATTCGTTAAGCGTAGGAGTGACCATAAGCGAACGTTAGGGTTCAATTGGTTAAAGTCTAGTTTCTTAAGCGACTGGGGTTTAATTCCGACTTATGTTGTTGTTCATAGGTTATCGGACCCACTCTAAGCTTAAGTCTATCCGGGAACACTCAAGCAAGTTTTATACCCGTTATACTGTTGTTGTGATGTATATATGTATATGCATTATCTTGTGATAAGTGCATGATTGTTATTAGCAAAATCTTGCGATATATTGGAGCATGTGATATGATATATATATGCATGCCTGTTTTGTAATCTTGATATTCTATTATCAATTCAAATGCTTATAAACTGCATAATACCTATGCTAGAGATAAGCAGTAGTTGCGTATACACTTAGTATAGGGGACCCGAAGGTGAACATTTTTCTAAACCGGGAGTCGATGTTCCCGAGTATAATATATATATAAATATATATTATATATATATATATATTATAATATATATATATACTATAATATATATATATTATAGTATATATGTATTATATATATATAGATATAGTTTTTAAAACTATTAATCGAATAAGGTTTATTCGATAACTTTATTTTATTTAATGAATTTTATTTTGAATATTCATTCGAGGACTTATGACTCTGTTTATTTTATTTAATGAATATTATTTTGAATATTCATTCGAGGACTTATGACTCCGCTTATTTTATTCAATAATATTCTTTATTTTATTAAAGAATAATGTTTCGATAATCAAACTTATTTTCGATTATTCAAATAAAGATCGTACTTTCGTATAAGTATATCTTTGGTTATTTATTATTCATTTCAAGTATGAGTTTTTAAAAACTTCTACTTCAATTATTTTTATAGAGATTATCCTTTATGGGAATATTATTTAAATAATAATATTCAGATATTCTCCAACATATCGGGACTGATTTATTTTATTAAATCAGCATTACTCCAAACATTCTTTAAAATATTTTCGAGTCTTCAAAATGATTTTTAAAAGTTAGAGCGGATCCCAAAACTCATTTTTTTGATTTAAGATCTTCCTTTCGAAGGGGATTTAAATACTCGCTCAAAACCTGAGGGATCTGGCTCTGTGGTGTATTTTATATTCGCAACAAGGTTGCTGTTTTGAGAAAACATTTTGATTACTTGCCCAACGTTCGGGAAGTAAGTCCATCTATTTGAGCGGCATAAGCAACATGGGCTCAGTAGGCGTCCATGAAAGTGTAAGTGGCTCAGTGGGAGTCCATCAATGCGTAAGTGGCTGAGTGGCAGTCCATCATAGGTCCTAATGCGGCCAGGGTGATGACCAGTGGGGAATTCGTCCATCTACTAGTAGAAAAGGTTATTTATTGGTATCTTTGCCAGATCAACAAGATATCAGGTTTATGCCAAGGTTTTCTCCTATCCAAATTCATTGGATATTGCAACTCTATTTATAATTTTCATAACAGAGGTTTTCAAGGAGTGTATGAAATGTATATATATATAGGTGTATATATATATCGGGACTTAATGAAGTATCTCTTAACTTCATTCTTTATAATGATATTTCAAACATTGAATCTATTCAAGTCTTATCTTGTAGTCTCATCTATGTGATGAACTGTTGAAACTGATTATACCTTAAAAGGTGGTAGTTCAAGTAGTATTCAGAAAAGATATAAGTATATTGGAGTATCTTGTAACTTCATCTTTTAACTTATATCTAGTAAATGATTATCTTATGAATGACAAAGGTTTTCAGAAAAACGTTGAGACAAGGTTAGATATATGAGATCACTTTGCAACGATATTTTTATACAGTTATAAACTGGAACTCTGTGTATATTATACATGTCAGAGGATTTCAAAGATTGTGAAAAGTATATATGTATATATATACTGAATATTTTGCGACTTGGTCGCGTTAAGATATCAACTTGGTTCATTTCTTCTTGACCAAGACTTTCATGAGTACTATGAGAATGCTCATATTTTGTTAATTATTATACATATTATTTCGGTGGGCTTGTTGCTCACCCTTGCTTTCTTCTTTCATCACACCACAACAGATAGACAAGATGAACATGACCAAGCTCCCAATTTACGAGTGGATAGGAAACGTTCCACAGTTTCCTGTAGGCATTGATGCCGCTGTAGCTGAGGTAGGAATTACCAATAGGCTAGGCTTTCAACTTCTGATGTACCAGACTTATGTATCTATATGAATTGTAATAATGGCAAAGAAATGTAAATTTATTCACAAACCCTTTTGAGGTGTAACGGCTTATAATTGTGGAATAAAACGACTTGTTTTATTTTTGGTATTCATCTCCGAGACTATAACTTGTGGTGTGTGTGTGTATATTATGGGGTCACAGTACGCAGTAGTTGGTTGTTTATTAAGATTAAGTGTTATTAAGGGAAATGGAACTCGTGACAACCCGGATCCCCGACCCCGGATTTGGGGGTGTTACAGTTATCCAAACTAGTATTGTTGAGTTATACATACAGCTTCAATCTTGCTCAACAATCTCCCCATATTTAACTGTTACACCTGACGGTCAAATAATAATGGAGAAGCAATAGTTTGGAAGATAACTCAACTAACCATATCCACAAATCTTCAATGAGCTTTCAACTTTCAATCCTGGACTTGAAAATAATGCCATCTCATATCTTCCGCATCTTCTATACACGTTCAGCTTCAGCAGAGACCAAATTCTTCTCTCCCTTATGTAAAGTTGCAGATAGATACGTCTTCCAAATACTTTCTTCAACCATCTTCAGATCTTCCCATAAAGCACATGGAAAACATTTTGGAATCCAGATTCGAAACCCAATAATCTCTCCTCCTAAGATGAAGATTCCCTTTCTTTAGTACAATAAAGTCAGAAATCCCTCTTCTTAGTTACAGAAAGACTATCAGTCTATAATCTCTTTATAATCTCTCCCGCTTAGTTGAGTAATCCTTCAAAATGTATTCAAAGTAGAACCTTAGGATCAACCAACCAAGTGAAGAAATTATTTGGTAACCATTCTCACAGTGCAAGTGTGTGATTACTGTTTAGTGATCTCACAATATGCTTCACTCCACTCTACACTCACGTGTTTGTCACTCAGTATCACAGTGTGTCACTCTCTCAAAGCTCCAAACATCCAAGTGTATCTGCGAGAAAATCCTTTTCATAGAAAAGTTGCCTTCCACCTTCAAGGATGGAAACTCTCAGTCAAGAAATTCTGAAATGTTACTTCTGAGAGGGGAAATTATGTTTCTTTTAAGTGGCAGAATTCCTGAAATCCCTCAACTTCCATGAAGAAGTGTACTTCATAAACTTGTCAGATACTATCTTAGTCCTTATTTACGAGCTGCAATTTTGACAAAGTCAAAATCATTTCCAGATTTGAATTCTGGGAAGATAACCAATGATTAATGATATGTCATTAGGGATCATGGATTTCTTTTAAAGTCTGTGAGGACCTATCAGAGTCTCCAAGATCTTAACCCAAAAGATCAGAGTCCAAGATCATTTCACATATCATAGACTAGGATCTGAGAATTAAGATCGAGCAACTTTCATGATCATATGTTCTCATTCAAGATCAGAGATAAAGAGCAGAATATGATCCAGGATTTCAACCATTTCCATTGACCTTGATATGGTTTGACAACGATTGATGCGTCAATACCTTCCTTGTGTGTGTGAAACTCACACGTGCATTGGAAAAACTTTAATCAAGGGGTAGTGACTCTCATACAGATGCTCTGGCTGATAGGCAAATTTCAATAGATAACATTTTGTTAGGAGAATGCACCTAGTAACTGCTTATATGCCTTTTTCAGCTCTATATTATTTTTAAAGAATACAGATGGGCTTACAGATGTCTCAGGTTATAAATACTCCACTTCTTTGTGAGAGACAGAGTTGTAGGGTTGACCTTTCCTTCCTTATGTGGTGCTTCCTGACACTATCTCCCTCATTCTCGAGACAACTTCAATACCAAATGGTAATTTTGTCTGATCACTGAGTTGATATCTCAAGCAACTTAAGTGACTAAGAACAAAATATAGGGAATATATCAGAGTAAGGTAGTGGAATACTGTTTGAGAAGTGTTTGGTTCTAATGACTTGGACTGAAACCTATGAGGTTTGATAAGCTCTTAGTCAGTTCCTAAAACCACTGAGGGTGTTGAAGATCACAAACATCCGAAGTACAATATCAGAGATTTTTATGATCAAGAACAGAGTGATTTCAGAATCAGAGATCTTTTACCTTTGCTTACCAAAATATGAATTCATGAAGGATGTCTCAGATGATCATGCTTTCTGATTTTTTTGACAATTCTACTTAATCAAATCTCATTAGCTCAAAACAGTTCAAGTTAGTCCAATACAAATCAATACTATAAAGGAAAGAGAGTGAACATTGTTCCAAACTTATAAGACTTGCGTAAGGTAATCAGAGTATAAGAAATATATCAAGATTTAATATCCAGAACAGAGTATAAGCATATGAAGATCATCAGAGTTACATATAGGATCAACACATAAGTCATAAAATCAGTTAATTATGCCAAAAGTATATCCAACAAGTATGCACCAATTGATTAGTCAACACAAGACTGAACCAATTAAAACTACTCCTGACATAAACATCTCACAACTGTCATTAGTTTTGCTGCATATTTATTCTAGCACAAGATAACAGAGTTATTCTAGCATAAACAGAGAATCAGAGTGACGAAGGAATCTGTTGTTAGAGTTGCCTAGGGCCTGCAGCTCAAAAATCATACAGAATTACTCAAAAAACATGATTTAATCACACAAAATCTAATCAGAGTATTCAAACTAGTTGCAAAGAATCTTAAGCATGATCTAAACCTATAAATCAGAGTTATGATAAAATCACTAATAAGATTACCAGATCTTAGATCAAATTGTAAATAAGATTGAGATGTGTGTGTGTGCGCACTTAAATAATTATCAATATCATCAGTGTTTGCATCAGAGAAAACATATAGCATGTAAACATTAAAACAACTCATATATTGCATCAAACACTCTAACTTACTTATCACTAGCATATAACATGTAGCACACGGTAATCAGTTAGCTTCAAAACAAGTTTACAAACATGGATATATATAATGAATATAGATATGTAAACTTACTTTCCCGTGATGTTAACTTAGAATTTTGGAATATTGCTTGTTTTGCTCCCCCTGAGTTGTTGCTGAATCAAATATGAGAGTTGGTGCTTTGAGGGGAATAAATCTTGAACTACTACCAGTATCTGAATCTGGATCAACCCCTATTATATTTAAAAATAACTTTATGCTTCTATTCATTCTTGGAAAGATCTTCACTAATTAAAGATTGTGATCTATCCTTGAATTTGGGAACAAGCCTTCACAAATTTAATCTTTAAATTGATTGAGTTCATCTTGCATGGAAATCATTCAATCTAGATCTCTAAGAGCTTCACTGTTTCCTTTGGTTCCATTGGTGATAGAAAACCATAATTTATTCAATTGTTTGCAGCAACTCTTCTAGCCCTTACTTCAGTATTAGAAATACTAAGTACCATATGCCTAAGATGGTCTTAACTCCATTATTTACGTCTTGGTAGACTAGCTCTTGGTGACTCAGCATTTCCATAATTAAGTTAAGTTTGACTAGTAGATTCTTATTCTTCTTATTCTGATCTTCTAGCATTTATTCCAATATCAAAATTACTGAGTATCATATGCCAATGATGGTTTTTACTCCATTCTTACGTCTTGGTAGACTAGCTCTTGATGACTCGGCATTTTCAGAATTATGTTGAGTGTGACTAGCGGATATTTGATCTTCTTCTTTTGCTCACCCTGAGTTGTTTCCAGCATGATCTATAGAATCTGAAGTTTGTGGATTGATTCCAAAGATGGTATACATGTGTTTCTTTTAGTTTCCACTATCATTACTTGCATCTGAACCACTTCCACTATCACCACTGTCAATTAACCCTTCAGAATCTGAATCTTGAGAACTAGTTCCAGAAATAGATTAACTATCTTTGCTTGTCTCAAGACCATTCCCATCAGAGTCTAAATCAGAATTGTGATCATTGACAAAATCATTTGCAATTACATCTTCATTTGGAACAACCTCAGGTTCATCTTCATCATCAGAAAGATCTTCAACATCTAGATTGTCTAAGTTGTCTTTCTTCTGATTGCTTGGGAGCTTGCTGTTATTAAATGTTAATAATGACCAAAAATGAAACATCATAATCAAAAATGATTCACTATCCACTAAGTCTTCTACCAATTATGATATTCAACGAAGAACTCATTAATTGTTAGACTCCATGGAAATTGAATTGTGTCCAACTATGCTACACATATGATTTTGATCTTAGTGAGTTTTTCAGAAAAGGCAATTTAAAATATCTCACTATCATCAAAATCTCACCACTATCTTGTGATAAAAACATTAACAAAATTTGTCAACAAATTTATTCAAGTATGTAGTGCTACACAACTCACCATTAACTAATGATAAAACTATGAACAAGAATTGTTACTAGATTTATCAGAAGTTTATAGTGCTACAAATACTACCACAACTAATGATATGACTCATCAAGAGTTTATGATGTCACATATATCACCTCTAACTAATGATATGAATTGTCAAGAGTTTATGGTGCTACAAAACTTATCACTAACCATTGAAAAGATTCTCAATAGTGTAATGCTACTAAACTCATCGCAAACCACTGAAATAAATTATCAGAGGTGTAATGCTGCTAATACTTTAACAATTTGACTTATGGAGAAAATAATAAAGTTGAATTGCTTCAAGGTCCATAAATCAAAATATTAAAGTATAAATATAATAAATAAATGCAACAGATATTCAACAAATATATGCATTTAAATATTGAGTGATAAATGACATTTTTGATTTCACGCCATATCCCGTAGTGGTTCCTTTGTTGTCATCTCCAAACGTAACTACTGGGTTAGCTTCCTTAACCAACTTTGATAGCAGGGCTCTATCTCCGGTCATATGCCTTGAACATCTACTATCTAGAATCCACATGACCTTTTTCTGCTTAATACTCTGAAAACAAAGATGATTAAGTTTGCTTTGGTACCCAAACTAAGTTGGGTCCAGAAGACTTAGGAGCATTTGAATATATAATATTTCTCTTAAAAGAGTTAACAGTCTTAACAGTTTTTATATTATCATTGACTGTTTCCTTGTCACTTTCAGAAGCACCAACAGACTTGCTCTTGGGCTTGGTGACAGGTGCCACTTTCCTAGCTTTAGGAGGGCTTACAGTCTTTGATCTACCAGTGTTCTTACAAACATGTTTATCATGATCATGAGATGTATTATGTGAGTGTGTGGAATTAAGATAAGTGTGCATGAAGGAAACTGCACATGGCATACAAACAGATTTATCACACTTAGAAATTTTAGGCATGTTAGGCATGTTATGCGCATAAGCATTCTTAACATTGTCTACTTTAACCTTTCTATAAGCATGAGTAAGGTGACCAGCAGAATGACAGTTATTACATAACCTCCTAGGGCCATTAGTTCCTATCCTGCCATTTTTACTTCTATTCTTCTTATTCTTGGAAGTAAAACCTAGTCCGACAAAAGATAAGTTAGAGTCACTAGCAACAGATAAAGGTTTCTTTGCCTTTTTTCTCCCTGAGAGCTCGAGATCCTCAACAAGCATCTCATGATGAATATCAAGATTATTTTCATTAGAGGGCTCAACAGTAGCTTTCTTAAACAAAGGCTTCTTAGCTTCCTTAAGAACATGAGGTTTACTAGGGGGATTAACAAATTTCTCTACAGGCTCATTTTCAACTACTCGTTTCTTAGAAGCTTTTCTAAGTTCGTCGTAGTCTAGGCCTATCCCAAACTTTCCACTTACTATTTGACCAGATATGAGCTTCTTAGAAAGATTTGCAGAATTAGTAAAAGCATGCAATTTAGTTTCTAATTCTACATTCTTGCTCTTAAGCTCTTTCTCAGTCTCAAGGTGCTTAGTAATCTTAATCTCTAAATATCTATTGGTTTGCTTAAGATTCTCAACACTGACTCTATCTAGAACTAACTTATAATTTTCATCTAACTTTATTTAGTTCTACTTTAAGGTCTTCGACATCAAGCAGAGTACATCTTAGTGTAGTACGAACGTTTCTATACAATTCTTTTACGGCATCATGTTGTTCAATGCATTTTTTTGTATTGGACCGTGCCTTAAGATAGTGATGAGAAACAATATTTCCATATACTAGGACAGTCTGCCTGAAGGCGACACAGTGTTCATTCTCACACAAGTTATCTAGAGGTGAAGCACGAATAGTTGGAAATGTTACCTGAGAAGAAGATTCTGCCTTCAATGCTAGATTTCCATATTTCTCTTCTTCATCATTGGTGTCATCCCAGATTTTCCCGTCAGCTATGTAAGATTTCATTGGATACTTCCTTGAGCTACCCGAATCTTTCTTCTGATAAGCTTTGCCTTTATCCCTTGCTTGTTGGGACTTCCTACATTCAGTGTAAAAGTGCCCAACCTCATCACAGTTGTAGCATCTGAACTTGCTTCTATCTACCATCCCTGTCTTGTAACTTGATCCGGAAGATGAACTTGACCTCTAACCACGATTGCTGCTTCCAGAACCCCTAAAGCCTTGCTTTCTTCTAAACCTGATGTTAATCAACATCTCTGCTAGGTTGGCCATAGTAGGATCTTCCATTCTTTGCAGCTCCTAAGTGGTGTAGTAGTCACTTGGATTACCAGAGAGGTTTCCATCATCCATCTCAGCTTCAAAGAGCGTTTCAGCTTTAGACTTAGGTTTTCAGCAGTAATATCAAGCTCTTTGATTCTACTGGCTATAAGACTAGTTATCTTGAGTAGTTCAGCATTCTTGCTATCAACTGTACCACCACCATAGGTGATCTTCCTTTGTTCCTGCTCCATTTCATGAGTCTTCAGCTTACCATACAACTTGTCAAGTGTCATGGTTTCAAAATCAACACGCTCACGAACAGATGAAGCCTTATTCTCCAAGTGGTGAGGTAGGACAAGCATAAACTTCATGTTGACTTCTCTCTTAGGATAAGTCTTGTGATGAATACTTAATTCATTTAACAGTTTGTTCAGTCTTTCAAAGACCTCAGTGATACTTTTTCCATGCAAGGACTTAAAATCCTCATATTGTGAAGTCAAGATATCCAATCGATTCTGAAAGAGATATGTCCTAAGTCCAATTATGTATGAGGATTTAGGAATAACTTTTCTGTAATCTATTTTGATTTCATTGATATTAATAAAAGACTTGTTTTGTTTTTATTGCGGGCACTATCTATTTAAATGTTTAAATAAGATATAGCACAGTTTAGAGTAAAGCTTTTTATGAATTGTGATGAGATCATAATAATGAGACCTAAAAGATGATAACTCTAAACTTAAATAGTTCCTGGTTGTAGGATTAATAAATGGTAACTAAGAATCCGCAAAGATCGGTACATACTATGCTTGCTTCATTATGAAGGATGTCTGTTCTCATAGACATTTGTGTGGTGACACTATAGCTAGTATGTAGGTGCTTATTATAGAATAAGTTCACTGAACATGACTCACACAGCTGAACAACTGATGGAGTTCACTCACTTGTCAGCAGTTGTTCACATAGTGATAGTTGTACAAGTATCCTTAGACTTGAGGTCATCATAGTCATCTTGTTGTGTACACTGAACTATACTTTGGTTTAGTTCTTAGTCTCAAGGGACAATTATAAGGGCTCTACTGGGTATAGGAATTTGTACACGAAGATAGTGTATGATCAATAAAGGATCTACCCCTTCCAGTGTAGGAAGAGAATGTTCAATGTTGATCCACTTATGTTAGTTCAGGAATCTCTGGCCAGAGTAAATGAAATTAGAAAGGAGTTTCTAATTTACATTAAATAGAATTAAGCATAGTGAATGGGAAAGCAAGTGATTAAATAAGACAGGCTTGACACAAGTTCCATGCCTTGTATTTAATCGTGACATTGCAGGGTAGAAAGAATTAATTTTACGGTAACTACTCACTGAATAGGTTCTTGGTATTCTAAGCAATGAATTCGTATTATCCGGATAGTCGCGATATGCTGAGAAGTATCCCTCACGATGTAGAATAAATATGATTAATTAATTAATCATATTTAATGAATTAGAGAATTTATATAAATAATGATAAAATAGTTTTATTATTATTTATTTCTACTACCGGCTTAATATTGAACCTACAGGGTCACACCATAAAAGAGAATGATTTAATGGTGGAGAAATTAATTAATAATGGCTGATAATTATTTATTTATGAAATAAATAATTAATTGGCAAATTTAATAATTGATTAAATGAGATTTAATTGATTATAAATTAATTAAGAAAAAGTTCTTAATATTATTAATTAAGAATTTAATTTTTGGAAATTAAATCAAGTGAGAGAATTATTTCTAAAGTGTTTAGAAAAAGGATTAATAATTAAAAGGTGTTTTAATTATTAGTGAGAATAATAAAGGGTTAATAATAATAATATTTTATGGGAAAATTTTCAGCTGAAAATTTTGCTTATAAATATACTATTATAGACCCTATTTTTGCCTCAACCAAAAAGATTTACAAAACTCTAATTCTCTCCATCTCCTCCTCCTTCATTACATCATTTTCTTGGTGGATACCGGTGGAGTGCTTCACACTTGAGGAGCAGCTGCTAAGGATCTCCGTTCATCGTTTTTGGATCGCCATTAAAGACCTCCATCTTTCCATTAACGTAAAGTTTCTTAAGGTAAACATACTGAACTACGAATTAAATATTATTTTTCGCATGAATCCTGCGGAGGGTTTCATTTTTTTAAGAATTAAATTTACGTTTTCGTTGCGTTTATGTGCTAAAAACCCTTCAATGGCATCAGAGCTACTTGCGAAAAGTTTTTAATTCGTTTATGTGTTTAATTGTTTTTGATATATGAGCATGTACGTGATTCGCCATAATTTGATGTTGATATAATATGCTTATATATGTATGGTTTTGAATATATGATATTCATGTGAGTTGTATAATCATAAGATGATTATGTAATCTGTATATATACTGATATATACATGATTTATATTTGTTCTAATTATGAGAATCATATTAGATACGGATTCTGAATTGGCTGCTGCAGATTTGCTGAAATCTGGGTCTGGTGTCCGATTTATGTAAACGAATACTGTATTTCATAGGTAAACGAGCGTCTGAACAAAACTGATAGCAAAAGCTATCAACGACTCGTGTGTAAGGCGTTTGACGTCGTTTACTGCCCGTAAACAGTGATTCTTGTTTTTCTGATTTGATTCTGATTTTTCTGATTTTTGTCATATTTTCTTTTTATGATTAGATCATGGATAATATGATATGTTAAGATCAGATTATGTGTTTTAACATGCTTTTATGTGTTGTATGAGCATGGTGGATGGTTATGGCCTTTCGACCTTAGTGTAATGGTTTTGGTTTTGGTTTTAAATACGACTTGCATGTCGCCAATCTTTGTAATCATAAATCTCGAATGTAACTCGAGTTATTCTTGTAAGTTCATTAGATTAGTTTTACTTTCAATCATGTAATGTAATTGAAGACTCAAGAAGGCTATCCAATGGAGGTGATACAAAGAAGAAGAAGAGGCATACAAAAGTCTAAACAAAGAAGAAGACTTTTGTAATAAGTAGTTGTATTTATTTCCATCACCATATTAGATTGACCTTGCTCATAAAGATCACATAGGATGAGGCCATAACCAAACACATTTACTTTATTGCACTTTACAGTTACTTGTTTATTTAATTTTATATATGAGATATATGCCTATGTTTACCATGCGATGATAGATTTAGGTGAACTTAAATCAATATAAGGCGTTCTCTAGAAAATCTAGAATAGTGAAATTGTTTCATGACCTTAATATAAATATTATGAATACGATCATGAGATTCTTGTGTTTATGAAACACGTAATTGAATATGAATTTTCAATATTGAGAGAAAGGATGATTCTGTCAACAACAGATTTCTATCTATAAGAAAGGGTTATTAAGGACGCCTCTTGACAATGCTCCACCCGATCTGGGAATCATCTGATTATCGATTATTGATTTGAAATATTTAATTTAAAAGGAAGAATCTCTTTATAATATGATTATGATTGTAACATAATATAATCCCTCTAAAATTAAATAATATCAAGTAGTAATTGGCCAATGACACAACGGGCTTGTGTCGGTCATAGCCTTCCAACATGGTAGAAAGTGGTTCTTATTTTTATTTCATTGTCGTTTCGTGCTACAGCCTAGGGCTTTGATTTCGAAATAAGAAATACTTGTCTATTACATAGAGATGTGTACAATGAATTAGAATCTAAAGGTCGGTACGTGCTACAGCCGTGGGTCGTTGGAGACTGATTCAATTGTACGAAATGTTGGGTTAGACTTGACTTAGAATATTGAGTTTGTCATGCCACAGCCGTGACTCAATTATTCAAGAGGCTAAACTTATATTAGGGAATAACATAATATGTAATTGACAAGAGTTGTCTGCCTATTGAACATCACATGACGTTTCGTGCCACAGCCGAGGTTGTGTGATGGAATGTAGGATCCCTATTCCCACTACCATTATGAATGCTTAATTTTCACTTAGGGGGTTGAAAAAATTAGATAAACTAGTGGGAGACACTTATGAATAAAGACCCGATTCATATTGTTTTGAAATGAAATTGAATATTTGCTAAGTGTTGTTATGTGTTTATCATTTACAGATTTACTATATTCGTCATGTCTTCTGCACTATCACTCCGGAGCATAGTAGATGCTCACAAGTTGACTGGTCCTAATTTTGCTGTTTTTTTTCACTTTAATAAGTTGGGGCACTGGAAGAGGAACTGTAAGGTTTACCTTGCAGAATTGAAGAAGAAGAAGGGTAGTAAGACTACCGCTTCTGATTCAGGCATGTTTATGATCGAAGTTAATATGTCACTAGGTCAAATTTCTACTTGGATATTAGATACCGCCTGTGGTTCTCATATTTGCAATTCGTTGTAAGGACTAAAGGGAAGTAGGACTCTTGAAAAAGATGAGGTGATTCTACGTATGGGTAATGGAGCAAGGGTTGCGGCCATATCTGTAGGATCATTTAGTTTACATATGCCTATGGGTAAATTTTGAATAATTGTTATTATGGTCCCTCTATTATGAGGAATATTGTTTCTATTCCTATGTTGGATTTGGATGGTTTTTCATTTATTATTAAGAATAATGAATGTTCTATCATTAGAGATAATGTTCTTTATGGACGTGGTATTTTAAATAATGGTCTGTATGTATGTGACGTAGAGCATGATTTACTTCAGATTGAACAAACTAATAAAAGAAAACGAGATGATGAAAATCTGACCTATTTAAGGCACTGTAGGCTAGGTCATCGTTTGAAAATAGACTGCGGACATTGCATAAGGAAGGGTTACTTGACCCCTTTGATTTTGAATCATATCCTACATGCGAGTCTTGTCTATTGGGTAAAATGACCAAATCTCCATTTAGTGCACATGGAGAGAGGGCTGTAGATTTGCTAGGATTGGTACACACAAATGTATGTGGACCAATGTCTACGCAAGCCATGGGTGGATTTTCATACTTCATTACTTTCATAGATGATCGGTCTAGATTCGGATATGTGTATTTGATGAAACACAAGTCTGCAGCCTTTGAAAAGTTCAAAGAATATAAACATGAAGTGGAGAAACAAACCAAACACAGTATTATAACTCTTCGATCAGATCGAGGTGGTGAATACTTGAATGGAGAGTTTCTAGATTATCTCAAAGAAAATGGTATAGTCTCCCAGTGGACTCCTCCATATACTCCACAGTTAAATGGGGTATCTGAAAGGAGAAATCGAACTTTGTTAGACATGGTTCGGTCCATGATGAGCTATGCAAATCTTCCAGTATTCCTATGGGGTTATGCAATGGAAACCTCAGCATATTTACTGAATAAGGTGCCTTCCAAATCTGTTCCTCAAACACCATATGAGATATGGAAAGAAAGGAAACCGAGTCTTAAACACGTTAAGATTTGGGGATGTCCAGCTTATGTCAAGAAAGTTGACCCAGATAAGCTGGAATCTCGATCCGTAAAATATAATTTGGTGGGATATCCTAAAGAGACTTTGGGGTATTACTTTTACACCGATCATCGGGTGTTTGTCTCCAGACATGCTACCTTCTTGGAAAAGGAGTTTATCCTTGAAGGAAACAGTAGGAGCAAAATTGAACTTGATGAAGTTCAAGAAGCACAAACTACTACGGATCAAGTGGAAACACCTGTTCAGACTGAACAACCTTCTGTGGAACAGCCCATTCGTAGGACAGGGAGAGTGTCTCACCAACCTGAGAGGTATTATGGCCTTGTCATTGAGAATGGAAATGAGTTGTCAATCATTGATGATGACGACCCTGTGACCTATAATGAGGCTATGAGTAGTGTTGACTCAGAGAAATGGCATAGTGCCATGAAATCCGAAATGGAATCTATGTATACCGACCAAGTATGGACTCTGGTTGAGGCGCCTGAAGGTGTTAATCCTATTGGGTGCAAGTGGGTATACAAAAGAATGATTGGAGCAGATGGCCAGGTGGAGACCTATAAGGCCAAGCTCGTGGCAAAAGGATTCAAACAAAGGCAAGGGATTGACTTTGATGAAACTTTTTCGCCTATAGCCCTGTTAAAATCAATTCGGATTTTGCTTGCGATTGCTGCTTTCTACAACTATGAGATCTGGAAAATGGACGTGAAAACGACCTTCCTCAATGGGGAACTTGAGGAGGAAGTGTATATGACACAACCAGAGGGTTTTCTTTCCAAGGGAAATGAACACCTAGTGTGTAAGCTGCTGTGAACTATATATGGTTTAAGGCAAGCTTCTCGTAGATGGAACATCCGTTTTGATGAGACAATCAAAGAGTTTGGTTTTATCAAAAAAATAGATGAACCATGTGTCTACAAGAAGGTTAGTGCGAGCGCGTTAACATTTCTTGTATTGTATGTGGATGACATACTTCTTATAGAAAATGATATATTGATGCTACAATCAGTCAAAGTATGGTTATCAAAGAACTTCACCATGAAGGACTTGGGAGAAGCATCCTACATTCTCGGTATAAAGATCTATAGAGATAGATCTAGAAGAATGATAGTTCTTACCCAGGGTATATACATCCAGAATGTGCTTAAAAGGTTTAGCATGGAAAACTCCAAAAGAGGTCTCATACTGATGAGCCATGGAGTGTCCCTTTCCGAAAAAATGTCTCCTAAGACACCTGAGGAAAGAGAGCGTATGAGTAAGATTCCTTATGCTTCAGCAATAGGATCTATCATGTACGCGATATTGTGTACAAGGCCTGATGTTGCTTATTCAATTAGTGTGACGAGCATATATCAGTCCAATCCAGGTGAAGACCACTGGAAAGCAGTGAAAAACATCCTTAAGTACTTGCGAAGGACTCATGACATTTTTCTTGTTTTTGGTGGTGAATCTGAGTTGAGAATAGAGGAAATGTCAATGTCGAGAGAGTTGACACACATAACAACGTAGTAGACCCACTCATAAAGCCACTTTCTCAGAGTCACTTTAATCGTCATAAAGACAAGATGGGTATTAGATACCAGAGTGATTGACTTTAGTACAAGTGGGAGATTGAAAGAGATATGTCCTAAGTCCAATCATGTATGAGGATTTAGGAATAACTTTTATGTAATCTGTTTTGATTTCATTGATATTAATAAAAGACTTGTTTTGTTTTTATTGCGGGCTCTATCTATTTAAATGTTTAAATAAGATATACGACAGTTTAGAGTAAAGCTTTTTATGGATTGTGATGAGATCTTAATAATGAGACCTAAAAGATGATAACTCTAAACTTAAATAGTTCCTGGTCGTAGGATTACTAACTGGTAATTAATAATCCGTAAAGATCGGTACATACTATGCTTGCTTCATTATGAAGGATGTCTATTCTCATAGACATTTGTGTGGTGACACTATAGCTAGTATGTAGGTGCTTATTATAGAATAAGTTCACTGAACATGACTCACACAGCTGAACAACTGATGGAGTTCACTCACGTGTCAGCAGTTGTTCATATAGTGATAGTTGTACAAGTATCCTTAGACTTGAGGTCATCATAGTCATCTTGTTGTGTACACTGAACTATGCTTTGGTTTAGTTCTTATTCTCAAGGGACAATTATAAGGGCTCTACTGGGTATAGGAATTTGTACACGAAGATAGTGTATGATCAATAAAGGATCTACCCCTTCCAGTGTAGGAAGAGAATGTTCAATGCTGATCCACTTATGTTAGTTCAGGAATCTCTGGCCAGAGTGAATGAAATTAGAAAGGAGTTTCTAATTTACATTAAATAGAACTAAGCATAGTGAATGGGAAAGCAAGTGATTAAATAAGACAGGCTTGACACAAGTTCCATGCCTTGTATTTAATCGTGACATTCCAGGGTAGAAGGAATTAATTGTACGGTAACTACTCACTGAATAGGTTCTTGGTATTCTAAGCAATGAATTCGTATTATCCGGATAGTCGCGATATGCTGAGAAGTATCCCTCACGATGTAGAATAAATATGATTAATTAATTAATCATATTTAATGAATTAGAGAATTTATATAAATAATGATAAAATAGTTTTATTATTATTTATTTCTACTACCGGCTTAATATTGAACCTACAGGGTCACACCATAAAAGAGAATGATTTAATGGTGGAGAAATTAATTAATAATGGCTGATAATTATTTATTTATGAAATAAATAATTAATTGGCAAATTTAATAATTGATTAAATGAGATTTAATTGATTATAAATTAATTAAGAAAAAGTTCTTAATATTATTAATTAAGAATTTAATTTTTGGAAATTAAATCAAGTGAGAGAATTATTTCTAAAGTGTTTAGAAAAAGGATTAATAATTAAAAGGTGTTTTAATTATTAGTGAGAATAATAAAGGGTTAATAATAATAATATTTTATGGGAAAATTTTCAGCTGAAAATTTTGCCTATAAATATACTATTATAGACCCTATTTTTGCCTCTACCAAAAAGATTTATAAAACCCTAATTCTATCCATCTCCTCCTCCTTCATTACATCATTTTCTTGGTGGATACCGATGGAGTGCTTCACACTTGAGGAGCAGCTGCTAAGGATCTCCGTTCATCATTTTTGGATCGCCATTAAAGACCTCCATCTTTCCATTAACGTAAAGTTTCTTAAGGTAAACATACCGAACTACGAATTAAATATTATTTTTCGTATGGATCCTGCAGAGGGTTTCATTTTTTTAAGATTTAAATTTACGTTTTCGTTGCGTTTATGTGCTAAAAACCCTTCAGATTCTCCCTGATATCTTCATTTCCTTCCATAACCAGTTCTATGGTCTCCCACATGTGCCTGGCACTCTCACAGACCATATTTTGGTGACTCATATCATCATCCATCAAATCCACCAAAATAAGATGACATTCTGCTTCAGGACATGACATTCTCATATTAGGAAACTCTAGATGATCCTTCATCGACACATGTCTTCCTTCTCTTAACACTCTCATATACTCTGGATTTGATGCCACAATATATAATAGCATTTTTTTCCATAGATTATATCTCGATTTATCGAACTGAGGAACCTTGATACTACTAACTTTCTGAAAACTTATCTTTTCAGATCTGAGAAAAATTCGCAATATGCCGTCTCAAAATATTCAAACTCAGTCAGTCAACAATACCAAATCAGTCATGTCAAAACCAACAAATCCAAAATCAGATCTACACACCGAAAGCACTCCCAAACTCCGTACAACCAAAATAAATAATAAAACTTGCCAATCTAACGGATCAGATCTGTATATCGATCAACAAGCTCCGATACCAATTGTTAGGTCCAAAAGGTACATACAGAGTGGGGGTGAATGTATGTTCTTCGTTTTCTAAAATTAATTGCAGCGGAATATCAAAACTAAAACCAAATAAACACACAAAGAGATTCCGGATAAATATTCTTTTTATTCAAAAATATAAATACCCAGAGGTTTGCTTACAACTTCAAATACAAAGATCCGAACCAACAAATATAGAAAAAATCAAAGAAATAAGCTATAAATCTAGGGTTCTTCTTATCACTCTAAAAATTAAAAACTCCTATTAAAAGGTATTGAATACAATCAAGAGAGCTTTAAATTATGAGTGTTACAAGTTTGTAAGACTCTAAATGGTGTGGAACAAATTGGGCATGACCTCCCCTTGTGAAATCAAGCTTTCAAAGTGTGCTGAGATAATTTTTCAAGAGCTTGGCACTTTATAAAAATGGAGAGATACATATTTGATTTGCTGCTGTTGATAATATAGAATTGTAGGTTGTTGGAGAGAAGGAGACGACGTGGCTGATTTATGTCCATATGTTTGAATTGTACACCTTCCAAGAATTGTAAAATGCGACCTAAATATTTGCTAACCCGCGACCAATATTTTTCCTTTCTGTGATTGTTAATCTGCGACTAGAATCAAGAGAAAATAAATTGACTTAGCAAATATTCCAACCTGTGACCTCTTGAAGAACTTCAACCTGCGACTTGGTTACAATAGTAGTGCAAGGACTTGTAAATTTACATTGTTCAAAAGATTCAAGTGTTAAGCTGCCACTTGAATATTCTGTAGTATACAAATCCTTGCATGCATGTGATTCTTTTTCTTTCAGTACCGAACAATCAAATAAGCAGACCAAGAAGTACTGTGCGATCCATGCGCGGCTTGGAAATGAGGCAGCACGCGGGTTTGTGACACGCGCCTTGTGTGCGCCTGATAAAGCAGAAATAAAAACCTAACAATTTCTGAATTTGCTTTGTATGAACTGTGTTTTGATTTCTTTTGATTTCTAAGTTGCATGGTTGTGGGTCTCGTGAGGCAATCAAGCAAACCGGAGAAAATGCTGTCATTTTGATTCTTTGTTATCTTGGTTTCTTTTGTTTAGTAAAAAACAAATTGAGTGTTCCATTTGATTAATAAAAGGATTTATTTAAATAAATAAATGATTTTAATTTCATTTATTCATTTAACTAAAAAATTACATTAATTTATTTATTCAACATTAATTGTTGACGTAAAATTAATTAAGTAAATGAATTGATTTTCATTTATTCATTTAATAAAAAATCAGTTATTGAATAAATAAATCCTGTAAATCCTCTATATCTTCAAGCCTTCTAATCTCCGAGATTTTTCACTCTAAAATATTTTCGACCATCTCGAGTACAAAAAACCACTTAAACAATAATTCTAAACATAATACTCCGTTTCCTTTCACGGATCACTGACGTCTAGTGCAAGGGTCCGGTTCACAGACGACTAGTTCCGCTCTCAAACCTTCGTATTATACCCGTACAAATCACTATTAAGTCTTCTATCAAATATAACCAACTTCACTAGGAATCCTTGAGGTCTTCACACTGATTCTGATGACTGCTTCGAATAACTCCAACCTTATTCCTCTAATGCCTAAACATATTAATGAATTTTATACGGATCACTGTTGACGTCTTCTAGACTACAACTAACAAAATCTTTGTGTATATGCCCAATAAACAATATTCACTGATTCTAGTGGAATATAGATTATTTCAAAGTCCTTGTTCTATATTGAGTTATCCAAACCAGTATTGTTGTGTTATACATACACTTTCAATCTTGTTCAACACACAACTCGTGTGTTATAGGAATTTGCTAACATCAAAAGTTTACCCAAAACAAAATGCATAAAACATAACATAAAATAAACATCCTCGCGGTAAATCATCCCCGGATAAATCCAAATACAAACGGTTAAAGCAATCCAAAAGGCTTTGTCCCAAAATTACTTAAAGTATGAACAAAGTAAATGTTACAAGCCAGAAAGGCCAAATATCTTCACTCTTCGACTTGTGGCTCGGGGGGGAGGAGAATGAGGTTGTTTCTGAGGGAGCGGAGTCTGTTGTACGAGGGGTTGCTCGGGCAGAGGAGGAGCAGAAGTTGAAGGACCAACCCCAACACCTCATATTTATAAGACCCCGTAGTTAGGGGGAAATAAATCAAAGAAAAAACCTAAGTTTATCTCCTAAATAGCTCAAGGAACCCCACCTTGGACACAAATCAAATATACTAACCAAGTCAACCCCGGCACCTCATATTCATAAGACCCCGAAGTTAGGAGACAACAAATCAAAGAAAACCCCCAAGTTTTTCTTCTAAGTAGTTCAAGAAACCCCATCTTGGACCAAATTAAAAATACTAACCAAGTCATCCCTGGCACCTCGTATTCATAAGACCCCGGAGTTAGGGGTAACAAATCAAAGAAAAACCTGAAGTATTTCTTCTAAGTAGTTGAAGGAACCCCACCTTGGACACAAATCAAAAGTCTAATTAAGTCAACCCCAAGTTTCTCTTCTAAGAAGTTCAAGGAACCTCACCTTGGACGCAAATCAGAGACTAACCGAGTCAACCCCAGCATCTCATATTCATAAGACCTGGAGTTACATATTCATAAGACCCCGGAGTTAGGGGCTACAAATCAAATAAAAACCCCAAGTTTTTCTTCGAAGTAGTTCATGGAACCCCACACTGGACAAAAATCAAAAGAACTACACAAGAAATATAAATCTACTCCCCCATCCGGGAAATCCGCATATGGGAGTGGGAGGCAAATGATAGTTCATATTAGTTTAGGCCCAGGAAAAAAGGCCCGAGCCCATAATGTGATAAGGGAGGACGCCCGAACATGTGATAACATCACCACCGTCCAGGTTATCCAGATCTGGAACCTTCCAACGGTCCGAATCCAGAGACACCTCGGCCCATCACAGACGTCCACGCGTTCCCCAATCCAGAACACGCCAACCTCCCAGATTCAAGGTACAAACCCCCAAACCCTAATGAGAAGCCTATAAAAGACTGACCAAAAGGTATTTTGGGAGTTACTGATTCCTATTCACCTACACACCTATACACACACCACTCTTATATGTATAATTTCTATATTACCCTTCTTTTCCAAAAGCCTATCTTATTCTCCCACCGGAGGTGCCGCGGGGACGCTACCCCCTCCAGTTCTGTTTTGCAGGAACCCTACCTACAACTTAACCAGTTGTTCCCTCTTTCCTGTTTAAAATGGAGGCCGGGCTCGGATAGAAGGAGAGAAGAGCCCTCGTAGAGATTGGAATTATCATTATTATTAAGCTTTTTTTTATAAATTATTATTAAGCTTTTTACTATAGTACGTGGACACTAGTTTCTGTAAGCTTTGTCGATAAAGTTGGTTGAAAATGTCAACAAGGTCACCTTCCTGACCTGGAAAAATGGGTTTTGATCCGAAAAACTGAACCGAAATTTATGAAATCGAGATTTGATCCAAAATCTGAATCATATTATTCGATAATTATCCGAAAACTAAATTAAATTGATCCGAAAATTATCTGAACCGAAAATTTATCCAAAAATGATCTGAAATACTGTATCGGATTACAAATTGGAATCGAATAAAACCGATTTATATATTATCCGAAGCGAATATGATTTGAAATAAGTAAAATTCATTTTTAAAAGTATTTATGTTTATTTAATAATTATATTTTGTAAGAGTACATTATATTATATTAAAATTACTACATCTAATAAAAAGAGAATTTTTAAGCCTTACAAATTGAAAACATGAATAAGTTATGATCCGAAAAATATCTGAACTGGATTTAATCCGAACCAAATTTTGTCCGATTTTTATCCGAATTTCATCCGCTATTAATTGAAATTAGACCCGAACCGAATCATATCCGATCTGAATGGTTTTCAGTTATATCATAATCCAAAAATGGAACAGATCCAAAATTGATCTGATCTGAATTCAATCACGTTATCGAATTTGTCGGGTCTACCACTAGGTCGTGTTCTTGGATATGATTATTTAAATTTTTATACACAAAAATATAATTAAAATTCTTTTATAGAGTTATGTTTTATTTAACCCCCTGCAATACGAATTAAAAAAAGTTGATCGATATCATTAGGACCGGGAAGTGTGTTATTCCGCCCGACGAGAAACATTTAGACATGATTGCTTAAAATACTGAATAAAACTTTCGAAAGTTAAATATTTTAACTTTTTTTCTTTGCCGTGACCAAATTCTATTTTATTAGTGTTGTATATTGCTTTTAAAAATCTTTCATTTTGGCTGGTAACAGCAAGTTCAACAGTATTTTAGCTTGTTTTTATAAATATTATAAAAATAATAAATTTGCTGTTTATAATAAATATTATAAAAGAATAAATTTTAGTAATTTAAGATTTCATTTTCTATGGCAACTTCAACAGTAATCTCCATACCCCCTCCTTAATTTTATAATAAAATGTATTTGGATAGAGATTAACAAAAGATAAATTATATAATATATCATATATTAATAGCTAACTTTATAAATGTGTCTCATTTTATTTAACATATATGAATCTATTCCATAATTAAATTTTAACTCTTATATAACTTTTATATATATAATTAATTTAGATACATATTTTTAGTCTACTTAATAGACTAAAATGTCACTAATAATATACATATATAAGAAATTAGAAATTAATTAAAAAAATAGTTTTAAGAGATGGCCTAACATGACCAACTTAGTTTTACCTGAAGAAGTACGCGTAGTTATAAAATAAATTGAATCGTTTCAATCAGGGACTAAGCATAAAAACTTAAATAAGAATAATTTTCACCTTTCAGCCTTAAAGAAATACATACAATTAAACCGGACTTATTGCTAGTTATGTGTGCACGAGTAGACTATGTGCACAAAACAAGCCATTATTATAAAGCTAAACATATGCCAAAATCATGATCAAATGATGGAAATATACTATACAATAACACAGACTAAAGATAATGGCATGGGCAAATTATTCAAAAACAAACAAAATACTATACCATATCAATCTAAATGATTAGAAAATCAGCTAATGATTAGAAAATCAGTTAATAATATTAGAAATATACTAAAATAATTAAAGATGCACTAAAATTCACAGAACCTGAAATAGTAATTTATGAAATTGTGTTTAAGTAATTAATTATTCTAGATAATTAAAGTAATAACATATAAATATGATATTTAAGTAGTTAAGTATAAAAGATTAAACATTCATACAAAAATGTGAAATTGTAAAATTAACCATGTTTAACTAAAAATGTCAAAAAAATTGAAAATGAGATATATTTATAATTATAACTATAAATGAGATATATTTGTAAATAAGTTTTTAAAATGGGATATAATAATAAGAGATTGAGAGAGAGAAAAAAAGTTAGAACAAAAGAGAGAAATATTTTTTTATTAATAAAGATTAAATAAGGAATAACTTGTTTCTTATTAAGCATCTCCAACACACACTTTAACTCAAAAATTGGGAAAAGAAAATCAAAATATTGCTTTAATAGACTCTTTAAACTCACTTTTAAGACTCTATAGGCGAATGCGTATTAAGCGAGAAGGTGGGAATTGGAACTGGATTAATTTTAAATATCAGTGGTTGAGTTCTTTCTGTTTTGTGTGTTGTTTACGGGGACACTCGGATAGGGATTGCAATATGGTTTACGCAAATCCTAGCATGGAGATTGAACGTGTTTATGGTACTTGGATAAGAGCACCCGGAAGAAATACAAGAAATAACAATACGGGATCAAGTTGGCTCCTAAACAGGGAAGGAGGAAGTAAATGGGGGGAAATGGTGGAAAATTTGGAATTCTGGCCACCGACAGTACAGAGGAGCGGGGGAGGATGCGAGTTTTAAGGGATTTGATATGTTTGCTAGTGGGCATGTGGGAGATAAGGGAGCAATCACAATTGCAACGAGAAATTAGGGTGGAAAGGAAATGAGACAGATTTAGAGAGACCCAAAATGTTGTTGTACGGAAATAAATTGAAAAATAAGTGTGAGTGAGCCTGTAAATATGTAAACGGACGGGCCTCAACAAATGAATCAGATTAATAATGGTAACGATCCATAAACAGGAATGTGGCAGTCTCTTAGGGTGGAACTGTTAGGCACAAAGCATGCGCTAAATAATTCACGCAAGTATACGCGTTCGCAAGTAATATAGAATGATTTCTAGTTCGTTCCCACAGAGACTCTGATTAATTATATCGAATTAACACTTACTCACCAATGTATGATTAATCTTCAATGTCAAGACAATAACAATTAAGATTTGTTAACTAATATTATCTACGAGAATTAAACACATGAATTAACAATATTAAACACACATGAGATCCTGACTTCATTACTATTTCATTCAATAGTTATTGTTATTAACCTTAGCATGTAATAGTGATTATATTAATCGAACAACACGAAACTGATAACCGCCAACTTTCGTTATATGAATACCATTCTACCAAGTATCCACAATTAAGATAGAAGTTGAATAGGCATCAATTATGTTGAGACCCTATGTGTCTACAGAATTTGACAACATAACGATTTAAGCACAAGTTATTCATGATGATTACACAGGACAAGTAAAACGGTTAGAGTTACCCACTAATCATGCATACAATACATAAACCTATGCTAGCATGACAAGTTCTAAATCTCAAGATTCACTGTCGCTTCACAAGAGATTAACAGGCCATCTTACATGTTCACGACGCATATAAGACGAATAAGCACAACCTATACTAGATATCATACAATCACCACATACCAAGGTATTAAACAATTAACTAAAGAAATCCATAGTAAATCCGCTAGGATCCCATAATCACGATTAGCCCAAAATAGAACTCATCGTCACCATGGGTTCATATGAAAGCATGATAAAAACACAACGATATAAAGATTAAAAATACTTAATAAATAATGATCTACGTCACAGGAGTATTAAGGTTCAAAGCATAAAGAAAACTAACATCCACAGTTACAACAAATTAAAAGAATCACAAGATAAAAGTATACTTCCTCTTCTTCGTTGTTGCATGCTAAAATGGTCTTCTCAGTCTTTTTGCCTTCGCTCTTGATTATCTCCTCTATGAAGAAAACGTCTTCCCATAAGGTTTATATAGTAGCCCAAGAGAACCAGGCTAATAGAAGCCCAATTGGACTCGAATTAATAAAATGCAGAATCTGAAATTCCGCACACAGACGGTCGCCTGCATCCTCCACGCGGGCGCCTGCTACTAGCACGCGGGCGCCTGCAACCCTTCTGGAAAATTCCTTGAATTGCTTCTGTTTTTGCTGATTTCTCCGCTCATCACCCCTAGACTGATTCCAAGCACTTTCTTAAGCTTTATTCGATGAAAACCACCTATCAAAGCAAGTTATACCCTGAAATACAAAATCACTAGAAAACGCGTCAAATACACAAAATACTCGAGTTCAAGACACCAATTCAAACCGTAATGAGACGCTCTAAGCGGTATAAAATGCCACTTATCACACCCTCAAACTTGAATCGATGCTTGTCCTCAAGCATCACAAACTTAAAAAATAGAATAAAAACATGCATGAATGCAACTTATATGAATGCAGCGATCCCCATCGCGATGACTAAACCAACCAACACATGACATATCAACAAAATGCAATTAGGCGACTAAAGATCAATCAAATCACGCAAGCTAACATACAACTAGAAATGTGGTGTGTGCGAATGCTTAACAATATGCTTCGAAACTAGATCAATCACCATAACTTAATTATCCTCAAGGCAATTACAAGCTTATACGAAGAATATATTCTAGACACAAAATGACTTATAACACTTCAAGATTATTGGAGTTTAATACGGAATCATGCTTTTATTCATCACATAAACAAATGCTTATTTGATCGTGCAATGATTGAGGTCCACAAAAGACTTATGCAATGGTACCCATTTAATGAGCGTTAGGTTAGCGGGTCCCAGACTATAAAAGCCTTAGGTCACTAAGCATAAAGTCCCCTAAGAACTTAATAACTCGAATACCAAAGAGCCCACTCATGATCAATTGTGCATTAACCATATTTTTCTTCTTTTCTATTTTTTTCCTTTTTTTTTTTAATTTCTGAGCAAGTGCATTTCGCTCCATCTTGCTCAACCCTAGACTACTCATATACAATACGAGCCGGCTACTAGCCATTTGACGCCTAGCCATAACTAGCAATGAATTCCAAATTTTTTTCAATTTTTATATTTTCATATCTTTTATCATTAAGAGCATGTCATGCATTCAAAGTATAAGCAATAGATTAACCTCAAAAACCATCAAATCATGACAACAATCTAGTCCTTAAGCATACTCTAAGACTTAGTAAAATTACAAGTGTTTCTAGCATGCATTATCAACCTAACAAGATTCAACATCACTCTAACGCTATCACTACACTCTCATCAATATCACATATTAATCGGTAAAGCAACAGAAAGGGATCATGGTATATGCATGAGCTATATGACATGATAAATAAAGCTATAAAATAAAATAAAAAACTAAAAAAAACTATATGGAAAAAATATGCAACTATATGAACTAAATTAACATGAAAATGCAACTACATGACACACACATAAATATGTTCCTTAACTACCACCCCCAAACTTAAAATCTTCACTGTCCCCAGTGAAGGTAATAGAAAGGAACACAGGGTATACCTACTCAGACGAATCATCATCATCATCATCATCACCCTCAGAGGGTGGAGTGTCAAGAGATGGATAAGCAGAATCCTCACCATAAACGGACCACTGGATGTTAGCTCCAAGGCCTCTAAATGCAGTCCCAAGTGCTTGGGTGAGCTCCTGCGCAAACTGACTCTACAACTCATACATCGCATCCATCCTCATGGAAAGCCTCCTGTATTGGACATCAGCCAATCCCGAACCATCTCCTCCATGAGCTCTCGAAGAGCCTACCTCTCCCTGAGCCTGACTGGGCCTAGCCATGGCAGCACAAGCTGCTGAAACTCCTCCGGGAAGGCGATACCCCAAACCATGTGACTCGGGCTTTCCACCCGTCCACTTCTGCATCGCATTTAAAGTCGATGAATCAATAGGAGCGGCCGGCATCTACAGCTGCTCATAAGACGGCCAATGGACTCCACATGCCTTACAAAGCTTCGTGACAATAGAGGCATACGGAATAGAGTACTGCGATTTCCCCCTCAAATACTTCAAAATCCCTTGGTAAATGAATTCACCAAGGTCCACATAATATTCATCATTCAGAATCCCCCATAACAATCTCGCCCTCTCCACTGTAACCTCATGTGCATGCGAAAAAGGAAGAATATTAGTACATATAAATGCATTCCAAGCACGAGCATACATGTTCATCACGACAGCATGGAAACTACGATAATTGTTGGTTCCCCTTTTGAACTTCCACACTGTGCCCGGCTGACACAGAGTAGCAATAACACGGGGCCTTTGCATTCCAATTCTCCTCTTGTGGTTTCCTTTATCGCTGCCCAATAACACGGCGAATCGCCTCGGGCTGATAATCAATAGTTAGCCCACGAACAACAGAAAACCCATTCTTGTCGGCCTTGATGTTCGCATAGAACTCGCGAACAACACTCATCGGTACATCCTCAGTTGACTCGTAGAACGTAATCCATCCCTTCTCAGCAATCATCGACAGAAACTCACCATCCCTCCCTGATGGCAAGAACCCCCTCTCCTTCATAATCGGCTTAGTCAGAAGCTTGGCGTACTCTTCTTCAGCAGCCCTATCCAACAATCGGGGCCTTATAACAGTATTCCTCAAAGAATCAGTAGCAGTCGGATTGGTACTGCTGCTACCCACAGTTCGTGATCTCTTTGGGGCCATGAAAACTGAAAATAAGAGTTGGAGAGTTTGTGTTTGTTGTGTAGGAGAGATTTTGTAGAGTTGAAAGTGTGTGGGATGTGTATGTAGAGGTTGTATATATTTATAGGGCAAAATTAGGGTTAGAATTTGATTAGGTGTGGGGATTGTGGCTAAGTATGGGGAGAATTCGTGGGTTAATGGGTGATAAGGTTTCTGTAAATTTTGTTTTTTGTTTTGTTTGTTTTTATAGGCTGAAAAATGATTTTTCAAAAATCAGGGTCGCACGCGGCCGCCTGGCACCAGCAGGCGGGCGCCTGCTAGCGCGCGGCCGCTTGATCCTAGCAGGCGGGCGCTAGCAAGGCTTCTGGAAAAAAAAAATTCTGCCAACATTTTTCGGATTTTTTTTGGGTTTTTGGAATATGTACTAAATTCTAAGGTGTCCTATGGTCTCATATCTTGGGTTGCCTCCTAAGAAGCGCTTCCTTTACGTCATTAGCTTGACGTAGAGTAATGCGATCAAGTTGACAATAAAATGTCACTAACCACTTCACGGTTTGCCGTATCCTCATAATAGTGCTTCAATCTCTGACCATTTACTTTGAATGTTTGGCCCGGATCGTTCTCAAAAATCTCCACCGCTCCATGTGGAAACACAGTTTTGATGATAAATGGTCCAGACCACCTTGATTTCAACTTCCCAGGAAAAAGTCGGAGACGAGAGTTGAATAGAAGAACTTGTTACCCCGAAACGAATGACTTAGGCGATAGCTTCCTGTCATGCCACCTTTTTATCTTTTTCTTGTATATTTTGTTGTTTTCGTACGCTTGAAGTCGAAATTCATCAAATTCATTTAACTGAAGCATTCGCTTCTTCCCAGCTGCATCTAGATCAAGGTTTAACTTCTTCAATGCCCAATAAGCCTTATGCTCAAGCTCCGCAGGTGAATGACATCCCTTACCATAGCCAAGTTGAAATGGGGACATCCCAAGTGGAGTCTTGTATGCTGTTCTATAAGCCCAAACAGCTTCATCGAGCTTCAAAGACCAATCTTTCCTTGACGGACAAACGACTTTCTCTAGAATGTGCTTGATCTCTCTATTAGACACTTCAGCTTGACCATTAGTTTGCGGATGATAGGCAGTAGCAATGCGATGATTCACATTGTAGCGTTGCATCATAGAAGTGAACTTACGATTGCAGAAATACGACCCTTCATCACTTATGATAACTCGTGGCGTTCCAAACCTTGTGAATATCTGCTTATGAAGAAAACTCAACACTGCCTTTGCATCATTAGACGGTAGAGCCTTGACTTCTACCCATTTCAAGACATAATCGACTGCCAGAAAGATGTACTGATTATTGCAGGACGAGATAAATGGTCCCATGAAATCGATTCCCCAAACATCGAAGACATCAACTTCAAGCATCACATTTAAAGGCATCTCATCCTTTTTGGTAAGATTCCCAACTCTTTGGCACCGATCACACCTTAAAACGAATGGATGTGCATCCTTAAACAATGTAGGCCAGAAAAAACCTGCTTGAAGAATACGAGCTGATGTCTTTTCACCACCATAATGTCCACCATAAGCTGTGGAATGACAGTCTCGTAATATCCCCTGCGTCTCACAGAATGGGATACTTCTCCTGATGATCTGGTCAGCTCCTTGTCTAAACAAATATGGTTCATCCCACAGGTACCACTTCACCTCATGCAGAAACTTCTTCTTTTGAGCCGCATTCATATTAGGGGGCATTATATTTCTAATAAGATAGTTCACGATGTCTGCGAACCATGGCTCTTCCTCTTGAATTGCGAACAACTGCTCATCCGGAAAAGATTCGTTGATTAATTTCTTATCATGTGAAGTAGAATTGGGATTCTCCAATCTATAGAGATGGTCAGCTACTTGATTTTCAGTACCTTTTCGATCCTTGATTTCTAACTCGAATTCCTGTAGTAAGAGAACCCAACGAATAAGTCTAGGTTTCGAATCCTTCTTTGAGACCAGATAGCGGATGGCAGCGTGATCAGTGAACACTGTCACCTTTGTCCCAAGTAGATAAGATCGAAATTTTTCAAAACCAAAAACTATAGCCAAGAGCTCCTTCTCTGTAGTGGTGTAGTTCAGTTGGGCTCCATTTAGCGTCTTACTAATATAGTATATCACATGAAAGATATTAGTCTTTTGCTGCCCAAGAACTGCTCCCACTGCATAATCACTTGCATCACACATCATCTCAAAAGGTTCTCTCCAATTCAGTGTCGTAATAACTGGTGCGGTGATTAAAATCTTCTTGAGAGTCTCGAATGCTGCCAAACATTCATCATCAAATTTGAAAGGCACATCTTTCTCGAGCAAATTGCACAACGGCTTAGATATCTTAGAGAAGTCCTTGATAAAACGCCGATAAAAACCCGCATGACCAAGAAAGCTACAGATTCCTTTCACAGAAATAGGTGGTGGAAGATTTTCAATAACGCCCACCTTGGATTTATCCACCTCAAGACATTTACTAGGGACCTTATGCCCAAGAATGATGCCTTTTTGCACCATAAAGTGACATTTTTCCCAATTGAGCACCAGATTGGTCTCAACACACCTTTTGAGCATCAAATGGAGATTATTCAAGCATTCATCATACGAATATCCAAAGACGGTGAAGTCGTCCATGAATACTTCGACATTATTTCCAATCATATCAGAGAATATGGCCATCATGCATCTCTGAAAAGTGGCAGGTGCACCACATAAGCCAAAAGAAACTCTACGAAAAGGAAACGTACCAAATGGACAAGTGAAGGTGGTATTCTCTTGATCTTCCGGTGCAATGCAAATATGATTGTAGCCCGAATAGCCATCCAGAAGACAATGATACTCATGACCAGCCAATATGTCAAGCATCTGATCAATGAATGGAAGATGGAAGTGATCCTTCCTCGTGGCTTTATTCAACTTCCTGTAGTCCATGCGTACCCTCCATCCTGTGACTGTTCGAGTAGGGATGAGCTCATTCTTCTCATTTTCTACAACAGTAATACCTCCTTTCTTAGGTACACATTGCACGGGGCTCACCCAAGAACTGTCGGAAATAGGATATATGATACCTGCGTCCAGCCATTTTAGAATTTCTTTCTTCACCACTTCTTTCATGATAGGATTAAGCCATCTCTGTTGCTCAACAGTCGGCTTGCTACCTTCCTCTAGCAGAATTTTATGCATGCAGTACGAAGGGCCGATCCCTTTTATATCTGCTATAGTCCATCCGATGGCTGATTTGAATTCTCTCAAAATCCTCAAGAGCTTGTCTTTATCACTACCTGAGAGGTCAGATGCAATAATAACAGGAAAAGTAGATGCATCACCTAAAAATGCAGACCTCCAGTGTTCAGGCAATGGTTTAAGCTCCAAAGTAGGTGCTTCCTCAATAGATGGTTTGAGCTTTCCTTCAGGATTCTTGAGATAAGTATTTCCCAGAGATTTAAATGGCATGTCTAGCTTTTGTTTCCAAGAAGAAGCATTTAGATATTGTAGCTACTCATTGCCTTCGCCATCTTCACTGTCAAAATCCCCCAATAAAGCTTTTTTAAGGCATCAGACCTTAACACATGATCAAATTCTGAAATAACTGCAGAATCGACCAAATCCACCTTGAAGAACTCATCATCTTTCGTAGGGAGTTTCATCGCATTGAACACATTAAATATCACATCTTGACCTTGCGCCCTCATAGTGAGTTCATCTTTTTGCACATCTATCAAGGTACGGCCTGTAGCCAAGAAAGGTCTTCCCAAGATTATGGGAATCTTCTTATCTTCCTCGAAATCCAGAATGACAAAATCTGCAGGAAATATGAGCTTGTCCACCTTTACTAGCATGTCCTCCACAATGCCTCGTGGGTATGTAATTGAATGATCAGCCAATTGTAGAGACATGTAGGTAGGCTTCGGATCAAGCAAATTCAGCTTTTTGAAGATAGATAACGGCGTCAAATTGATGCTTGCTCCCTAATCGCAAAGGCACTTGTCAAATGACAACTTGCCAATGGTGCAAGGAATAGTGAAGCTACCTGGATCCTTAAGCTTTGGAGGTAACTTTTATTGTAGAACGACACTGCACTCTTCCATCAGAGCAACGGTATCAAGATCATCCAGTTTCAAATTCCTCGAAAGAATAGCTTTCATGAATATCGCATAATTAGGCATTTGCTCAAGAGCCTCAGTGAAAGGTATGTTAATGTGAAGTTTCTTGAACACCTCTAGAAACTTATCAAATTGCTTGTCCAGCTTTTATTTTTGCAATTGCTTAGGAAAAAAGTGGTGGAGGATAAAGTTGTTTCTCCCCTGTATTACCCTCAGGCAGAGTGTGTTCAACATTAGTCTTCCTTGATTCCCCCTCTTTCTCCTTTTGCATTCCTTCTTCATCTACATCTTCAACTTCTACATCTTTTGCTTTTTCAGCATCAGCAACTTTCCAGACCTTAAGGTGACAGCTTTGACTTGCTCTTTAGCTTCCTTCCTACCTAGCACTTCAGTATCGCTGGGAAGCGTGTCGGGTTGATGTTTGAGCAAGGCATTGGCTATTTGTTCAATTTGATTTTCCAAGGTCTTGATAGAAATAGCCTGACTTTTGCATAACAACTTTAACTCCTCAAAATCAGCACTAGAAGGTGGAGCGGCACCTCCTTGTTGAGAATATGTTTGCCTTTGAGCAAATTGCTGAGGTTGCTGGAATCCAGGTGGATTAAACTGATTACTTGTAGCTTGCTGATATGGTTGCTGAATAGCATTCTGATTATTGCTCCAGCTAAAATTGGGATGATTTCTATTATTGGGATGATAAGTAGCGGGCACAGGCTACTGCGATCTCTGAATATTATTCACATACTAAACAAATTTATTAACAAGAGAACACTGATCCGTAGCATGAGAGCCTGCATAAAGCTCACAGACACTAGCTATTTGATTTACTCCATAGTTGGCTAAAGAATCGACCTTCATAGACAGCGCCTGAAGCTGCGCTGTAATAGCTGTAGCTGCATTAACTTCCAGAATACCTGCTACCTTCCCAGGCATCATCCTTTGAGTTGGGTTTTGATACTCGTTTGCAGCCACAGTTTTAATGAGATTATAGGCCTCAGTATAGCTTTTGGCCCACAAGGCGCCTCTAGAAGCTGCATCGAGCATGGGCCGAGATTGGGCCCCCAAACCATTGTAGAAACCAGTGATCACCAGGCATACCATGATGTGGACACTTCCTTAACATCTCCTTGTAGCACTCCCAAGCCTCGCACATAGATTCTCCTTGTTGCTGGGCAAACTGAATAAGAGCACTCTTCATAGCTGCAGTTTTGGCCATTGAATAGAACTTCACCAGAAACTTTTGCGCAAGATCTTCCCAAATAGTGATGGACCCAACTGGTAAAGAATATAACCAGTCCTTAGTTTTATCCCTCAGAGAGAATGGGAAAAGCCTCAGTTTGGTAGCCTCATCAGTGACACCGTTATATTCGAATGTACTACAGATCTCGACAAAATTCCTGATATGCATGTTAGGATCTTCAGTAGCAGCATTTCCGAAAGAAATAGAATTCTGCACCATCTGAATAGTGCCCGGCTTAATTTAAAAAGTATTGGCCTGAATAGACGGATGAATGATGCTGGACTGAATGTCATCAATTTTAGGCCAAGAAAAGTCCATAAACGCTGGATCAGCTTGAACTAGACGATCACCCATTATTTCAGGTTCTTTCTTTTCACTCTCTTTATCCAAATCTTCAAAAACTATCTTCTCCGGAAAGTCAAGAGATGTATATGTCTCCTTAGCTTTATCCAGATTTCTCTTGCGAGTGCGAGAACGTGTTTGCATAAATGCTCTTTAGAGTACCTGAAATAAAACTGAAAGCAGTAAGTAACAAGTTTTAATCAATGAATCCTAATGACCACTGATGGCAAGTACATAAACTAAACAAATTAACACCGAGTCCCCGGAAGCGGCACCAAAAACTTGTTAGGCACAAAGAATGCGCTAAAAAATTCACGCAAGTATACGCGTTCACAAGTAATATAGAATGATTTCTAGTTCATCCCCAAAGAGACTCTGATTAATTATATCTAATTAACACTTACTTACCAATGTAAGATTATTCTTCAATGTCAAAATAATAACAATTAAGATTGGTTAACTAATATTAACTATAAGAATTAAACACTTGAATTAACAATATTAAAAACACATGAGATCCTGACTTCATTACTACTTCATTCAATAGTTATTGTTATTACCCTTAGCATGTAATGGTGATGATATTAATCGAACAACACGAAACTGATAAACGCCAACTTTCATTGTACGAATACCATTCTACCAAGCATCCATAATTAAGATAGAAGTTGAATAGGCATCAATTATGTTGAGACCCTATATGTCTACAGAATTTGACAATATAACGATTTAAGCGCAAGTTATTCATGATGATTACACAGGGCAAGTAAAAACGGTTAGAGTTACCAACTAATCATGCATACAATACATGAACCTATGCTAGCATGGCAAGTTCTAAATCTCAAGATTCACTACCGCTTCACAAGAGATTAACAGGCTATCTTACATGTTCGCGACACATATAAGATGAATAAGCACAACCTATACTAGATATCATACAATCACCACATAGCAAGGTATTAAACAATTAACTAAAGAAATCCATAGTAAATCCGCTAGGATCCCATGATCATGATTAGCCCATAATAGAACTCATCGTCACCATGGGTTCATATGAAAGCATGATAAAAACACAACGATATAAAGATTAAAAATACTTAATAAATAATGAAGTACGTCACAAGAGTATTAAGGTTCAAAGCATAATGAAAACTAGCATACACAGTTATAATGAATTAAAAGAATCACAATATTAACGTATGCTTCCTCTTCTTCGTTGTTGCGTGCTAAAATAGTCTTCTCAATCTTCTTGCCTTCGCTCTTGATTATCTCCTCTATGAAGAAAACGTCTTCCCATAAGGTTTATATAATAGCCCAAGAGATCCAGCGGTAACAGAAGCCCAATTGGACTCGAATTAATAAAATCCAGAATCAGAAATTCTACACACAGGCGGTCGCCTGCATCCTCCACGCGGGTGCCTGCTAGCAGGAGGTCGCCTGCTACTGATAAGTGGCATTTTATACCACTTAGAATGTCTTAAAATAGCTTAAATTGGTGTCTTGAAATCAAGTATTTTATGTATTTGATGCGTTTTTCTAATGTTTGTGCATTTCAGGGTATTAGTTGCATTTCGGAAGAGTAATCATCAAGAATAAGCCTTGGCATGTGTTCAGCATTGCGAGAGGAAATAAAGGGGCAGATTTCAGCGAAGAAACGGAACAAACTCAAGAATTTTCCAGTAGGGTCCTGAGCGCCCGCTAAGCTATGCTGAGCGGCTACGCAGAAAGCTGAGCTCCCGCTCAGCTATGTTGAGCGGCCGCGCAGTGTCGGGAAAAAAGATAAATTGTTTAAGACTTCTACTTCTGTTTGGCTTCCAACTTCTATGTAATTTGAGTTTTATGGGACTATTATATAAGTAGATTTGGAGACGTTTTCACAAGGTTGGATCGCGGTATTAAGCAAAGAGCGAAGGAGATAAGGAAGAAGACCATTTTAGCACACCGCAACGAAGAGGAAGCATATTTTCTTATGATTCTTTATTTCGTTATAACGTTGGATGCTAGTTTTCTTGCTTTTGAACCTATTTACTCTTGTGACGTACTCTGGTTTAATATAATTAGCTTAGTTATTATTCTCTTGTGTTTGTTTATCATGTTTTCATATGAACCCATGATGACGATAATTGCTATCATGGGTTAATCGTGATCATGGGGTCGTAACGGATTTACTAAGGAATTCTGTAGTTAATTGTTTAATACCTTAGTGTGTGATGATTGTATGATATCTAGTATTGGTTGTGCATATTTGATGAGGATCAAGGAATGAATATGTTAATTTGGATTTGGTTATGTGTGGTCGTGGTGGTGTTCAATTGGAGAGGACGCAAACATGGGTTATGCAGCTTACTTGGACAACAAGGAATAAAGGAGCGATGCATGAAGTTGGACAAGTAGCTGATTATTATATAATAATTAATTTGAATTTTGCTTGCAAGTTTATACCTTTCACTTGAAAGGGTTTTTCTTATTTTAAGCACTTAGGATTTTATTTTCCTATTTGGATTTGGTTTTTGTCTTTTTTCTATTCAGATTTGGTTTTTAAATTTGTTTCCTAGAAGGATTCAGATATTGGCTAATTCAAGCTGATATTGAATTTCTCTCGGAATCCTATTGGGTTTGGGTTATTGTCTAAGCCTATAAATACCCTTCTAATGTAATCTTTTAAGAGAGACAATGAAGGATATAAAACTTGTGTTTTGAGATAAACTATGAGTAGTTTTTCTTTTCTCTAAACTTCAATTACTGGATTGTTTTGAAGATTAGATTCGAATTACTTAGTTTCTGGATTGATCTAAGCAATTTGAGATTCAAAGTTCACGTTTCTGGATTGATCGTGTTATTTTGAAATATCCTCTTCTTCTCTTATCCCTTTTCTTCTTCTTCTTTCTTTATTTGTGGAGAGATCCACATCAATTTGGTATCAAGAGCCAAGGTTTTTTCTCCAATTTCTTAATTGTTGGGAGATCTAGGTTTCAAAAAAATAAATAAATACTATTCGCGAGTACTGTTCACGAGTACTGTTCACGGGGTTAGTGTTCACAAAATTACTGTTCATAGGCACTGTTCACGGGGTTACTGTTCACGGGCACTATTCATCGGCACTGTTCACGGGCACTATTCACCAAATTTTTTTTTCAGATTTTTCTTATGGCTACGGATGAATTGCTCAGAAAATTACTTGGAAAATTGGATGAGATTGATAAACGTACTCAAAAGCTTGTTAATTCAACGGAATCAAGGTTTGATGCATGGGATAAAATTTTAATTAAGGTGAAAGATAGTGATGAAGTCTATGATCCTGGTATAGATCTTGGTTATTTTACAGGTTTGGGTAGCATAGATGATTTTGTTGAATGGGTTACACAAGTCGACAAGATTTCTGCTTATACAGGTTGGACTGAGATGAGAATATTCAATATTGCGGCGCTTAAACTTACAAAGAAAGCAGGCTTGTGGTTTGATAATCTAAACACGAAAAGAGTTAGATCTGGAAAAGAAAAGATTATGACTTGGACATCTCTGAAGAAGAAACTTCGTGAAAAATATATTCCTTTGCATTATAAATTCGAATGTATAATGAAGATGACATCCTTCTCTCAATGTACTATGAGTGTTTCTGAGTATACTTCTGAGTTTTATAGATTGCGTCTTATTTGTGATTTGGAGGAGACGGAAACAATAAAAATTGGAAGATTTATTCGTGGATTGAATTTGCCTATTTATCGAAAGGTTAAATCAAGTCCATATATCTCGTTTAATGATGTATGCAATCTTGCTTTGGAATTTGAATATTTTCAACATGACGAGAAATTGAAGTCATCCCTTCACGAGTTTACACTTTCAAAAGAAACTAAAGAAGAAGACTTTGTCAGTATGGAGAATGTCACGGATCTTGTTGCTGATTACCATGTGTTACATGTGGCGACTACATCAAGTTTGGATGAAAAGGATGAACCAGTTACAAAAGAAGCTATGGTAGAGAAGCATGAAGAAAGACAGTCACTTGATGATAAATTCTTGGTTGTTGAAGAAAATCAAATAGATACATCTCTTAAACTTGTGTGTCGTGACATGGTTGAAGAGAAAAAGGTACTCGAGGATATGTTCCAAACTAAAGAGGTTGTGTACAAGGAAAACAACATCATCATCGTGGAACACATTGATTTTCTAGGGGTAGAGAACTTGTTGAATGCACCTATCTCAACAAACTATCTTATTCTTTCTAGTTTACTTCCTAAGATACTGGTCATGGAATTGCAATTCAAAGCTTTCAAGTTCTACGATAAATCACCTCGTTGTGTGCTTATTCTTAAATACTTTAGAACTCGAGGGCGAGTTTTCTTCAAAGGAGAGGAGAATGAGGAGGATCAAGGAATGAATATGTTAATTTGGATTTGGTTATGTGTGCTCGTGGTGGTGTTCAATTGGAGAGGACGCAAACATGGGTTATGCAGCTTACTTGGACAACAAGGAATAAAGGAGCGATGCATGAAGTTGGACAAGTAGCTGATTATTATATAATAATTAATTTGAATTTTGCTTGCAAGTTTTTACCTTTCACTTGAAAGGGTTTTTCTTGTTTTAAGCACTTAGGATTTTATTTTCCTATTTGGATTTGGTTTTTGTCTTTTTTATTCGGATTTGGTTTTTAAATTTGTTTCCTAGAAGGATTCAGATATTGGCTAATTCAAGCTGATATTGAATTACTCTCGGAATCCTATTGGGTTTGGGTTATTGTCTAAGCCTATAAATACCCTTCTAATGTAATCTTTTAAGAGAGACAATGAAGGATATAAAACTTGTGTTTTGAGATAAACTATGAGTAGTTTTTCTTTTCTCTAAACTTCAATTACTGGATTGTTTTGAAGATTAGATTCGAATTACTTAGTTTCTGGATTGATCTAAGCAATTTTAGATTCAAAGTTCACGTTTCTAGATTGATCGTGTTCTTTTGAAATATCCTCTTCTTCTCTTATCCCTTTTCTTCTTCTTCTTTCTTTATTTGTGGAGAGATCCACATCAGTATTCGTCTTATGTGCGTCGCGAACATATAAGATAGGGTGTTAATATCTTGTGAAGCGACGGTGGATCTCGAGATTTAGAACTTGCCATGCTAGCATAGGTTCATGTATGATGTGCATGATTAGTGGGTAACTCTAACCGTTTTATTCGCCCTGTGTAATCAAAAGGAATAACTTGTGCTTAAATCATTATGTTGTCAAAATCTGTAGACATATAGGGACTCAACATAATTGATGCCTATTTAACTTCTATCTTAATTGTGGATGCTTGGTAGAATGGTATTAGTACAATGAAAGTTGGCTTTTATCAGTTTTGTGTTATTCGATTAATATTATCACCGTTGCATGCTAAGGGTAATAACAATAACTATTGAAGGAAGTAGTAATGAAGTTGTGATCTCATGAGTGTTTTAATATTGTTAATTCGAAGTGTTAATTAAGTGGTTAATTAAGTAGTTAATTTTAGTTAATATTTAGTCAACAATTCTAAGTGTTAGTGTCTTAACATTGAGAAGTAATTTGACATTGGTGAGTGAGTTTAATTGAACAATAATTAGTCTGAGTCTCTGTGGGAACGAACTAGAAAGTATTCTATATTATTTGCGAACGCATATACTTGTGTGTATTATTAGCGCGTGTTTCCGCCCTAACAAGTTTTTGGCACCGCTGTCGGGGACTCGGCGTATTTGTTTAGTTTATATACTTACCATCATTGGTCGTTAGGACTCAGTGATTAAGACGTATTTGTTACTTATTGTTTCTGGTTGTGTTTCAAGTACTTTAGCAAGCGTTTATGCAAACTCGTTCTCGTACTCGCAAGAGGACTTTAGATACATCTGAGGAGACAGACGAAGTTCTTGATATTTCGGAGAAGATAGATTTTGAAGATTCGGATTCAGGAAGTGAGCAGAAAGAACCAGTAATCATGGGTGATCGTATTGTTCAGGCCGATCCAGCTCTTATGGACTTTTCTCGGCCTAAAATTGATGACATTCAGTCAAGCATTCCTCATCCGGCTATTCAAGCTAACACCTTTAAAATAAAGCCGGGCACTATTCAGATGGTGCAGAATTCCGTTTCTTTTGGAGGAGCTGCGACTGAAGACCCCAACATGCACATAAGGAATTTTGTCAAGATCTGCAGTACTTTCAAGTATAATGGCGTGACTGATGAGGCTATCAAGCTGAGGCTTTTCCCATTCTCACTGAGAGATAAAGCTAAGGACTGGTTACATTCTGAACCAGCTGGGTCCATCACTACTTGGCAAGATCTTGCGCAAAAGTTTTTGGTGAAGTTTTATCCAATGGCAAAGACTGCTGCTATGCGGAGTGCTCTTACTCAGTTTGCGCAACAACCTACAGAATCTATGTGCGAAGCTTGGGAACGCTACAAGGAAATGTTGAGAAAGTGTCCACATCATGGAATGCCCGATTGGATGGTGATCACTGGTTTCTATAATGGTTTGGGGGCCCAATCTCGGCCCATGCTCGATGCAGCAGCTGGAGGCGCCTTGTGGGCCAAAAGCTATACTGAGGCTTATAATCTTATAGAGACTATGGCTGTAAATAAGCATTAAAACCCAACTCAGATGACGATGCCTGGGAAGGTAGCAGCTATTCTGGAAGTCGATGCAGCCACCGTTATTGCAGCGCAGCTCCAAGCGCTGTCTATGAAGGTCGATTCTCTAGCTACATATGGAGTTAATCAAATAGCTATGGTCTGTGAGCTTTGTGCAGGTTCTCATGCTACGGATCAGTGTTCTCTTGTCAACGAATCTGTTCAGTATGTGAATAATTATCAGCGACAACAGCAGCCTGTGCCAGCTACTTATCATTCTAACAACAGAAATCATCCAAATTTCAGCTGGGGTAATAATCAGAATGCTATTCAGCCACCATATCAGCAAGGTGTGAGTAAACAGTTCAATCCACCTGGATTCCAGCAACCACAACAGTATGCTCAAAGGAAATCATATCCTCAACAGGGAAGTGCAGCTGCACCTACTAGTGCTGATTTTGAGGAACTTAAGCTGTTATACAAGAGTCAGGCGGTTTCTATCAAGACCTTGGAAAATCAAATCGGTCAAATAGCCAATGCAGTGCTCAATCGTCAACCTGGAACACTTCCCAGTGACACGGAAGTGCCAGGCAGGAAGGAAGCTAAAGAGCAAGTCAAGGCTATTACCTTAAGGTCTGGGAAAGTTGCTGATGCTGAAAAGGCAAAAGAAGGAGAAGCTGAATTTAGAGATGAAGAAGCTAAGCAAAAGGAGAAATCGGCGGAACCAAGGAAGACTACTGTTGAACACACTCTGTCTGAGGGTAATACAGGGGAGAAACAGCTCTATCCTCCACCACCTTTCCCTAAGAGATTGCAACATCAATCTGGGAGCAAGCATCAATCTGATTTGAGAGCAAGCATCAATCTGATGCCGTTGTCGATCTTTAAAAAGTTGGATTTGCCTGATCCAAAACTCACCTACATGTCTCTACAATTGGCTGATCGTTCTATTACTTACCCAAGGGGCATAGTGGAGGATGTGCTAGTCAAGGTGGATAAGCTCTTCTTTCCTACAGACTTTGTTATTCTGGATTTCGAGGAAGATAAGAAGATTCCCATAATCTTGGGAAGACCTTTCTTGGCTACTGGCCGTACCTTGATAGATGTGCAGAAAGGTGAACTTACTATGCGGGTGCAGGATTAGGATGTGACCTTCAATGTATTCAAAGCAATGAAATTCCCTACAGAAGATGAGGAGTGCTTAAAAGTGGATGTGATTGATTCTGCGGTTACTTCAGAACTCGATCATATGCTAATGTCTGATGCATTAGAAAAGGCCTTAGTGGGGGATTTTGACAGTGATGATGAAGATGGCAACGAGCAATTACAATATTTGAATGCTTCTCCCTGGAGACGAAAGCTGGACATGCCATTTAAATCTCTTGGTACTTCTGACCTCAAGAATGCTGAAGGAAAGCTCAAACCATCAATTGAGGAAGCACCTACCTTGGAGCTCAAGCCATTACCTGAACACTTAAGGTATGCTTTTTTAGGTGATGCATCTACTTTACCTGTTATTATTGCATCTGACCTTTAAGGTAGTGAGGAAGACAAGCTCTTAAGGATTTTGAGAGAATTCAAATCGGCTATTGGATGGACCATAGCAGACATCAAAGGGATCAGCCCTTCATATTGTATGCATAAGATTCTACTAGAGGAGGGTAGTAAGCCAACTTTTGAGCAGCAGCGCAGACTTAATCCTATCATGAAGGAGGTGGTGAAGAAAGACATTCTGAAATGGCTGGATGCAGGCATCATTTATCCTATTTCTGACAGTTCTTGGGTGAGCCCCGTACAATGTGTACCTAAGAAGGGAGGTATCACTATGGTAGCAAATGAGAAGAATGAGCTCATCCCCACTCGAATAGTTACAAGATGGAGAGTATGCATGGATTACCGAAAGTTGAACAAGGCCACGAGGAAGGATCACTTCCCTCTTTCATTTATTGATCAGATGCTTGACAGGTTGGCTGGTCATGAGTATTATTGTCTTCTGGATGGCTACTCAGGGTATAATCAGATTTGTATTACACCAGAGGATCAAGAAAAGACTACCTTCACTTGTCCATTTGGCACGTTTGCTTTTCGCAGAGTTTCATTTGGGTTATGTGGCGCACCGGCCACTTTTCAGAGATGTATGATGGCTATATTCTCTGACATGATTGGGAATAATGTTGAGGTGTTCATGGACGACTTCTCCGTCTTTGGACATTCGTATGATGAATGTTTGAATAATCTTTGTGCCGTGCTCAAAAGGTGTGTGGAAACTAATTTGGTGCTCAATTGGGAGAAATGTCATTTTATGGTGCGTGAAGGCATTATTCTTGGGCATAAGGTCTCTAGCAAGGGTCTTGAGGTGGATAAAGCCAAGGTGGGAGTCATTGAAAATTTTCCACCACCTATTTCTGTGAAAGGAATCCGTAGTTTTCTTGGTCATGCGGGTTTTTATCGGCGGTTCATCAAGGACTTTTCAAAGATATCTAAGCCGTTGTGCAACTTGCTTGAGAAAGATGTACCTTTAAAATTTGATGATGAATGTTTGACGGCATTCGAGACTCTCAAGAAGAGTTTAATCACTTCACCAGTTATTACAGCACCGGATTGGACAGAGCTTTTTGAGATGATGTGTGATGCAAGTGATTATACGGTAGGTGCAGTTCTTGGGCAGCGCAATAATAATCTCTTTCATGTGGTCTACTATGCTAGTAAGACCTTAAATGGGGCCCAAATGAACTACACCACTACTGAGAAGGAGCTCTTGGCTATAGTCTTTGGTTTCAAGAAATTTTGATCCTATTTGCTGGGGACAAAAGTGACAGTATTCACTGATCATGCGGCCATTCGCTATTTGGTTTCCAAGAAGGATTCAAAGCCGAGACTCATTCGTTGGGTGCTCTTACTTCAGGAATTTGAGTTAGAGATCAAGGATCGAAAAGGTACTGAGAATCAAGTAGCTTACCATCTCTCTAGATTGGAGAATCCCGAGTCTACTTCACATGATAAGACATTGATCAACGAATCTTTTCCGGATGAGCAGTTGTTCGCAGTTCAGGAGGAAGAGCAATAGTTTGCAGATATTGTAAACTATCTTGTCAGCAATATAATGCCTCCTAATTTGACCTCAGCTTAAAAGAAGAAGTTTCTGCATGAGGTGAAGTGGTATATGTGGGATGAACCATATTTGTTTAGACAGGGAGCTGACCAGATCATCAGGAGATGTATCCCGTTCTGTGAGACGGAGGGGATATTACGAGATTGCCACTCCACAGTTTGTGGTGGACACTATGGTGGTGAGAAGATGGCAGCTCGTATTCTGCAAGCAGGTTTTTTCTGGCCTACTTTGTTTAAGGATGCTCATCAGTTTATTTTAAGGTGTGATCGTTACCAAAGAGTGGGAAATTTGACGAGAAAGGATGAGATGCCCTTAAATGTGATGCTTGAAGTTGAGGTCTTTGATGTTTGGGGAATCAATTTTATGGGGCCTTTTGTCTCATCCTGCAATAATCAGTACATCTTGCTGGCAGTCGATTATGTCTCAAAATGGGTAGAAGTCAAAGCTCTACCGACAAATGATGCAAAGGCAGTGTTGAATTTTCTTCATAAGCAGATTTTCACAAGGTTTGGAACGCCTCGGGTAATCATAAGTGATGAAGGGTCGCATTTCTGCAACCGTAAGTTCACTTCTATGATGCAGCGTTATAATGTGAATCATCGAGTTGCTACTGCCTATCATCCGCAAACAAATGGTCAAGCGAAAGTGTCTAACAGAGAGATCAAGCGCATTCTAGAGAAGGTTGTTTGTCCATCAAGGAAGGATTGGTCTTTAAAGCTCGATGAAGCTGTTTGGGCTTACAGAACAGCATACAAAACTCCACTTGGTATGTCCCCGTTTCAACTGGTGTATGGTAAGGGATGTCATTTACCTGCGGAGCTTGAGCATAAGGCCTATTGGGCGTTGAAAAAGTTGAACCTGGATTTAGATGCAGCTGGTAAGAAGAGAATGCTTCAGCTTAATGAACTTGATGAATTTTGACTTCAAGCGTACGAAAATAACAAAATATACAAGGAAAAGGTGAAGAGGTGGCACGATAGGAAGTTACATCCTAAGTTATTCGTGCCGGGGCAACAAGTTCTCTTATTCAACTCTCATCTCCGACTTTTTCCTGGGAAGTTGAAATCAAGGTGGTCTAGACCTTTTATTGTCAAAACTGTGTTTCCACATGGAGCGGTGGAGATTTTTGAGAATGATCTGGACCAGGCATTCAAGGTTAATGGTCAGCGTTTGAAGCACTACTATGGGGACATGGCGAACCGAGAAGTGGTTAGTGCCATTTTATTGTCAACTTGAGGAAGGTACGCAAAGTCAAGCTAATGACGAAAAAGAAGCGCTGCGTGGGAGGCAACCCATGAATTGTTGTTACAGGAACCCTTAGAAGTTAATAACCTATCCAAAACCACAAAAAAATCAGAAAAACCGGGCTCGAAAAAAAATTTTCCAGAGACCCCCTGAGCGCCCGCTCAGCTCTGCTGAGCGACCGCTCAGGGGTCGACTGTGAGAATTTTTTTTTAAGTTCATAAAAAATCCAAAAAAATCAGAAAATCAAAAAAATAAATTACAGCCCCATTACCCACGATTTCTTTTCCCATTACCCCATGATTTTATCCCTCAAACCCACTCCTAATCTAATTTTAACCTAATCCATACCCTATATATACATACACCTATCCCATACATCTCCCACACACTTTCTACACTCAAACTCTCTCCCAAACAGAAAAACACTATTCTCAAGTACTTTTATTGAGATTCAATGGCACCCAAGAGAGCAAGGACTATTGATAGCAGCAGCATAGTCTCTAATTCTGATTCATCGAGGGGTACTGCTGCGAGGCCTCGGTTGAATGACAGAGCTACGGAGGAGGAGTACACTAGGCTTTTGGGGAAGCCGATTCTGAAGGAGAGGGGGTTTTTACCATCGGGGAGGGATGGTGAGTTGCTACCTATGATTGCAGAGAAGGGGTGGATAGCTTTTTATGAGTCACCTGAAGCAGTACTGATGAGCGTGGTTCGCGAGTTCTATGCGAACACTAAGGCCGAGAAAAATGGATTTTCTGTGGTCCGAGGGCTAACGGTTGATTATTACCCAGCGGCGATTCGCCGTGTGATTGGGCAGCGAGAGAGGAAGCCCGAGGAGGAGAACTGGAATGAGAAGACTGCTGAGGATTTCGACTTGGATTTGATTTGTGCTACTCTCTGTTGGCCGGGCACAGTTTGGACCTTCAAGACAGGAACTAATGAGTATCGTCACTTTCCGGCGATCTCTATGAACAGGTATGCCCGTGCATGGAATGCATTTATTTGTGCTAATATTCTTCCTTCTTCGCATGCACATGAGGTCACAATTGAGAGAGCACAGTTGTTGTGGGGAATTCTGAATGAGGAGTACTATGTGGACCTTGGTGAGTTCATCTACCAAGGGATTCTGAAGTTTTTGAGAGGAGCTAAGCACATGAACATCCCTTATGCATCCACGGTCACGAAGCTTTGCCGAGCAGTGGGAGTGAACTGGCCGTCTCATGAGCAGTTGCAGTTGCCGGCCGCTCCGATTGATTCTGGGACTCTGAATGGGATGCAAGAGTGGACCGGTGGTGAGCCCGAGGAGCATGGGCTGGGTTATCGTCTTCCAGGAGGGCGTCCAGCACGAGGTGCTACTATGGCTAGGCCTAGGCATGATGAGGCTGGTTCTTCGAGAGCTCAGGAGGGTGCTGGGATGGTTGATGCCCAGTATAGGAGGAGGCTGTGAAGGCGGATGGATGCCATGTACGAGACGCAGAGCAGGTTTGCTCAAGAGCTCACCCTTGCGTTAGGGATTATTTTTCGGGGCTTTGGAGCTGACATCCAATGGCCAGTTTTTGGTGAGGACTCTGCATACCCGCCGCCTGATACTCCACCCACTGAGGGTGATCATGATGATGACTCCGAGTAGGTATACCCTGTGTTCCTTTCTACTTCCTTCACTGGGGACAGTGAAGATTTTAAGTTTGGGGGTGGTAGTTAAGGAATATTTGGTGTGTGTGTCATATAGCTGCATATTCATGATAGTTTAGTTCATATAGTTGCACAATTTTTTCCATATAGTTTTTTTATTTTTATTTTATAGCTTTATTTGTTTATCATATCATATAGCTCATGCATATGCCATGATCCCTTTTGCGATGATTTATCGACTAATTTATGATGTTGATACGAGTGTAGTGATGTCATTAAAGTGATGATTGAGTCGTGTAGGTTGATATGCATGCTAGAAGCACTTGTATTTTCACTAAGTCTTAGAGAATGCTTAAGGACTAGATTGTTGTTATGATCTGATTGTTTTTTAGGTTAATTTATTTATTATGCTTAGAATTTGATAATAGATTTTTAGTGATAAAGGCATGAAAAAAGAAAAAAAATGGAGTAAAAAATGGAATGTGTTGCTAGTTGTGGCTAGGCGTCAAATGGCTAGTCGCCGGCTCGCATGTTATGCGAGTAGTCTAGGGTTGAGCAAGATGGAGCGAAACGCACTTGCTCAGAAATTTTGAAAAACAAAAGAAAAAAAAAAGAAAAAAAAAGAAAAAAGAAAAAAAAAGAGAAAGTATGTGTTTATGCATAATTGATCGCGAGTGGGCTTTTTGGTATTCGAGTTATTAAGTTCTTAGGGGACTTTGTGCCTAGTGACCTAAGGCTTTTAGAGTCTGGGATCTGCTAACCTAACGCTCGCTACATGGATACCATTGTATAAGTCTTTTGTGGACCTCACTCATTACACGGTCAAATAAGCATTATTTGTGTGAATAAAAAGCATAATTCCGTAATAAGCTCCATGATTCTCGTAGTGTTATAAGTCACTTTGTGCCTAGAATTTTTTATTCTTTGTATAATCATGTGATTGCCTTGATGATAATTGAGTCATAATAATTGGTCTAGTTCCGAAGCATATCTGTTAAGCATCTGCACACACCACGTCTATGGCTGTATGTTCGTTTGCATGATTTGATTGATCTTAGTCGCCTAATTGCATTTGTTGAGATGTTGTAAGTTGGTTGGATTGGTCGTAGTAAGGGGGATCACTGTATTTCATATAGATTGCATTCATGCATGTTTTTATTTATTTTTGAGTCTGTGACGCTTGAGGACAAGCATCGGTTTAAGTTTGGGGGTGTGATAAGTGGCATTTTATACCACTTAGAACGTCTTAAAATAGCTTAAATTGGTGTCTTGAAATCAAGTATTTTTGTGTATTTGATGCGTTTTTCTAGTGTTTGTGCATTTCAGGGTATTAGTCGCATTTCGGAGGAGTAATCATCAAGAATAAGCCTTGGCATGCGTTCAACATTGCGAGAGGAAAGAAAGGGGCAGATTACAGCGAAGAAATAGAGCAAACTCAGGAATTTTCCAGTAGGGTCCTGAGCACCCGCTCAGCTATGCTGAGCGGCCGCGCAGAAAGCTGAGCGCCCGCTCAGCTATGCTGAGCGGCCGCGCAGGGTCGGGAAAAAAGATAAATTGTTAAAGACTTCTACTTTTGTTTGGCTTCCAACTTCTATGTAATCTGAGTTTTATGGGACTATTATATAAGTAGATTTGGAGACGTTTTCACAAGGTTGGATCGCGGTATTAAGCAAGGAGCGAAGGAGATAAGGAAGAAGACCGTTTTAGCACACCGCAACGAAGAGGAAGCATATTTTCTTGTGATTCTTTATTTCGTTGTAACGTTGGATGCTAGTTTTCTTGCTTTTGAACCTATTCACTCTTGTGACGTACTCTAGTTTAATATAATTAGTTTAGTTATTATTCTCTTGTGTTTGTTTATCATTTTTTATATATGAACCCATGATGATGATAAGTGCTATCATGGGCTAATCGTGATCATGGGGTCGTAACGGATTTACTAAGGAATTCTGTAGTTAATTATTTAATACCTTAGTGTGTGATAATTGTATGATATCTAGTATTGGTTGTGCGTATTCGTCTTATGTGCGTCGCGAACATATAAGATAGGGTGTTAATCTCTTGTGAAGCGACGGTGGATCTCGAGATTTAGAACTTGCCATGCTAGCATAGGTTCATGTATGATGTGCATGATTAGTGGGTAACTCTAACCGTTTTATTCGCCCTGTGTGATCAAAAGGAATAACTTGTGCTTAAATCATTATGTTGTCAATTTCTGTAGACATATAGGGACTCAACATAATTGATGCCTATTCAACTTCTATCTTAATTGTGGATGCTTGGTAGAATGGTATTAGTACAATGAAAGTTGGCTTTTATCAGTTTTGTGTTATTCTATTAATATCATCACCGTTGCATGCTAAGGGTAATAACAATAACTATTGAAGGAAGTAGTAATGAAGTTGTGATCTCATGAGTGTTTTAATATTGTTAATTCGAAGTGTTAATTAAGTGGTTAATTGTAGTTAATATTTAGTCAACAATTCTAAGTGTTAGTGTCTTAACATTGAGAACTAATTATACATTAGTGAGTGAGTTTAATTGAACAATAATTAGTCTGAGTCTCTGTGGGAACGAACTAGAAAGTATTCTATATTACTTGCGAACGCGTATACTTGCATGTATTACTAGCACGCGGGCGCCTGGAACCCTTCTGGAAAATTCCTTGAATTGCTTCTGTTTTTGCTGATTTCTTTGCTCATCACCCCTAGACTGATTCCAAGCACTTCCTTGAGCTTTATTCGATGAAAACCACCTATCAAAGCAAGTTATACCCTGAAATGCAAAAACATTAGAAAACACGTCAAATAAATAAAATACTCGAGTTCAAGACACCAATTCAAGCCGTTATGAGACGCTCTAAGCGGTATAAAATACCACTTATCAGGAACCGTCGTGGAATGGGGAATCCACGAGCAGTTAAATTTCTGAAAGAAATTCGTTCAAAAACAAAAGGCCAATCTGATTTTCCTATCAGAGATGTTAGTCAAGAAAAAAAATATAGGCTGTATGTAAGTTGATTCATTACGTTGGCTGTTTTGTGGTTGAGGCACAGGGTCATGGGGGGTTTAGCCCTTATGTGGAAGAATGCAAGTGGGGTAATAATTAAAGTTGTCGTAACTATATAGATTTTGAGGTAAGGTGTGATCAGATTGGTCAATGGCATTATACAGGTTTTTATGAATGCCCGGAGTGAATTCTACGTCAAGAATCGTGGAATTTACTTCGTGATTTGGCTTTAAAATCATCGCTACCTTGGTGCATCCTTGGAAATTTTAATGACCTGTTGTTTGGGTTTGAAAAAATGGGGAGTAGACCATATCCAAGATACGTGCTCGATGGCTTTGGTCAAGTGGTGTCAGAGTGCGTGCTGGAAGACCTAGGGTTTAGTGGAAATGAGTTTACATGGTAAAAGTACAGGGGGACTGCATGGTGGACTCAAGAACGCTTAGATAGAGGATTTTCTACTCATGAGTGGAAGAGACTTTTCCCAAATGTGGAGGTTAAGGTACTTGAGGTTTCCACATCAGATCATATACCCCTTATATTACATTTTAATACTCTGATATATGTTCCTAAATCTACAAGATTTAGCTTTAAGAATATATAGATCAGAGAGGCTGACTGTATGAATGTGGTAAAAAATAGTTGGGACAATAAAAATGTTGGAAATCTTTTGGGAAAGATTGAGTTTTGTTATCTTAAATTGGAAGAGTGGGGAGGAGGGAAAATGAAGGAGCTCAGTGAAAAGGTTAAAAACCGCAGATGGATGTTATAGAAATTCAGATCACGACGAGACAATTATGGGGTTTAGAAATATAATGAAGCTAGAGGGGAGTTTTTAAAATTGTTAGAACAACAAGAGATATATTGGAAACAAAAAGTGAAGTAATTCTGGTTAAAAGGAGACCAGAATACGCTTTTTTCACAAGTTCGCGTCAGGCAGGAAAAATAATAATCAGATATGTTGAATTAAAGACAAGAATGGTGAGTGGAAAGAAAATGTGCAAGAGATTTAGGAGGTTATTACAGATTATTTCTCTGAATTATTTACATCCGCAAGGACCAATGGCAGACCATCGGAAAGGGAAAGGGTTTCGTGTGTTACTGAAAAGCAAAATATGCAGCTGTTGCAACCTATTTCGAACAAGGAAGTAAAGAATGTTGTCTTTTCAATGCATCCAGAAAAATCGTCGGGGTATGATGGATTACATCCAGCATTTTATCACGTGAATTGGAGTACAATCGAGAAAGATGTGGTGGGGTTCTGTCAAGAATTTTTTCATATAGGAGAGTTAAAAGCAGAATTTAATCGCACCCTAGTGTGTTTAAATCCCAAAGGTAAAGCAACCAGAGTGTATGACGGATTTGGGAATGGTCTCGTTATGTAATATATTGTTTAAAGTGTTGTCCAAAGTGCTGGAAAATAGATTGAAAGATTGTTTACCATATCTTATATCTATGAGCCAAAGTGCGTTTGTGGAAGACATGCTTTTGACGAACAATACATTGATAGCATTTGAAGTAAATCACTATATTAAACGTCATACACAAGGAAAAAGGGTATGGATGGCTTGAAATTAGACGTGTCTAAGGCGTATGACAGATTAGAGTGGAATATCATTGGGGGAATGCTGGAAACATTTGGCCTTCATAAGACATGGGTGAGTAGAGTTATGATGTGCATCAAGACTATCTCCTACAGTTTTGTTAAATGGGGCGGTGTTTGAAAAAGTTAGGCCTCAAAGAGGAATGAGGCAAGGGGATCCTATATCCCCATATTTGTACATTCTCTATGCTGAAGGGCTTAGCTCAATTGTTAGAAGGAATGAAGAGGCGAGACTAATTCACGGGTGTAGTATCGCTCGAGGGGCTCCTGCAATTTCACACCTTCTTTTTGTGGATGACTGCTATTTTTTTCTTTAAAGCAATAGAAGCAAGGGTGATAAAAATATAATTAATCGATACGAAGCCTTATCTAGTCAAGCAATAAATTTCAACAAATCCGCTTTTACTTTTATCCCGAATACACCAGAGGAGGCTCGTGGAGAAATCTGTGGGTTATTGAAAGTAGGAGAGAGTTCGAATCCAGGAAAGTATCTGAGCCTACCCATGACAGTGGGGAGGAAGAAGAATGATGTGTTCAATTTTTTAACTGATCGTGTAAAACAGAAGTTACAAGGGTGGAGTAATAAGAATGTGTCAAAGGCTGGTAAATATGTCCTCTTGAAGACAGTGACGCAGTCCATACCCAATTTTTGGATGAATTTGCTTCTCATTCCAAGTGAAATATGCACTACGATTCAGCGTCAAATGAATGGCTTCTGGTGGGGAGGGGGTAATGAAAGTAAGGGGGTTCTTGGATGTCGTGGGATAGGATGTGTGGTGTGAAAGAAGCTGGGGGATTGGGGTTCAAAGATTTAAGAAACTTTTTTGTTACAATGTTGGCTAAGCAAGGATGAAGTTTCTTAAATAATTTGAACCCTCTTGTTACTAGTATAATGAAAGAGAGATACTTCCTGACAACAGATTTTTTAAATGCAAAATTGGGAGAGAACTCGAGCTATATGTGGCGGGGTATTTTTGAAGCTCAGTATGTAGTGAAGCAGGGGAGTCGAAGAAGAATTGGAATGGGCACATATACGTTTGTATGGAAAGTTCCGTGGTTGCCATGTTCTGAGAATGGATATGTAACAACCACTTGAATTGGAGCAAATCAGAGTTCAGAGTTTAATGGAAATGAATGCTAGAAAGAGGGATATAGGGATTTTGCAGGACATGTTTAATGAAAGAGATGTCCAATTCATTCAGAGTATTCCTTTATTTGATATAAATAAGGAGGACTCATGGTTTTGGATATTTGACAGTAAGGGGGACTTTACTGTTAGAAGCTCCTATCGAAATTTAGTAGGAGAATATAGCACTCCGGATGCAGGATTTTGGAAGAAGTTATGGGAATTAGAGGTTCCCAGGATAATTTTATTTTTCTTATGGAGAACCTGCAAGTTGTGTTTACCAAAGGTTAAAGCATTAATTGATAAAATAGTTAACATCGAGAGTATATGCTCCTGGTGTCGTCTGGGGGAGAAAGATACAATGCACGTGTTATTCAAATGTTCTTTTGCAAAGATGGTGTGGGAAGCTTCAGGTCTGGCAAGCAGGGTTCAGATTATGCTGAATGAGACGGTAGTGGATATCTTCAAGCATCTGTTTATAATATGTATAAAGGAACATTGCGTGTTTGTACCAGTGATATGTTGGAGTATTTGGAACCGCCGAAACAATTGGCTATGGAACAAGGTAGACATGTCTGTATTTGGAACCAAGTCTGCTGGTTTTAACTTGTTAGCCGATTGGAAGAAAGCCCCAATGGAGTCTACTAATATATAAACCAGTAATTAAATCATGTAGCAGACACTGGCAAACTCCTGCTTAAGGGTGGGTGATGGTTAATATTGATGCAACCATTTTTGCGGATATGAGCACTAATGGAATGGGGGGAGGGGTTCGTGATGATAGAGGAGCTTTCTTGTGTGCAATTTATAAGCGGATAGAAACTTTATGGCAACCTAGAGAAGCTTAAGTCTTAAAGAAATTTTGTCCCGGACGAAGAGGCGTGGATTCACCAGGTGTGTGTTTGAGACCGACTCCAAACTTCTTGCAGATGCTTATAGTGGGGGGCAGGGCAAGTCTTATTTTCATATAATAGTTCAAGATTGTATTGAGTTAAGTAAGCACTTTGAAAATGTGTTAGTGCAATTTGTGTATTGGTCTCCTGACTTCCTTATTAATGTACTTACTTCTGATTTAATCTAATGGAAGTGCGTTTTCTTAAAAAAAAACTCACTCTTAAGACTCTAATCTCTCTACTTAATTTCCTCAATTTAAGAGTCTAATCACTTTGCTCAATTTTTAGAGCCAAATTTTACAATTAACTATTATTTTATTATATTTTTTCAATAACACAATCTTTCTCTTTCTACTCACTTTTATTTTTTTGTGAATTCAATATGTTTTTAATAAATAAAATAGATTAAGAAGTCAATATAAATAATATTGTTGGAGATAAGAATATATTAAATCGCTGGAGCCAGTAATTTATATTATATATAATGATTGAGAGAGGAGTTTGGCTCTTCCAAATCTTAAGATCATATTCTCTTCCCTCAAATTATATTTTATTATAAAGTAATATAAGCATACACTTTGTCTCTCCACTTTATATTGTAATCCTATATAAAAAAGGTAATTGATAGGGAAGAAAATAAGGTCTGGGTATATAATTAATATTACATTAATCATATCAGAATTGGGCCAACAGCTAGGCCCATTTTAGAAGGCCCAAAACCCTAAATATTAATTAATAAGGATAAGTCAGCTGATAAGATCAGTCCTAATGGACAAATAAATCCTTGTAAATTGGTCAACAAGAAACCTGGTAGGATAAGGAATCAGCTTCCTACCTCTTAGGACTCCAAAATTCATTCTAATTCTGAGACTTGCCCACCAAGTCTTCAAACCCAAGTCCAATTCAAGGACTCCCAACATCTATATAAAGGGCCTCACCCCACAGATCAAAACTACGTTTTTGACTTGATCCTTGGCATACAGCAAGGTACGTAGGCATCTTGTAAGGCAGATCGAGTCACGAAACACAAGAGCAATCAAATCGAACCTCAAAGCTCACGTTCCCTAGTAATAAATACAACAATTATTATACCTTAGTTTTTGATCCAGAACATTTGGCGCCGTCTGTGGGAAAGCACAACAACAACCATGGTGAGAACACGGAGAACAAGCAACGCCCTTGAAGGAGGAACGCCCACGGGGACAACCCAAATGATTTCGTCAACCGTGGAGGTACCTCCGCATTTAACCTATGCCGCCACCCAAGGAGAAGCCCAGGTAGGGGCAATTGAACCTCAGCCACAAAGGATGATTCCCTCGGCTACTCAAGGGATGAATTCCCAACTTCAGCAGGTACATACACAGTGAATTCTCGACCGTTAGGTATGAGTATTCAACTATTGTGACTACTAACCCCATAGGATGCCCCTTTACCCCGAGGTTGAAGGAAGTGGACATGCTGGACGGAGTGAAGCACGAGGGAGAACACCCCCCCTATATACAAGGTTTGGCTCTTATCCCAGAGGATCAGGAATTTTCTGGTCTATACACTGAAAGAGACTCCAAATCTTCAGATGATGAGGAGGCCCCAAGAAGGAGGCGTGCTGGCAAAGAGCCGATGCATGATGGTAACCAACGTCCTAGGAGCACCCAAGGGATGAATCCCCAAGAAGTACAGGAGAGGATCAGGGCACACGAGGCTAAGATTCAAAGGCTAAAGCGTGACTTGGAGGCGCACCAGACCATCAGGCCCCCACTACCTCCAATGGGGAGAAATCCTCCTCCAATCATAGACCTGGATGGTCCAATACAGAGAAAGGTTGTTGTCCCAAGGGCTGATCCAAGCAATATCCTTCCCCTTGGAGATCCTGATGATCCAACTCCGCCATTCACTGAAGAGATAATGAGTGCCCATATCTCAAGGAAGTTCAAGATACCCACCATCAAAGTTTATGATGGCCCCGGAGATCCCGCTAATCATGTTAGGACATTCTCTAATGCACTGTTGTCCAGCCCGTGAATGACGCTATTAAGTGTCGGGTCTTTCCTCAAACCCTGTCGGGTATGACTCAAAGATGGTATAGTCGTTTGCCCCCGAACTCTATTGGGTCCTTCAGAGAATTAAGTCAGGCTTTTATTAAGCAGTTCATCAGCGGGAGAGTGCATGAGAAAAGTTTAGCATCCCTCATGAGCATTGTGTAGGGAGCGAAGGAATCCTTGAGAGACTACCTGAATCATTTCACAAAGGAAGCTTTAAAAGTCCTAGAACTTGATGAAAAGGTAGCCATGATAGCATTGCAATAGGGAACTAGGGATGAGTTCTTCAAGATGTCCTTGGCCAAGTGCCCCCCTGAAAGCATGTTGCAGCTCCAAGATAGAGCCAGGAAGTACATCAAAGTGGAGGAAATCATGAGGAAGACAGTAGTGAGTAATGAGCCCACTGGAGGCAAGAAGCGAAAAACTGATCTGGAATATATTGCTAAGGACAAGTATCCCAGAATTGAGAAAAACCCTGATTTAACCCCAAAGAAGGGAGGACCTGGGCAAAAGTTCACTGAATACGCTAAGTTGAATGCTCCTAGAAGCCAAATCTTGATGGTAATCAAGAAAGATCAAGATATTTGTTGGCCTAAACCCTTGACGGCTGATCCTGTCAAGCTAGATAAGAGCAAATATTGTAGATTTCACAAAGATGTTGGTCATGACACCGATGAGTGTAGGCAACTGAAAGATGAAATAGAATTTCTCATTCGGAAAGGAAGATTGAACAAGTACACTAGGGAAGGAAGATATAGGAATAACAATAGGAGAAAGAACTTTGAAGATCATAGGAGGGACCAGGCGATCAGGAGCGGAATCCCCAGCCTAGGGGACCAGTTATAAATACAATTCTTGGAGGACCACGACCTCGAGGGCCTGTGATAAACATAATTTTTTGAGGACCAACTTCTGCTGGATTATTCATGAACTCCAGGAAAGCATATACCAGCGAGGTTATGCATATTGTTGGAGAAGCCCCGAAGAGGGCCAGGACAGGAGTAACAATGGATTTTGATGATTCTGACCTGGAGGGTGTGAAATTTCCGCATAATGACCCGCTGGTCATAACACCAATAATAAGGAACAACCCGGTGAAGAGCGTCCTCATAGATAATGGTGCTTCAGTAGATATCTTGCTCCATGACACCTTTCTAAGGATGGGTTATAATGATTCTCAATGAACCCCGACCGATATGCCGATATATGGATTTGCGGGAGTGCAGTGCCCCGTGGAAGGAATAATCAAGTTTCCAACAACCATAGGTCAGGAACCAAGGCAAGCAATACATATGTTGGACTTTGTGGTGGTGAAGGCTAGCTCAACTCACAATGCTATCATGGGAAGAACCGGAATACATGTCTTCAAGGTAGTCCCTTCTTCGTACCATTCAGTAATAAAGTTTCCCACCCGGAATGGGATTGGAGTCGAAAGAGGAGATCAAAAAATGGCTAGAAGTTGTTATGTGGCCACAATGAGGGCATATGGAGTTGGGGGGCAGGTTCTGCCTATTGAAGATCTGGATATCCGAGAGAATGATGAGAAAAGAGGGAAGGCAGCAGAAGACTTAGTTCCAGTTCCTTTAGCCCCCGAGCATCCTGAGAAGGTAACTTTCGTTGGAGCCACATTAGAGGAGCCCCTTAGAGGGAAGTTGGTGAAATTTCTGCAAGAAAATAGTGATGTGTTTGCATGGTCAGCAGCTGATATGCCAGGCATAAACCCGGAACTGATTACTCATAAGCAGAATGTGGATCCAAATTGGAAGACAGTGAATCAAAAGAAAAGAAGTTTTGCTCCAGAGAGGCAAGAAGCTATAAAACAGGAAGTAGAGAAGCTCTTAGAGGCTGGTTTTATTGAGGAGATATGATTTCCAGAATCGTTAGAAAACCCTGTAATGGTGAAGAAGGCCAATGGAAAATGGAGGATGCGTGTGGACTTCACTGATCTGAATGACGCATGCCCTAAGGACTGTTTCCCATTGCCAATGATAGATACTTTGATAGATGCCACTGTTGGACATGAGATACTGAGCTTCATGGATGGATTTAGTGGATGCAATCAGATCAAAATGCACAAGGACGATATCCCAAAGGTATCATTCATCACTGAATTTGGTGTTTATTGCTATCTTGTTATGGCATTTGGTCTCAAGAATGCAGGAGCCATCTATCAAAGGTTGGTAAATAAAATTTTTAAGGATCTTATTGGCAAGACCATGGAATGTTATGTTGATGATATGTTAGTCAAGAGTCTAGTGAAGACTAACCATATAACCCATTTGAGGGAAGCTTTTGAGGTCCTGAGATACCACAAGATGATGTTAAATCCTGCAAAGTGTGCTTTCGGAGTAAGATCTGGAAATTTTTTGGGATTGATGGTCTCCAAGAGAGGAATCGAGGCCAATCCCGACAAAATAAAGGCAATCCTAGACATGGAGCCACCGAAAACTATTAAAGATGTTCAAAAGCTCACTGGAAGGTTTGCTGCATTGGGATGATTCATCTCCAAATCTGGGGATAAGTGCTTGTCGTTCTTCAAGTCCTTAAAGAAGGTTAAGGATTTTGTATGGAGTGAGGAAAGCCAGAAGGCATTCGAGGAATTAAAGAAATATATGGTCCAGGCCCCGTTGTTGGCCAAGCCAGCTCTGCATGAAGTTTTATACTTGTACTTGGCTGTTTCAGAGAATACCTTGAGCGCTGCATTAGTTAAGGAGGAACATAAAATCCAGAAACCCGTATACTATGTTAGCAAGATTCTGCATGGAGCTGAGTTGAATTATTCAACTATTGAGAAGTTTGCTTTAGCCTTGGTAATGGCTTCAAGAAAGTTGTGTCCCTACTTTCAGGCTCATAAGATTGAAGTACTAACAAATTAGCCCTTGAGAAATATTATTCATAGTCCCAAGGCTGGTGGGAGGCTGATCAAATAGGCAATAGAGTTGGGAGAATTTGATATCAAGTATAGGCCACGAATGGCAGTAAAAGCCCAAGCATTGGCTAAGTTCATGGTGGAATGTACCATACCCAACCAAGAAGTCGGGGGGCAGGAAGATACCATACCTCAAGAGAAGGAAGTAGATAAGGGGGGCAAAGAAAATGATGATAAAGAGAAGGAATATTGGGTTCTCTATTTTGATGGAGCATCAAAAACAAATTCAAGAGGAGCAGGGTTAGTTTTATAAAGCCCTGATGGGTTCTTGATTGAATATGCTATGAAGTGAGACTTCCCGACCACAAACAATGAGGCAGAATATGAAGCTCTGATAGCTGGCCTTGGCTTAGCAGGGACACTTAGAGTCAAGAACTTAAAGGTCTGTGGAGACTCGAAGCTAGTCATATCCCAGGTAAAGGGAGATTTTGAGGCAATGGATGATACGATGGCTAAGTATGTCCGCCTAGTAAGGGTTGTGATGACCCAATTCAATGAATGCCATGTTGAGCACATTCCAAGGGAGGAAAATGATAAGGCAAATGCATTATCAAAGTTTGCTTCATCTGAGATAGAGAAAAGTTCAGGAAGTGTATACTTCCGCATTCTGAAGGTACAGAGCATTGATGTTAAGCTTGTAGCTCCTATAGGTCTAGGAACGTCATAAATAGATCCCATTAAGACCCATTTGCCAAATGATGCTACTGAAGCACAGAAGTTGGTTGTTTGAGCACTGAGATACTCCTTGATAGATGGAATTTTGTATAAAAGATCTTATGTGGTTCCTTACTTAAGATGTCTCAGGCCCGATTAGGCACGCTTGGATCTTGAGGAAGTACATGAAGGAATCTGTGGGCAACACTTGGGGGGCATGGCACTAGCTCATAAGATAACCCGTTTAGGCTTTTATTGGCCAGAAATGATGGTTGATGCCAAAGAGTATGTGAAGAAGTGTGACCGCTGTCAGAAGCATGCATCTGTCATTAGACAACCCCCCGAGATGCTGACCTCCATCAACTCACCCATCCCCTTTGCTATGTGGGGAATGGATATACTTGGGCCTTTCCCCATGGCCACGATACAAAGGAATTTCCTGATTGTAGCCATTGATTATTTTGCTAAGTGGATTGAAGCCAATCCTTTGGCCAAAATCACAACTAAGCACGTTGCACAATTCCTATGGGAAAATATCATGTACCGGTATGGAATTGCCCACATCCTAGTCACTGACAATGGAACGCAGTTCAACAATGAGGAATTCAAGAAATATTGTGAGGAGAATGAAATTGAATTACGATTCACCTCTATTGCTTACCCGCAAGCCAATGGGCAAGCGGAAGTGGCGAATCGAATAATCCTGGATGGACTAAAGAAGATGATCGAGAAGTCGAGGAGTAACTGGGTGGATGAAATACTCCCAATACTATGGGCCTATAGGACTACTTGTAGAGTCACGACTGGAGCAACTCCCTTCATTTAGCATATGGGGCAGAAGCGGTTGTTCCTGTAGAGATATCACATTCCTCTCCCAGGATTCAAGCTTTCAATTCTGAGGAAAATGAGGAAGGGCAAAGGTTAGCCCTGGATCTAATTGATGAAGTACGAGATGAGGCACATGCGAAGATAGTGGAATATCATAAAAAGGCTTCATTCTGCTACAACCTAAGGGTTAAGGAAAGGTTCTTCAAGCAGGGTGACTTAGTCTTAAGGAAGGTGGAAGCTTCTGGTGTAGGGCAGAAAGGGAAACTCACCCTAAATTGGGAAGGGTCGTATAAGGTCAAAAGTGTTCAGGGTAGAGGAACCTACAAGCTTGAGACTATGGATGGTTTTGAAGTCCCGAGAACTTGGCATACAAAAAACCTGAAGATTTACTATGTTTGAAGTGGTTGAGCATGATTCTCACTTATTATGATGACAAGTAGGTTGAAAAGCACCTTGAAGCTTTGCTTGCTTAGGATTTACATGTTTTGGTTTTATTTTGAGGTTTATTAAGGCTTGTGTAAGGGATGAATCCCAACAATTTGTGAAATTCAGAAAGTTTTCGAAATATGTTTGAATTCCAGTGGCAAGACAAGTAAACTAAGTGCATGAGATGAAAGCATATAGTTCGATAAATAAAATGGGTTCAAACAAATAATACAAAGTTTGATAAGCTAAGTCTCAAAGACAAGATAAAATGAATAAGCCACGCAGGGCTGGAAAAGCTCTAAGGAGCAGAGGTGCCCTCAGCATCCATATCATCGTCTTCCCCGCTCTCGCTGGAAGTCTCAATAGTCCCGGAAGAGGAAGAGCTATCTCAATGGTCCTGAGGGATATGATCCGAGACAACCACTCGGGTGCGGAACCTCTGTAAAAAAGCCTCGTTGTTAGGACAGACGTAGTCTACTGGATTAATATCAGGGCAAGCCTCGTTCATGGTTCCAAGGGCCGTGTCCCAGCCAGTCCTAAAAAACCCAGGGAACACTGAGTCGTCTCTCACCCTCATGCACTAGGTAAACTCCTCCGAGTCCAAGTAGTTGTCAATCGCCTTGTCCTTCTCGGCCCTTAGCACAACCAGCTCAACGTTGGACTCTCCGAGCTCCTCCTCCTTACGCTTCAACTTTCTCTCTAAAGCGACATACTTCTTCTGCTGCTTCCTAGGGGCATTATCAGCTTTGTCAGAAGCCCTCTTCCATGATTCAGCTTGCCTCACAGCGCCTTGGAAGTAGGCGTTAGACTGAAATGAAACAATAAACGAAGATATAATAAGGCAAGAAAATGCTACAAGTAAAAAGAAAGAAAAATTTCAAGGAAGGGTCATACCGAGGCCAGGGACTGAGCTCCCATGAGCTTTATCCTCTCCAGGTTGGGTGTAGCTACCACATCAGTAAAATCCTTGGGGGTCACACCATGGTAGGACCAATCCCATACATGTTTAGTGGATCCAACCACAGTGTCCCCGCGACGGAATCCCCAAAGAGGCTGGAAAGACCCAGTGGCAACAGATGCAGGAGCAGCATCAACAATGACGGTAGTTGGGGTTTCATTTCCCCCAAAAGAAGCCTCCACCATGAGCTCCTTATGCTTCCTTAAGAAGCTAGGCTCAGTAGCCTTTCCCCGGATATCTAGTCCCGCAAGCCGAGATTTCTTCATCCTCGCAGTCTCCTCAACGAGAGGCACATTATCCTCGTTGATTTCCTTAGCAGCTGCAAAACAAGAGAAAAACAAAATAAGTGGTGTCAATAATGCATGAAAGAAAGTAAAAATAGCAAGGAAAGAACTATACCCTGAGGAGAAGCTGAGGAGAGCCCCACTTGTATAAGTGAAAACTCCTCTAGAAGAGTCCAGCTAGTAGTGGCACCGTCATCTCGAATGAGCTCAATATAAATATGAGTTTCCTCGGGAGTTAGGTGAATGGATTTGGGGCTACCATCACTAACCTTCCCAAAGGAAGATCTGAAAAGGGTGCCCCAGTCCCCATTCTCCCACCTTAACCCAATAAAACTATTCCTCCAATGAGGATTATTATCAGGGACAGAGGCACTATTAAATATATGGCGACACTTGGGCCTTTGTTTAACAGAAACCTAACCACAGATAGTAGAAGAACTATTATAGCATTGGAATATTTTCCTAAAAACAGCTACGGACAAAGGAAAGCCCCCCTAAGACAACAGACCATGAAGCATAAAATATTTCTCCATGCATTTGGAGGAAGCTGACAAGGGCTGATTTGCAAATCTGCTAACAGGTGGGGAATGAAGGGATGAAAAGGAAACCTAAGCCCAGCATTGAGGGCATATGTGTAAACGAAAAGAGTATCGGGTTTCCAGTGATAAGAACGATCGCCGCGGTCAACTGGAACTAGCCTAAGAGGAGGACGAACGTTATAACGTATTTTTAACTTATCGTAATCTATGTTGTGCCATGTGTTGCAGTGATAAAAAGAGTCAAGATGTGCATTAGAGGGATACTCATCCCCTCTAGTTTTGATCATATCAAGTAAAGACATGTAAGAAGAGCGAATCTCAATATCGTTACCTCGTTTTGAAGCTGAAGCTATCTTGCCCGCTCTCTCGGAATTTTTATCAGCCATTGCTGGAGGTTGAATGAACCTTGAAACCTTGGAAGGGAGGTAGGCCGGAAAAGGCTAAGAAAGTTGGCCGAAAAACTCTAAGAAGAGGAGTGTGGAGAATGTTGAGAAGAGAGGAGAGTATTTGAGAAGGGAAATGAGAGATGAAATGAGAGGTGTGGGGATTTCACTCTCCCATCCCACTCTTATATAGGCACAAAGAAGGCTAGTTGGGCCTAGAAAAGCCCATTTGGGCCCAAGAAAAGAACATTCTAGAAGAATCCAGAAATAAAATAAATATTTTTGAAAATTCTGGAAGAATCCAGAAAAAACCCTAGAAATTCTAGAAAAATATGGAATTTGGGCTTAGGAATAAAGTTCCAGCCAAGTGTTTAACGCCCAACTCTAGAAAAATCTAGAAAATCCAAGTGTTTAGGGGCCCAAGAAGCCCAGTGTGAAGGCCCAAATCCAGGATTTTCTAAAGAATATCAACAAAAGGGCCCAAATATAAAAAGCCCACAAAGAGGCATAAGAATAAACCAAAAGCTCAAATATCTGAAGGCCATACAAAATCAAGACCCATAAGAAGAAGCCCAGTTGAAAGAGAATTGGCCCAAGGAAGCCCTAGAAAAAATGGGCCAAAAAACATGTGAAAATCCTGATCCCATTTTTGACTAGAATTTATATAGAATTCATGGTCGAATGGATAAAGTCGAAAATAACTTCGACCCGGGCTAAAAATGAGGGATAAATCGATCAAAACCTGACCCAATTCGATCAGAAATCACATAGAAATTGTAATAACCCCAATTTTCGGATTTTTTGAAACCCTGATGAATAGTAACTTTTGCTGATGATGCTGATTAAGGAAAATTATCAGACCACACTATATAGGAGTACTGTTATGGAAATTCTAAGATCGTATTAGTATTCCATAAAGTAAATAAGTGTATGTAAAGATCGTTAGAATCGAAATTCGAACACTTTGATTTTTCTCGAAAATCTACCAGATACCGAAAGAATTGAGTATAAGATAACATAATAAAAAAGATTTAAATTCAAGGATTTTTAGAGAGGATCATAAAAGGAATATAAAATATTGAGAAAGGTTTAAGGGAACCTAAGTAATGAGATCCCGGGTATGATCCCTCAAACGATAAACGAGAACGAAAGTTAAGCGAACAGTATAACAGATAAGCGGTCATTAGCCAAGTAATTAGGGGTTAATCAAAGAGATTAGTGGGTGATGATGTCATCATACCAATAAGAAGAAAACAAGTGTAAGAAGATGACATAAGAAAGATGACATATGCATGGTGACATAATCATGACAAATAGAAAGGTTAGTTGGTTGATTGTGAGCCATGTAATTTTTACCATGGTAAATTTAATTAGCAAACAAGAGAAGCAACCAAGCCAAAACAAATCATAACACAAAAATTGAGAAGTTGAATGAGGGTTGGTTGTATTGTTGGTTGTGAGTTGAATGGTGGTTGTTTGGAGTGGTTTAAAATTTGGTAATCGCGTAAACATAGCCGTCGTAATGCCCAATTTCATACAACTGCTTGTTCTTAGTGTTAGGGACAGAGAGCTAACTATTGAATCTGTGACTTTTCCATGTTTAGTTAGACTATGTCATAAGCTTCGTTTTGATATGTGGTTCGCTTGAATCCGATGTACGGTTTTGGAGAAACGACCGTTTTAAGTAACGGCGTTTCGCGAAGGAACCATTACCCCTCGCCTTACTTTGAAACCTTGGTTAAGGCCCTTAAATGACTAATTGGAGTATGAACAATTAAGTAAAGTGGATTAGGCAGTTGGTAGGGTACTCATGAAAGAATTGCCTTAAAATTCTTAATGGTTAATTTATTAAAAATGGTGGAGCCGAGGGTACTCGAGCGACTTAAGTGAATCGTTAAGCGCAAAAGCGAACGTTAGGGTTCAATTGGTTAAAGTCTAGTTTCTTAAGCGACCGGGGTTTAATTTCGACTTATGTTATTTTTCATAGGTTATCGGACCCACTCTAAGCTTAAGTCTATCCGGGAGCACTTAGGCAAGTTTTATACCCGTTATACTGTTGTTGTGATGTATATATGTATATGCATTATCTTGTGATAAGTGCATGATTATTATTAGCAAAGTCTTGCGATATATTGGAGCATGTGATATGATATTTATATGCATGCCTATTTCATAATCTTGATATATTATTGTTGATTCAAATGCTTATAAGTTGAATAATACATATGCTAGAGATAAGCAGTAGTTGCGTTTCCCTTAATATAGGGGACCCAAAGGTGAACATTTTCTAAACCGGGAGTCGATGTTCCCGAGTATAATATATATATATATATATAGATATAGATATAGTTTTCAAAACTATTAATCGAATAAGGTTTATTCGATGACTTTATTTTATTTAATGAATATTATTTTGAATATTCATTCGAGGACTTATGACTCCGTTTATTTACTAAATAATATTCTTTATTTTATTAAATAATAATGTGTCGATAATCAAACTTATTTTCGATTATTCAAATAAAGATCATACTTTCGTACAAGTATATCTTTAGTTATTTATTATTCATTTCAAGTATGAGTTTTAAAACTCCTACCTCGATTATTTTCATAAGGATCATCCTTATGAGAATATTATTTAAATAATAATATTCAGATACTTTCTAACATATCGGGACTGATTTATTTTATTAAATCAGCGTTACTCTAAACATTCTTTAAAATGTTTTCGAGTCTTCAAAATGATTTTAAAAGTTAGGGCGGATCCCAAAACTCATTTTTATATTTAAGATCCTCCTTTCGAAGGGGATTTAAATACTCGCTCAAAACCTAATGGATCCGGCTCTGTGGTGTGTTTTATATTCGCAACAAGGTTGTTGTTTTGATAAAAGAGTTTTTGATTACTTACCCAACACTCGGGAAGGAAAATTCTTATTACAAGTTAATCCATTAGCAGGCATCGCTTGGGAAATATCGGTGAGTTTTCCTTTCCAACTAGATACGACTTCTTGGTGGAGCCGTATCAACAAGTTTCTACTTGGGGAAAGGGGGGACAAGCTTTACGTTTCAGAGTCATGGATTTCATCTGAACTAGGAGTGGCATAAGTGGTCGAGTGGCGCCGGCCCAGCCTTATTATATTGGCCCAAATGGCCTGGAAGTTCCGCTAAGACGGTCCATTCCTTAGGAGTCCAGTGTTCGGTTGACAAGTAAATCCGACAGGTTCTCCTCTACATGTAGAAAATGGTGGGGTTGCACTACTGCGACTGATCATCGTAAGTGGTCTTCCTGACGCGGAAAACTCCCGTAATGAGTTCATCATCCAGTTTGGATATTTCTGCAACACTACCCGGAGGATTCGATCGAAAGGCTACGGATGGGTGATTGCTGAGGCATTGACAGGGTCAAACGGTTATAATGATGTTTCCCTCAAATGAAGTATCTCGTAACTTCATTTCTTTTAAACAACATTTCAAGGATTGAATCTATTCAAGTCTTATCTTGTAGTCTCATCTATGTGATGAACTTTCGAAACTGTTTATACTTTGAACGGTGGTGGTTCAAGTAGTATTCGGAATATATATAAGTATTTTGGAGTATCTTGTAATTTCATTTTTTCAACTTATATCCAGTTAATGATTATCTTATGAATGACAAAGATTTTCAGAAAAATGTTGAGATAAGGTTAGATATATGAGATCACCTTGCAACGATATTTTTATACAGTTATAAACTGTAACTCTGTGTATATTATACATGTCAGTGGATTTCAAAGATTGTGAAAAGTATATATGTATATATACTGAATATTTTGCGACTTGGCCGCATTAAGATATCAGCTTGGTTCATTTCTTCTTGACCAATACTTTCATGAGTACTATGAGAATGCTCATATATTGTTAATTATTATACATATTATTTCGGTGGGCTTGTTGCTCACCCTTGCTTTCTTTTTTCATCACACAACAACAGATAGAAAAGATGAACATGACCAAGCTTCCAATTCGAAAGCGGTTAGGAAACGTTCCGCAGTTTTCTGGAACCGTTGATGCCGCCGTAGCTGAGGTAGGAACTACCAATAGGCTAGGCTTTCAACTATTGATGAACCAGACTTATGTATATTATGAATTGTAATAATGGCAAAGAATATGTAAATTATTCAGAAACCCTTTTGAGGTGAAATGGTTTATAATTGTGGAGTAAAATGACTTGTGTTATTTTTGGTATTCATGTCTGAGACTATAACTTGTGGTGTGTGTGTGTATATTGTGGGGTCACAGTACGCAACAGTTGGTTGATTGTTAAGGTTAAGTATTATTAAGGGAAATGGAACTCGTGACAACCCGAATCCCCGACCCCGGATTTGGGGGTGTTACAGAATTGGTATCAGAGCTAAGCGTTATAAACCTTAGAGATGATGTGACGTTAAAATAATAAGTTCACTAAGATAATAAGAACTCTTGCCAAGTTCATAGTCGGACTACCTTACGTAGTACTGACAGTTAAAACCCTTATGGGAACCCTTATAAATATTGTGATAGAAGCATAGTTCGTTATCGTATATGGTAGCGGGACTCTGAACCCTGAGGTTGAGGAACAACAACGCGATGATGTTTTATTACTTATTGGAGATCAGATTATGGATCCGATAGAGCGTCCTAACGCGGGACCGGATGATGTTCATATTGAGGATGTAGCGGTTGAGGATGTTGTCCTAGAAGGGATTGTTGCTGAGAAGAATCCCATGGAGGATCCTGACAAGAATGAATAAAGGACCACTGAGGAATTGATGACTATGGTTAGGGCGACTACCATAGGTAGGATTGGCCGATTACTACCGGAGGTTCGTTCAAGTTCGTAAAGATAGTAGCCCCTTTAACGCGCTTACTCATAAGACTGAGAAGTTCGAATGGACAGAGAAATATGAGAACAACTTTCAAGAACTGAAGCAAAGATTGGTGACGGCCCCTATGATGGCGTTGCCGGATGGAAAAGTAGATTTTGTGATGTGTAGTGACGCTTCACATAAGGAATTAGGGTGCTTCTTATACAGCACAACAAGGTAATCGTGTACGCGTCAAGACAATTAAGGGAATATAAAATTTGATATCCCCGCCCATGAGCTTGGGCTTGTGGAAATAGTTTTGCCCTAAATATTGGAAGTACTACTTGTATGGAGAGAAGTGCGAGATTTACATAAGCCATAAGTGCTCTAGTGCATTTTCACGCAGAAAGAGCTCAACATGTGCCAAAGGAGGTGGCTATAGCTAATCAAGGATTACGATTATGAGATTCTTTATCATCCAGGGAAAGCCAAAATGGTGGCTAATGCCTTTAGTATAAAGGAGAGACTCAAGATGAAAATGTCTTTGGGAGAGTTGATAAGAGATTTGGAGAAAATGGAAATAAAAGTGAAGGTAACCGGAGCCGGTACCGAAACGCTGTTTGAGATTGCAATACAGCCCGAATTATCGAAAAAGATCATATTGTGCCAAGAAAAAGTGATGAATGGAGGTAGAGAACCAATGACCGGAGAAGAGATTAATACCTAGAAAGATGATGAGGGAATAATGAGGTATCCCTACAGGATTTGGGTTCCAAATGTTCAAGAGCTTAAGGACTGGATCTTAGATGAAAGTCATAGTTCAAGGAATAAGATTTCGGGCAAACCCTGAATGTGATATTCAGGGAGGATGCCATCAAGATAGAAGGAACCCATGACATAATGAAGTGGAAAATGAGGATTTAAAACATGAAGGATGACCCCGATTATGGGGAGGAGGAGGGAATGTTCAGACTAAGGAAACAGAAGTCGAGTAAGGAAAGGAGACCCGAGACGGTACTCCTCTACGACAATTTATGGACCTTTCTAGACAGAACTTAGACTTTTATCCCCAACCACCACCTTGAGGAAACAATGCGGTGATAAATTCTTTCAGGACCTTTAAGTCGCTAAGCTCTCAGAGTTCCAAGGAACAAGCTGACCCAGTCGAGGGAAGAGCCTGGCTAAAGGAAATATAGGAATCATTTGAGATTCTAAATGATTGACAAATCACAAAAGACTGTTTTTGTCACTTATCCTCCTAAGAGAGAGGCCACCCGCTGGTGAAAGGCCAAGGAAGGCACGGAGCAAGAGATTATAATAAACTGATTTAAGTTCAGTCAATTTTTTTCAGGAAAGTACTTCCCAAGGTTATGGAGATAGTGTAAAAGCTTTAGAGCCAGAACAAAGGCAGACGAGTATGATGAATTATGAATCTAAGTTGTAAAAGTTGTCAAGATTCGTTCTGAGGACATGAATCCAGAATGACGGGATGTTTGAAATCAATGCTTATGTTGTGTTGGTTCATGAAATAATGATAAGAGAAAGGGAAATAAAAAGAAACTGAAGTGGAAAGGAATATAAAGGCAATAGAGTTTGAGGAATGATAAGGGAGTTGGGTATGAGGAAACCCTAAAGACTCGTAGCAATAGAAATAGAAAAGTATGTAATCGTCAGGATGAGGGTGATTCACCATGAGTTAGAATTGATGGTTGAAGGCATAAGAGATACATATATTTTATTCCCTGTAAGTTGGGAGGATTCGAGGAAACCTTGAGATAGTTCGAAGGATAAATAATGAGACGCGGATAGACTGAGGAGACAAGGAAGTAAGAAATTAGGAAAATTGGATGAAGGAAGTGACCTTCAAGAATGTGAAGTGTAAGACCGGTGGCTTGATACCCAGAAAGGGAGACGCCATGTATGAAAGATATCCAAACATTGAGATGACTGTTGAGATAAACAACAAAAGTAAATAAGGAATTATTAAGAAGAAGTTCATGTTGAACACGACCAATATCTTCCAGAACATCCCTGTTGTCATTACCAAATTAGGCAAGCAAAGCGGAAAGAAAAAAAAACCATTGTTATCTTTTGGAGGCCATATGGATTGACCTCAGTTTGAATAAGGATGCTATTGTGAAATTAAGTATAGACTATCGAAGTGAGAATGATTGAATAAGGTAATCTATCAAGTATATTTGACTTGATTTATCCATGAAAAAGTGTAAGTATCTTTTAAAGGTGGAATTAAGGATGAAACCCCGATAACTTGAAATGAATCCTAGGGGAATGCATAAAGGTTGGCATTTCACCCTTAATAGGGACATCATGAGTTTTGAAAGTATGAATTGGAAATGATTAAAGTAACAACAACCTTTAAGGATCAGTGGAGAAATTTTTCAGAAGTATATAGACAATGATTCTGGTATTAGTAAATGGTATCTTGATATGCCTTGTGCCTAGGGTGTACCTGATGAAGGATTTAAGGATAACCTTAGAGGTTTTACAAGGAGAAAGGTAATATTTAAAGTTCTCAAGAATAGAAATTTTGATGAAGGAAATATGACGTAATTATAATAATGCCAGGTGGGGCACGTGTTGAACCATAAGAAAGTATAGATCGATCCAATGAGGGTCGAGATTGGTGAAAACAAGAAGGACCCAAGATAAGAGACGTCCTAAGTATGACCGAGGGTCAGTCGTGGAAATGTTCACATCTAAAGACTAAGGCAATGACTTATGGAAAAATGGTGATTTTTTTTCTCACCAGGGCTTAAGAGAAGCATTTTCACATACGCAGTGATTGAAATGAGGTAGAAAATTTAGTTGGAGGTGGTTAAAATGACATTGATTGTAAGGAAATTTTACTATCAGGAAAGGCCAAAGAGGTGGCCAACACTTTAAGTGTAAGAGGACAATTATCGGCGCTCGTGCTAGAGGAATACAGTGATAATGGTTAATTCCTTGATGGTTGTATTATGGTGTGAAAGATTGACATTCCTTCTGATCACTGTGCGGTACTCAACCGTAATAGTAGTTTGGTAAAGATTTAATTCATGTAATCACCGTGAGCGGGCTTTCTATCTTAGAAGGTCCTATCTTGAGATAAGCCAGGAGCATGTTACGAAAGGACTAAATGAACCTTTGAGCTTCATGTCTCCCAGTAAAGAAATATGGTTAATAATGGTATTAGCCTGCTATCGTTGCTTTGATTGAAACTCTTCTGCAATTTTATCTGCTTCATGTCATGTATGTACGTCAAGATCAGGAATGTTCTTCACGAATCATAAATGGTGATTATGTTACCTCCTTAGAAGGATTCGATATGATATGAATGGACTCCGTATGGTTAGCTATTAAGACTTCATGGAAAACAAATGACTATAGTAGGTCTACGGTGGACCATAGTAATGCAGGAATGATTCTACGAGTAATGAGCCGATTACTTACAACCGTGAGAGTTGTAGTGGAATGGATGTTTAGATTGAGTACCACTAATGGGGTCGTGGTGGTGTATAAGTTATTATTGAATAGACTAACTAAGTAGATTATCTACCTATTGAATACCTATTCCTTCTTATCAATAGAGAGTCGTATTATTATACGAGGAAGGTTGCGGTGCAAGCATCGAATTCTAGTAACGATGACGTCTAGAACCAAATCATAGATTCGATTTGCGATGTCGAGGGATTTCAAAGGTAATTGTTTATAAGCTCGAGCAAGAGCATGGGTCCATAGAATGATGGACGGAATAGTAAATATTTAGACACGTGAAATACGACGCTATAATACTTGATGTTGATATATATACGTATATGTTTTATTCTCCTATGACAAACCTCTATAGTTCAGAGGTAGATTCCAAGCCAGATATTTTGTGGCAATATATTTTATATATATACAATTCTCTTCAATTCGTTCTTTTCTCTCCTTTTTATTTCATATAAGCTGAGAAGAACAACCCTTCCAGAAGGGGAGGTATTGCCGAATGACTATCTATCTGTGTGATAGAAGCCTAGTAGGATACCACATGTTGTTTAATTGCTTGTCAAGTACTAAAGGTTGGCCACATTCTGTACTAACTATGCAATAGAACAAGTGTTCATGATCATAGTGATCTCTCAACAAATTCCTTTACTTCTATATGATGGATCAAGCTTTCGAAGATAGAAGCAGCTAGAAAGGAAGTAGTATCAGTACGGTGGTATTCTGATTCTAACACGTTCGTGATACTAAGGTTGACGTGGTTATTAAAAGGTTATAGAACGCTAACGAGCAAAAGTGTAACCAGTATAGTATTATGTACGGAAGATAGTAACGACTACGAACTGGAAAAGAATGGGTATTGAGAAGCAAAAGCTATAATGCTAGAAGCTATGATGAGAGTTTGTGCAATAGACTTGAAAGAATTTGGAATAGTCACTTAGCACGGATTGAGTTTTCTTACGACAATAGCTCGTATGTCAGTATCGGGATATCGCCTTATGAGATCCTTGAGGGAAGACAATGTCGATCTCCCTTATGTTAGGATGATGTTGCAGAGCGCAAGATGCTCGGACCAGCAGTGGTCCAAAGGACCAAGGATATAATAGATCTAATCAGAGGATGGCTGGTAGTAGCCCAAGATGGACATAAGAAGTATGTTGATTCGACACGAAAGGACAAGGAATAGGAAGTAGGGGACCTAGTGCTGTTATAGGTATTCCCTTTGAAAGGATGGATGTGGTTCGGAAAGATAGGAAAGCTAAGCCCACGAATTGTTGGACCCTTGGATATATTAAGTCGTATTGGGAAGTTAACATATGAGCTAGCCTTACCCCGAACCTTAGCAAGTTCATAACGTGTTCCTTGTATCAATGTTAAGGAAGTGTAATCTGGATGCCAGACAAATAAAGGCATATGAGCGCATAGACATGCAACCAGACGTAACCTATATGGAGCAACCAGGAAGGGTTATAGATCAAAAAGGGACAACTGCTTAGGAGAAGGGTTATCAAACTAGCCAGAGTTGGTGGTAGAACCATAATGTGGGAAAATTGACTTGAGAGTTAGAAAGTGCAATGCTAAGAAAGTATCCCTATTCATTTTTATCTGATTCCGGGACGGAATCCTTTTAAGGAGGGGAGACTGTAATAACCCCAATTTTTGGAATTTTTGAAACCCTGATGAATAGTAACTTTTCCTGATGATGCTGATTAAGGAAAATTATCAGACCACACTATATAGAAGTACTGTTATGGAAATTCTAAGATTGTATTAGTATTCCATAAAGTAAATAAGTGTATGTAAAGATCGTTAGAATCCAAATTCGAACACTTTGATTTTTCCCGAAAATCTACTAGATACCGAAAGAATTGTGTATAAGGTAACATGATAAAAAGGATTTAAATTCAAGGATTTTTAGAAAGGATCATAAAAGGAATATAAAATATTGAGAAAGGTTTAAGGGAACCTAAGTAATGAGATTCCGGGTATGATCCCTCAAATGATAAACGAGAACGAAAGTTAAGCGAACCGTATAACAGATAAGCGGTCATTAGCCAAGTAATTAGGGGTTAATCAAAGAGGTTAGTGGGTGATAATGTCATCATACCAATAAGAAGAAAACAAGTGTAAGAAGATGACATAAAAAAGATGACATATGCATGGTGACATAAGCATGACAAATAGAAAGGTTAGTTGGTTGATTCTGAGCCATGTAATTTTTACCATGGTAAATTTAATTAGCAAACAAGAAAAGCAACCAAGCCAAAAGAAATCATAACACAAAAATTGAGAAGTTGAATGAGGGTTGGTTGTATTGTTGGTTGTGAGTTGAATGGTGGTTGTTAGGAGTGGTTTAAAACTTGGTAATCGCGTAAACATAGTCGTCGTAATGCCCAATTTCATACAACTGCTTGTTCTTAGTGTTCGGGACAGAGAGCTAACTATTGAATCTGTGACTTTTCCATGTTTAGTTAGATTATGTCGTAAGCTTCGTTTCGATATGTGGTTCGCTTGAATCCGATGTACGGTTTAGGAGAAATGACCGTTTTAAGTAACGGCGTTTCGCGAACGAACCATTACTCCTCGCCTTACTTTGAAACCTTGGTTAAGGCCCTTAAATGACTAATTGGAGTATGAACAATTATGTAAAGTGGATTAGGCAGTTGGTAGGGTAATCACGAGAGAATTGCCTTAAAATACTTAATGGTTAATTTATTAAAAATGGTGGAGCCGAGGGTACTCGACCGACTTAAGTGAATCGTTAAGCGCAAAAGCGAATGTTAGGGTTCAATTGATTAAAGTCTAGTTTCTTAAGCGACCGGGGTTTAATTCCGACTTATGTTATTGTTCATAGGTTATCGGACCCACTCTAAGCTTAAGTCTATCCGGGAGCACTTAGGCAAGTTTTGTACCCGTTATACTGTTGTTGTGATGTATATATGTATATGCATTATCTTGTGATAAGTGCATGATTATTATTAGCAAAGTCTTGCGATATATTGGAGCATGTGATATGATATTTATATGCATGCCTATTTCATAATCTTGATATATTATTGTTGATTCAAATGCTTATAAGTTGAATAATACATATGCTAGAGATAAGCAGTAGTTGCTTTTCCCTTAATATAGGGGACCCAAAGGTGAACATTTTCTAAACCGGGAGTCGATGTTCCCGAGTATAATATATATATATATATATAGATATAGATATAGTTTTCAAAACTATTAATCGAATAAGGTTTATTCGATGACTTTATTTTATTTAATGAATATTATTTTGAATATTCATTCGAGGACTTATGACTCCGTTTATTTACTAAATAATATTCTTTATTTTATTAAATAATAATGTGTCGATAATCAAACTTATTTTCGATTATTCAAATAAAGATCATACTTTCGTACAAGTATATCTTTAGTTATTTATTATTCATTTCAAGTATGAGTTTTAAAACTCCTACCTCGATTATTTTCATAAGGATCATCCTTATGAGAATATTATTTAAATAATAATATTCAGATACTTTCTAACATATCGGGACTGATTTATTTTATTAAATCAGCGTTACTCTAAACATTCTTTAAAATGTTTTCGAGTCTTCAAAATGATTTTAAAAGTTAGGGCGGATCCCAAAACTCATTTTTATATTTAAGATCCTCCTTTCGAAGGGGATTTAAATACTCGCTCAAAACCTAATGGATCCGGCTCTGTGGTGTGTTTTATATTCGCAACAAGGTTGTTGTTTTGATAAAAGAGTTTTTGATTACTTACCCAACACTCGGGAAGGAAAATTCTTATTACAAGTTAATCCATTAGCAGGCATCGCTTGGGAAATATCGGTGAGTTTTCCTTTCCAACTAGATACGACTTCTTGGTGGAGCCGTATCAACAAGTTTCTACTTGGGGAAAGGGGGGACAAGCTTTACGTTTCAGAGTCATGGATTTCATCTGAACTAGGAGTGGCATAAGTGGTCGAGTGGCGCCGGCCCAGCCTTATTATATTGGCCCAAATGGCCTGGAAGTTCCGCTAAGACGGTCCATTCCTTAGGAGTCCAGTGTTCGGTTGACAAGTAAATCCGACAGGTTCTCCTCTACATGTAGAAAATGGTGGGGTTGCACTACTGCGACTGATCATCGTAAGTGGTCTTCCTGACGCGGAAAACTCCCGTAATGAGTTCATCATCCAGTTTGGATATTTCTGCAACACTACCCGGAGGATTCGATCGAAAGGCTACGGATGGGTGATTGCTGAGGCATTGACAGGGTCAAACGGTTATAATGATGTTTCCCTCAAATGAAGTATCTCGTAACTTCATTTCTTTTAAACAACATTTCAAGGATTGAATCTATTCAAGTCTTATCTTGTAGTCTCATCTATGTGATGAACTTTCGAAACTGTTTATACTTTGAACGGTGGTGGTTCAAGTAGTATTCGGAATATATATAAGTATTTTGGAGTATCTTGTAATTTCATTTTTTCAACTTATATCCAGTTAATGATTATCTTATGAATGACAAAGATTTTCAGAAAAATGTTGAGATAAGGTTAGATATATGAGATCACCTTGCAACGATATTTTTATACAGTTATAAACTGTAACTCTGTGTATATTATACATGTCAGTGGATTTCAAAGATTGTGAAAAGTATATATGTATATATACTGAATATTTTGCGACTTGGCCGCATTAAGATATCAGCTTGGTTCATTTCTTCTTGACCAATACTTTCATGAGTACTATGAGAATGCTCATATATTGTTAATTATTATACATATTATTTCGGTGGGCTTGTTGCTCACCCTTGCTTTCTTTTTTCATCACACAACAACAGATAGAAAAGATGAACATGACCAAGCTTCCAATTCGCAAGCGGTTAGGAAACGTTCCGCAGTTTTCTGGAACCGTTGATGCCGCCGTAGCTGAGGTAGGAACTACCAATAGGCTAGGCTTTCAACTATTGATGAACCAGACTTATGTATATTATGAATTGTAATAATGGCAAAGAATATGTAAATTATTCAGAAACCCTTTTGAGGTGAAATGGTTTATAATTGTGGAGTAAAATGACTTGTGTTATTTTTGGTATTCATGTCTGAGACTATAACTTGTGGTGTGTGTGTGTATATTGTGGGGTCACAGTACGCAACAGTTGGTTGATTGTTAAGGTTAAGTATTATTAAGGGAAATGGAACTCGTGACAACCCGAATCCCCGACCCCGGATTTGGGGGTGTTACAGAATTGGTATCAGAGCTAAGCGTTATAAACCTTAGAGATGATGTGACGTTAAAATAATAAGTTCACTAAGATAATAAGAACTCTTGCCAAGTTCATAGTCGGACTACCTTACGTAGTACTGACAGTTAAAACCCTTATGGGAACCCTTATAAATATTGTGATAGAAGCATAGTTCGTTATCGTATATGGTAGCGGGACTCTGAACCCTGAGGTTGAGGAACAACAACGCGATGATGTTTTATTACTTATTGGAGATCAGATTATGGATCCGATAGAGCGTCCTAACGCGGGACCGGATGATGTTCATATTGAGGATGTAGCGGTTGAGGATGTTGTCCTAGAAGGGATTGTTGCTGAGAAGAATCCCATGGAGGATCCTGACAAGAATGAATAAAGGACCACTGAGGAATTGATGACTATGGTTAGGGCGACTACCATAGGTAGGATTGGCCGATTACTACCGGAGGTTCGTTCAAGTTCGTAAAGATAGTAGCCCCTTTAACGCGCTTACTCATAAGACTGAGAAGTTCGAATGGACAGAGAAATATGAGAACAACTTTCAAGAACTGAAGCAAAGATTGGTGACGGCCCCTATGATGGCGTTGCCGGATGGAAAAGTAGATTTTGTGATGTGTAGTGACGCTTCACATAAGGAATTAAGGTGCTTCTTATACAGCACAACAAGGTAATCGTGTACGCGTCAAGACAATTAAGGGAATATAAAATTTGATATCCCCGCCCATGAGCTTGGGCTTGTGGAAATAGTTTTGCCCTAAATATTGGAAGTACTACTTGTATGGAGAGAAGTGCGAGATTTACATAAGCCATAAGTGCTCTAGTGCATTTTCACGCAGAAAGAGCTCAACATGTGCCAAATGAGGTGGCTATAGCTAATCAAGGATTACGATTATGAGATTCTTTATCATCCAGGGAAAGCCAAAATGGTGGCTAATGCCTTTAGTATAAAGGAGAGACTCAAGATGAAAATGTCTTTGGGAGAGTTGATAAGAGATTTGGAGAAAATGGAAATAAAAGTGAAGGTAACCGGAGCCGGTACCGAAACGCTGTTTGAGATTGCAATACAGCCCGAATTATCGAAAAAGATCATATTGTGCCAAGAAAAAGTGATGAATGGAGGTAGAGAACCAATGACCGGAGAAGAGATTAATACCTAGAAAGATGATGAGGGAATAATGAGGTATCCCTACAGGATTTGGGTTCCAAATGTTCAAGAGCTTAAGGACTGGATCTTAGATGAAAGTCATAGTTCAAGGAATAAGATTTCGGGCAAACCCTGAATGTGATATTCAGGGAGGATGCCATCAAGATAGAAGGAACCCATGACATAATGAAGTGGAAAATGAGGATTTAAAACATGAAGGATGACCCCGATTATGGGGAGGAGGAGGGAATGTTCAGACTAAGGAAACAGAAGTCGAGTAAGGAAAGGAGACCCGAGACGGTACTCCTCTACGACAATTTATGGACCTTTCTAGACAGAACTTAGACTTTTATCCCCAACCACCACCTTGAGGAAACAATGCGGTGATAAATTCTTTCAGGACCTTTAAGTCGCTAAGCTCTCAGAGTTCCAAGGAACAAGCTGACCCAGTCGAGGCAAGAGCCTGGCTAAAGGAAATATAGGAATCATTTGAGATTCTAAATGATTGACAAATCACAAAAGACTATTTTTGTCACTTATCCTCCTAAGAGAGAGGCCACCCGCTGGTGAAAGGCCAAGGAAGGCACGGAGCAAGAGATTATAATAAACTGATTTAAGTTCAGTCAATTTTTTTCAGGAAAGTACTTCCCAAGGTTATGGAGATAGTGTAAAAGCTTTAGAGCCAGAACAAAGGCAGACGAGTATGATGAATTATGAATCTAAGTTGTAAAAGTTGTCAAGATTCGTTCTGAGGACATGAATCCAGAATGACGGGATGTTTGAAATCAATGCTTATGTTGTGTTGGTTCATGAAATAATGATAAGAGAAAGGGAAATAAAAAGAAACTGAAGTGGAAAGGAATATAAAGGCAATAGAGTTTGAGGAATGATAAGGGAGTTGGGTATGAGGAAACCCTAAAGACTCGTAGCAATAGAAATAGAAAAGTATGTAATCGTCAGGATGAGGGTGATTCACCATGAGTTAGAATTGATGGTTGAAGGCATAAGAGATACATATATTTTATTCCCTGTAAGTTGGGAGGATTCGAGGAAACCTTGAGATAGTTCGAAGGATAAATAATGAGACGCGGATAGACTGAGGAGACAAGGAAGTAAGAAATTAGGAAAATTGGATGAAGGAAGTGACCTTCAAGAATGTGAAGTGTAAGACCGGTGGCTTGATACCCAGAAAGGGAGACGCCATGTATGAAAGATATCCAAACATTGAGATGACTGTTGAGATAAACAACAAAAGTAAATAAGGAATTATTAAGAAGAAGTTCATGTTGAACACGACCAATATCTTCCAGAACATCCCTGTTGTCATTACCAAATTAGGCAAGCAAAGCGGAAAGAAAAAAAAACCGTTGTTATCTTTTGGAGGCCATATGGATTGACCTCAGTTTGAATAAGGATGCTATTGTGAAATTAAGTATAGACTATCGAAGTGAGAATGATTGAATAAGGTAATCTATCAAGTATATTTGACTTGATTTATCCATGAAAAAGTGTAAGTATCTTTTAAAGGTGGAATTAAGGATGAAACCCCGATAACTTGAAATGAATCCTAGGGGAATGCATAAAGGTTGGCATTTCACCCTTAATAGGGACATCATGAGTTTTGAAAGTATGAATTGGAAATGATTAAAGTAACAACAACCTTTAAGGATCAGTGGAGAAATTTTTCAGAAGTATATAGACAATGATTCTGGTATTAGTAAATGGTATCTTGATATGCCTTGTGCCTAGGGTGTACCTGATGAAGGATTTAAGGATAACCTTAGAGGTTTTACAAGGAGAAAGGTAATATTTAAAATTCTCAAGAATAGAAATTTTGATGAAGGAAATATGACGTAATTATAATAATGCCAGGTGGGGCACGTGTTGAACCATAAGAAAGTATAGATCGATCCAATGAGGGTCGAGATTGGTGAAAACAAGAAGGACCCAAGATAAGAGACGTCCTAAGTATGACCGAGGGTCAGTCGTGGAAATGTTCACATCTAAAGACTAAGGCAATGACTTATGGAAAAATGGTGATTTTTTTTCTCACCAGGGCTTAAGAGAAGCATTTTCACATACGCAGTGATTGAAATGAGGTAGAAAATTTAGTTGGAGGTGGTTAAAATGACATTGATTGTAAGGAAATTTTACTATCAGGAAAGGCCAAAGAGGTGGCCAACACTTTAAGTGTAAGAGGACAATTATCGGCGCTCATGTTAGAGGAATACAGTGATAATGGTTAATTCCTTGATGGTTGTATTATGGTGTGAAAGATTGACATTCCTTCTGATCACTGTGCGGTACTCAACCGTAATAGTAGTTTGGTAAAGATTTAATTCATGTAATCACCGTGAGCGGGCTTTCTATCTTAGAAGGTCCTATCTTGAGATAAGCCAGGAGCATGTTACGAAAGGACTAAATGAACCTTTGAGCTTCATGTCTCCCAGTAAAGAAATATGGTTAATAATGGTATTAGCCTGCTATCGTTGCTTTGATTGAAACTCTTCTGCAATTTTATCTGCTTCATGTCATGTATGTACGTCAAGATCAGGAATGTTCTTCACGAATCATAAATGGTGATTATGTTACCTCCTTAGAAGGATTCGATATGATATGAATGGACTCCGTATGGTTAGCTATTAAGACTTCATGGAAAACAAATGACTATAGTAGGTCTACGGTGGACCATAGTAATGCAGGAATGATTCTACGAGTAATGAGCCGATTACTTACAACCGTGAGAGTTGTAGTGGAATGGATGTTTAGATTGAGTACCACTAATGGGGTCGTGGTGGTGTATAAGTTATTATTGAATAGACTAACTAAGTAGATTATCTACCTATTGAATACCTATTCCTTCTTATCAATAGAGAGTCGTATTATTATACGAGGAAGGTTGCGGTGCAAGCATCGAATTCTAGTAACGATGACGTCTAGAACCAAATCATAGATTCGATTTGCGATGTCGAGGGATTTCAAAGGTAATTGTTTATAAGCTCGAGCAAGAGCATGGGTCCATAGAATGATGGACGGAATAGTAAATATTTAGACACGTGAAATACGACGCTATAATACTTGATGTTGATATATATACGTATATGTTTTATTCTCCTATGACAAACCTCTATAGTTCAGAGGTAGATTCCAAGCCAGATATTTTGTGGCAATATATTTTATATATATACAATTCTCTTCAATTCGTTCTTTTCTCTCCTTTTTATTTCATATAAGCTGAGAAGAACAACCCTTCCAGAAGGGGAGGTATTGCCGAATGACTATCTATCTGTGTGATAGAAGCCTAGTAGGATACCACATGTTGTTTAATTGCTTGTCAAGTACTAAAGGTTGGCCACATTCTGTACTAACTATGCAATAGAACAAGTGTTCATGATCATAGTGATCTCTCAACAAATTCCTTTACTTCTATATGATGGATCAAGCTTTCGAAGATAGAAGCAGCTAGAAAGGAAGTAGTATCAGTACGGTGGTATTCTGATTCTAACACGTTCGTGATACTAAGGTTGACGTGGTTATTAAAAGGTTATAGAACGCTAACGAGCAAAAGTGTAACCAGTATAGTATTATGTACGGAAGATAGTAACGACTACGAACTGGAAAAGAATGGGTATTGAGAAGCAAAAGCTATAATGCTAGAAGCTATGATGAGAGTTTGTGCAATAGACTTGAAAGAATTTGGAATAGTCACTTAGCACGGATTGAGTTTTCTTACGACAATAGCTCGTATGTCAGTATCGGGATATCGCCTTATGAGATCCTTGAGGGAAGACAATGTCGATCTCCCTTATGTTAGGATGATGTTGCAGAGCGCAAGATGCTCGGACCAGCAGTGGTCCAAAGGACCAAGGATATAATAGATCTAATCAGAGGATGGCTGGTAGTAGCCCAAGATGGACATAAGAAGTATGTTGATTCGACACGAAAGGACAAGGAATAGGAAGTAGGGGACCTAGTGCTGTTATAGGTATTCCCTTTGAAAGGATGGATGTGGTTCGGAAAGAAAGGAAAGCTAAGCCCACGAATTGTTGGACCCTTGGATATATTAAGTCGTATTGGGAAGTTAACATATGAGCTAGCCTTACCCCGAACCTTAGCAAGTTCATAACGTGTTCCTTGTATCAATGTTAAGGAAGTGTAATCTGGATGCCAGACAAATAAAGGCATATGAGCGCATAGACATGCAACCAGACGTAACCTATATGGAGCAACCAGGAAGGGTTATAGATCAAAAAGGGACAACTGCTTAGGAGAAGGGTTATCAAACTAGCCAGAGTTGGTGGTAGAACCATAATGTGGGAAAATTGACTTGAGAGTTAGAAAGTGCAATGCTAAGAAAGTATCCCTATTCATTTTTATCTGATTCCGGGACGGAATCCTTTTAAGGAGGGGAGACTGTAATAACCCCAATTTTTGGAATTTTTGAAACCCTGATGAATAGTAACTTTTCCTGATGATGCTGATTAAGGAAAATTATCAGACCACACTATATAGAAGTACTGTTATGGAAATTCTAAGATTGTATTAGTATTCCATAAAGTAAATAAGTGTATGTAAAGATCGTTAGAATCCAAATTCGAACACTTTGATTTTTCCCGAAAATCTACTAGATACCGAAAGAATTGTGTATAAGGTAACATGATAAAAAGGATTTAAATTCAAGGATTTTTAGAAAGGATCATAAAAGGAATATAAAATATTGAGAAAGGTTTAAGGGAACCTAAGTAATGAGATTTCGGGTATGATCCCTCAAATGATAAACGAGAACGAAAGTTAAGCGAACCGTATAACAGATAAGCGGTCATTAGCCAAGTAATTAGGGGTTAATCAAAGAGGTTAGTGGGTGATAATGTCATCATACCAATAAGAAGAAAACAAGTGTAAGAAGATGACATAAAAAAGATGACATATGCATGGTGACATAAGCATGACAAATAGAAAGGTTAGTTGGTTGATTCTGAGCCATGTAATTTTTACCATGGTAAATTTAATTAGCAAACAAGAAAAGCAACCAAGCCAAAAGAAATCATAACACAAAAATTGAGAAGTTGAATGAGGGTTGGTTGTATTGTTGGTTGTGAGTTGAATGGTGGTTGTTAGGAGTGGTTTAAAACTTTGTAATCGCGTAAACATAGTCGTCGTAATGCCCAATTTCATACAACTGCTTGTTCTTAGTGTTCGGGACAGAGAGCTAACTATTGAATCTGTGACTTTTCCATGTTTAGTTAGATTATGTCGTAAGCTTCGTTTCGATATGTGGTTCGCTTGAATCCGATGTACGGTTTAGGAGAAATGACCGTTTTAAGTAACGGCGTTTCGCGAACGAACCATTACTCCTCGCCTTACTTTGAAACCTTGGTTAAGGCCCTTAAATGACTAATTGGAGTATGAACAATTATGTAAAGTGGATTAGGCAGTTGGTAGGGTAATCACGAAAGAATTGCCTTAAAATACTTAATGGTTAATTTATTAAAAATGGTGGAGCCGAGGGTACTCGACCGACTTAAGTGAATCGTTAAGCGCAAAAGCGAATGTTAGGGTTCAATTGATTAAAGTCTAGTTTCTTAAGCGACCGGGGTTTAATTCCGACTTATGTTATTGTTCATAGGTTATCGGACCCACTCTAAGCTTAAGTCTATCCGGGAGCACTTAGGCAAGTTTTGTACCCGTTATACTGTTGTTGTGATGTATATATGTATATGCATTATCTTGTGATAAGTGCATGATTATTATTAGCAAAGTCTTGCGATATATTGGAGCATGTGATATGATATTTATATGCATGCCTATTTCATAATCTTCATATCTAATTGTTGATTCAAATGCTTATAAGTTGCATAATACATATGCTAGAGATAAGCAGTAGTTGCGTATACCCTTAATATAGGGGACCCAAAGGTGAACATTTTCTAAACCGGGAGTCGATGTTCCCGAGTATAATATATATATTTATATATATATATAGATATAGTTTTCAAAACTATTAATCGAATAAGGTTTATTCGATGACTTTATTTTATTTAATGAATATTATTTTGAATATTCATTCGAGGACTTATGACTCCGCTTATTTTCTAAATAATATTCTTTATTTTATTAAAGAATAATGTGTCGATAATCAAACTTATTTTCGATTATTCAAATAAAGATCATACTTTCGTATAAGTATATCTTTAGTTATTTATTATTCATTTCAAGTATGAGTTTTAAAACTCCTACCTCGATTATTTTCATAAGGATCATCCTTATGGGAATATTATTTAAATAATAATATTCAGATACTTTCTAACATATCGGGACTGATTTATTTTATTAAATCAGCGTTACTCTAAACATTCTTTAAAATGTTTTCGAGTCTTCAAAATGATTTTAAAAGTTAGGGCGGATCCCAAAACTCATTTTTATATTTAAGATCCTCCTTTCGAAGGGGATTTAAATACTCGCTCAAAACCTGAGGGATCCGGCTCTGTGGTGTGTTTTATATTCGCAACAAGGTTGTTGTTTTGATAAAAGAGTTTTTTAATTACTTACCCAATACTCGGGAAGCAAAATTCTTATAACAAGTTAATCCATTAACAGGCACCGCCTGGGAAATATCGGTGAGTTTTCCTTTCCAACTAGATACGACTTCTTGGTGGAGCCGTATCAACAAGTTTCTACTTGGGGAAAGGGGGGACAAGCTTTACGTTTCAGAGTCATGGATTTCATCTGAACTAGGAGTGGCGTAAGTGGTCGAGTGGCGCCGGCCCAACCTTATTATATTGGCCCAAATGGCCAGGAAGTTCCGCTAAGACGGTCCATTCCTTAGGAGTCCAGTGTTCGGTTGACAAGTAAATCAGACAGGTTCTCCTCTACATGTAGAAAATGGTGGGGTTGCACTACTGCGACTGATCATCGTAAGTGGTCTTCCTAGCGTGGCAAACTCCCGTAATGAGTTCATCATCCAGTTTGGATATTTCTGCAACACTACCCGGAGCATTCGATCGAAAGGCAACGGATGGGTGATTGCTGAGGCATTGACAGGGTCAAACGGTTATAATGATGTTTCCCTCAAATGAAGTATCTCGTAATTTCATTTCTTTTAAACAACATTTCAAGGATTGAATCTATTCAAGTCTTATCTTGTAGTCTCATCTATGTGATGAACTTTCGAACTGTTTATACTTTGACCGGTGGTGGTTCAAGTAGTATTCGGAAAAGATATAAGTATATTGGAGTATCTTGTAACTTCATCTTTTCAACTTATATCCAGTTAATGATTATCTTATTAATGACAAAGATTTTCCGAAAAACGTTGAGACAAGGTTAGATATATGAGATCACCTTGCAACGATATTTTTATACAGTTATAAACTGGAACTCTGTGTATATTATACATGTCAGAGGATTTCAAAGATTGTGAAAAGTATATATGTATATATACTGAATATGTTGCGACTTGGTCGCGTTAAGATATCAGCTTGGTTCATTTCTTCTTGACCAAGACTTTCATGAGTACTATGAGAATGCTCATATATTGTTAATTATTATACATATTATTTCAGTGGGCTTGTTGCTCACTGATAAGTGGCATTTTATACCACTTAGAACGTCTTAAAATGGCTTAAATTGGTGTCTTGAAATCAAGTATTTTGTGTATTTGATGCGTTTTTCTAGTGTTTATGTATTTCAGGGTATTAGTTGCATTTCTGGGGAGGAATCATCAAGAATAAGCCTTGGCATAGGTTCACCATTGCGAGAGGAAAGGAATGGGCAGATTACGGCGAAGAAACGGAGCAAACCTGGATTTTTTCCAGTAGAGGCCTGCGCACCCGCGCAGCAATGCTGAGCGGCCGCGCAGCAACCTGCGCGCCCGCGCAGCTATGCTGAGAGGCCGCGCAGGGTCGGGGAAAAAGATAAATTATTTTAGACTTCTACTTCTGTTTGGCTTCCAACTTCTATGTAATCTGAGTTTTATGGGACTATTATATAGGTAGATTTGAGACGTTTTCACAGAGAGTATTAAGGGGATTATGTTTTAGATTGTGTTTTACGCAAGAAGCGAAGGAGATAAGGAAGAAGACCGATTTAGCACACCGCAACGAAGAGGAAGCATATTTTCTTGTGATTCTTGTTTCGTTGTAACGTTGGATGCTAGTTTTCTTGCTTTGACTTATTTACTCTTGTGACGTACTCTGTTTTAATATAATTAGTTTAGTTATTATTTTCTTGTGTTTGTTTGTCATGATTTCATATGAACCCATGATGACGATAAGTTCTATTATGGGCTAATCGTGATCATGGGGTTGCAACGGATTTATTATGGAATTCTTTGGTTAATTGTTTAATACTTTAGTGTGTGATGATTGCATGATATCTAGTATTGGTTGTGCGTATTCGTCTTATGTGCGTCGCGAACATATAAGATAGGGTGTTAATCTCTTATGAAGCGACGGTGGATCTTGAGATTTAGAACTTGCCATGCTAGCATAGGTTCATGTACGTTGAGCATGATTAGTGAGTAACTCTAACAGTTTTATTTGCCCTATGTAATCAAAAGGAATAACTTGAGCTTAAATCGTTGTGTTGTCAATTTCTGTAGACATATAGGAACTCAACATAATTGATGACTATTCAACTTCTATCTTAATTGTGGATGCTTGGTAGAATGGTATTAGTACAATGAAAGTTGGCTTTTATCAGTTTCGTGTTATTCGATTAATATCATCACTGTCACATACTAAAGGTAATAACAATGGCTATAGAAGGAAGTAATAATGAAGTTGTGATCTCATGAGTGTTTTATTATTGATAAATTGAAGTGTTAGTTAAGTGGTTAATTAAGTAGTTAATTATAGTTAATATTTAATCAACAATTTTAAGTGTTATTATCTTAACATTGAGAAGTAATCATACATTGGTGAGTGAGTTTAATTAGACAATAATTTAGTCTGAGTCTCTGAGGGAACGAACTAGAAAATATTCTATATTACTTGCGAACGCGTATACTTGCGTGAATATTAGCGCGTGTTTTCGCCCTAACAAGTTTTTGGCGCCGTTGCCGGGGACTCGGCGTATTTGTTTAGTTTATGTACTTACCATCATTGGTCATTAGGACTCAGTGATTAGGACGTAGTAGTTACTTACTCTTTTCGGTTGTGTTTCAGGTACTTTAGCAAGCGTTTATGCAAACTCGTTCTCGTGCTCGCAAGAGGACTTTAGATACAGCTGAGGAGACAGACGAAGTTATTGATATTCCGGAAAAGTTAGATTTTGAGGATTCGGATTCAGGAACTGAGCAGAAAGAACCAGTAAACATGGGAGATCGTATTGTTCAAGCTGATCCAGCTCTTATGGATTTTTCTCGGCCTAAAATTGATGACATTTAGTCAAACATCCTTCATCCGGCTATTCAAGCTAACACCTTTGAAATCAAGCCGGGCACTATTCAGATGGTACAGAATTCTGTTTCTTTTAGAGGAGCGGCAACTGAAGACCCCAACATGCACATAAGGAATTTTGTCGAGATCTGCAGCACTTTTAAGTATAATGGCGTGACTGATGAGGCTATCAAGTTGAGGCTTTTCCCATTCTCACTGAGGGATAAGGCTAAAGACTGGTTACATTCTGAACCAGCTGGGTCCATCACTATGTGGCAAGATCTTGCGCAAAAGTTTCTGGTGAAGTTTTATCCAATGGCAAAGACTGCTGCTATGAGGAGTGCTCTTACTCAGTTTGCGCAGCAACCTACAGAATCTATGTGCGAGGCTTGGGAACGCTACAAGGAAATGTTGAGAAAATGTCCACATCATGGAATGCCAGATTGGATGGTGATCACTGGTTTCTATAATGGTTTGGGGGCCCAATCTCGGCCCATGCTCGATGCAGCAGCTGGAGGAGCCTTATGGGCTAAAAGCTATACTGAGGCATATAATCTTATAGAGACGATGGCTGCAAATGAGCATCAAAACCCAACTCAGAGGATGACGTCAGGCAAGGTAGCAGGTATTCTGGAAGTTGATGCAGCCACCGCTATTGCAGCCCAGCTCCAAGCGCTATCAATGAAGGTTGATTCTCTGGCTACGTATGGAGTTAATCAAATAGCTATGGTTTGTGAGCTTTGTGCAGGTTCTCATGCTACGGATCAGTGTTCTCTTGTCAACGAATCTGTTCAGTATGTGAATAATTATCAGCGACAACAGCAGCCTGTGCCAGCGACCTATCATCCTAATAACAGAAATCATCCAAATTTCAGCTGGGGGAATAATCAGAATGCTATTCAGCCACCATATCAGCAAGGAGTGAGTAAATAGTTTAACCCACCTGGATTCCAGCAACCACAGCAGTATGCTACAAGGCAATCATATCCTCAACAGGGAAGTACAGCTGCACCCACTAGTGCTGATTTTGAGGAACTTAAGCTGTTGTGCAAGAGTCAGGCGGTTTCTATCAAGACCTTGGAAAATCAAATCGGTCAATTAGCCAATGCAGTGCTCAATCGTCAACCTGGAACTCTTCCCAGTGACACGGAAGTACCAGGCAGGAAGGAAGCTAAAGAGCAAGTCAAGGCTATTACCTTAAGGTCTGGAAAAGTGGCTGATGCTGAAAAGGCAAAGGAAGTCGAAGCTGAAGTTAGAGATGAAGAATCTAAGCAAAAGGAGAAAGCGGCGGAACCAAGGAAGACTACTGTTGAACACACTCTGCCTGAGGCTAATACAGGGGAGAAACAGCTCTATCCTCCACCATCTTTCCTAAGAGATTGCAGCAACAAAAGCTGGATAGACAGTTCGGGAAGTTTCTGGAGGTGTTCAAGAAACTTCACATCAATATACCTTTCGCTGAGGCTCTGGAACAAATGCCTAGTTATGCGAAGTTTATGACGACTATTCTTGCAAGGAAGGTGAAACTGGATGACCTTGAAACCGTTGCTCTCACAGAAGAATGCAGCGCTGTTCTGCAGCAAAAGTTACCACCAAAACTGAAAGATCCAGGAAGCTTCACCATTCCTTGCACCATTGGCAATCTAACTTTTGACAAGTGCCTTTGTGATTTGGGAGCAAGCATTAATCTGATGTCGTTGTCGATCTTTAAAAAGCTGGATCTGCCTGATCCAAAACCCACATACATGTCGCTACAATTGGCTGACCGTTCCATTACTTACCCAAGGGGCATAGTCGAGGATGTGCTCGTCAAGGTGGATAAGCTCTTCTTTCCAGCAGATTTTGTTATTCTGGATTTTGAGGAAGATAAGAAGATTCCCATAATCTTGGGGAGGCCTTTCTTGGCTACTGGCCGTACCTTGATAGATGTGCAAAAAGGTGAACTTACTATGCGGGTCCAAGATCAGGATGTGACCTTCAATGTATTCAAGGCAATGAAATTCCCTACAGAAGATGAGGAGTGCTTAAAAGTGGATGTGATTGATACTGCGGTTACTTCGGAACTCGATCACATGCTAATGTCTGATGCATTGGAAAAGGCCTTAGTGGGGGATTTTGACAGCAATGATGAAGATAGCAACGAGCAATTACAATATCTGAACGCTTCTCCATGGAAGCGAAAGCTGGACATACCATTTGAATCTCTTGGTACTTCTGACCTTAAGAATGCTGAAGGGAAGCTCAAACCATCAATAGAGGAAGCACCTACCTTGGAGCTCAAACCATTACCTGAACACTTGAGGTATGCTTTTTTAGGTGATTCATCTACGTTACCTGTTATTATTTCATCTGACCTTTCAGGTAGTGAGGAAGACAAGCTCTTAAGGATTTTAAGAGAATTCAAATCGGCTATAGGATGGACCATAGCAGACATCAAGGGGATAAGTCCTTCATATTGTATGCATAAAATTCTGCTAGAGGAAGGTAGTAAGCCAATTGTGGAACAGCAGCGAAGACTGAATCCCATCATGAAGGAGGTGGTGAAGAAAGAAATTCTGAAATGGCTAGATGCAGACATCATTTATCCTATTTCTGACAGCTCGTGGGTGAGCCCCGTACAATATGTACCTAAGAAGGGAGGTATCACTGTGGTCGCAAATGAAAAGAATGAGCTCATCCCTACTCGAACAGTTACAGGATGGAGAGTATGCATGGATTATAGAAAATTGAACAAAGCCATAAGGAAGGATCACTTCCCCCTTCCATTTATTGATTAAATGCTTGACAGATTGGCGGGTCATGAGTATTTTCGTCTTCTGGATGGTTATTCCGGGTATAATCAGATTTGTATTGCACCAGAGGATCAGGAAAAGACTACCTTCACTTGTCCATTTGGCATATTTGCTTTTCGCAGAGTTTCGTTTGGGTTATGTGGCGCCCCGGCCACTTTTCAGGGATGTATGATGGCTATATTCTCTGACATGATTGGAAATAACATCGAAGTGTTCATGGATGACTTCTCCGTCTTTGGACACTCATATGATGAATGTTTGAATAATCTGCGCGCCGTACTCAAAAGATGCGTGGAAACTAATTTGGTGCTTAATTGGGAGAAATGTCATTTTATGGTGCGTGAAGGCATTATCCTTGGGCATAAGGTCTCTAGCAAGGGTCTGGAGGTGGACAAGGCAAAGGTGGGAGTCATTGAAAATCTTCCCCCACCTAATTCTGTGAAAGGAATCCGTAGTTTTCTTGGTCATACGGGTTTTTATCGGCGATTCATCAAGGACTTTTCAAAGATATCTAAGCCGTTGTGCAATTTGCTTGAGAAAGATGTGCCGTTCAAATTTGATGATGAATGTTTGGCAACATTCGAGACTCTCAAGAAGAGTTTGATCACTGCACCAGTTATTACAGCACCAGATTGGACAGAACCGTTTGAGATGATGTGTGATGCGAGTGATTATGCGGTAGGTGCAGTTCTGGGACAGCGCAAGAAAAATCTCTTCCATGTGGTCTACTATGCGAGTAAGACTTTAAATGGTGCCCAATTGAACTACACCACTACTGAGAAGGAGCTTTTGGCTATAGTCTTTGGCTTTGAGAAATTTCGATCTTATCTGCTTGGTACGAAAGTAACAGTATTCACTGATCATGCAGCTATTCGCTATCTGGTTTCTAAGAAGGATTCGAAGCTGAGACTCATTCGTTGGGTGCTTTTACTTCAGGAATTTGAGTTAGAGATCAAATATAGAAAAGGTACTAAGAATCAAGTAGCTGACCATCTCTCTAGGTTGGAGAATCCCGATTCTACTTCATAAGATAGGACGTTAATCAATGAATCTTTTCCGGATGAGCAGTTGTTTGTAATTCAGGAGGAAGAACCATGGTTTGCAGATATTGTAAACTATCTCGTCAGCAATATAATGCCTCTTAATTTGACATCCGCTCAAAAGAAGAAGTTTCTGCATGAGGTGAAGTAGTATATGTGGGATGAACCATATTTGTTTAGACAGGGAGCTGACCAGATCATCAGGAGATGTATCCCGTTCTGTGAGACGGAGGGGATATTACGAGACTGCCATTCCACGGTTTATGGTGGACACTATGGAGGTGAGAAGACGGCAGCTCGTATTCTGCAAGCAGGTTTTTTCTGGCCTACTTTGTTCAAGGATGCTCATCAGTTTGTTTTAAGGTGTGATCGTTGCCAAAGAGTGGGAAATTTGTCAAGGAAGGATGAGATGCCATTAAATGTGATGCTTGAAGTCGAGGTCTTTGATGTGTGGGGAATCGATTTCATGGGGCCTTTTATCGCGTCTTGCAATAATCAGTACATCTTGCTGGCAGTCGATTATGTCTCAAAATGGGTCGAAGTTAAAGCTTTACCGACAAATGATGCAAAGGCAGTGCTAAATTTTCTTCATAAGCAAATTTTCACAAGGTTTGGAACACTTCGGGTAATCATAAGTGATGAAGGATCGCATTTTTGCAACCGTAAGTTCACTTCTATGATGCAGCGTTATAATGTGAATCATCGAGTAGCTACTGCCTATCATCCGCAAACAAATGGTCAAGCGGAAGTGTCTAACAGAGAGATAAAGCGTATTCTAGAGAAGGTTGTTTGTCCGTCAAGGAAGGATTGGTCTTTAAAGCTCGATGAAGCTGTTTGGGCTTACAGAACATCATACAAAACTCCACTTGGGATGTCACCATTTCAGTTGGTGTACGGTAAGGGATGTCATCTACCGGCGGAGCTTGAGCATAAGGCCTACTGGGCATTGAAGAAATTGAACCTGGATTTAGATGCAGCTGGTAAGAAAAGAATGCTTCAGCTTAATGAACTTGATGAATTTCGACTTCAAGCATACGAGAATAATAAAATGTATAAGGAAAAGGTGAAGAGGTGGCACGATAGGAAGCTACATCCTAAGTTATTTGTGCCAGGGCAACAAGTTCTTTTATTCAACTCTCGGCTCCGACTTTTTCCTGGGAAGTTGAAATCAAGGTGGTCTGGACCTTTTATTGTCAAAACTGTGTTTCCACATGGAGCAGTGGAAATTTTTGAGTATGATTCGGACCAAGCATTCAAGGTTAACGGTCAGCGGTTGAAGCACTACTATGGGGACATGGCAAACCGAGAGGTGGTTAGTGCCATTTTGTTGACTACTTGAGAAAGGTACGGAACGTCAAGCTAATGACGAAAAAGAAGCGCTGCGTGGGAGGCAACCCATGAATTGTTGTTACAGGAACCCTTAGAAGTTAATAACCTATCCAAAAACACAAAAAAATCAGAAAACAGGGGCTGAAATTTTTTTTTTCCAGAGACCCTCTACGCGCCCGCACAGCTATGCTGAGCGGCCGCGCAGGGGTCGAGTTCCAGAAAATTTTTTACAGTTCAGAAAAAAAAAACAAACAAAAACACAAAAACAGTTTTAGCCCATAAATCCACGAATTGTTCCCACTACCCCATCATTTTATCCCTTAATTCCCAAACCCTAATCTAATCCACACCCTATATATACATACACCTATCCTACATATCTCCCACAAAACTTCCTACACTTAAACCCTCTCACAAACATCAAAAATCAGTTCTTACACACTTTTATTCACGAATCAATGGCACCCAAGAGAGCACGCACTATTGACAGCAGCAGCACAGTTCCTACTGCTGATTCATCGAGGGGTACTGCTGCAAGGCCTCGGTTAACTGACAGAGCTGCGGAGGAGGAGTACACTAGGCTATTGGGGAAGCCGATTCTGAAGGAGAGGGGGTTTTTACCATCAGGGAGGGATGGTGAGTTGTTGCCCATGATTGCAGAGAAGGGGTGGATAGCTTTTTGTGAGTCACCCGAAGCAGTACCGATGAGCGTTGTTCGCGAGTTCTACGCGAACGCGAAGGCTGAAAAGAATGGGTTTTCTGTAGTCCATGGGCTGACGGTTGATTATCATCCTGCGGCGATTCGCCGTGTGATTGGATAGCGAGAGAGGAAGCCCGAGGAGGAGAACTGGAATGAAAAGACTGCTGAGGATTTTGACTTGGATTTGATTTGTGCGACTCTCTGTCGACCGGGCACAGTTTGGACCCGCAGTCCAGGCAATAATGAGTATCGTCACTTTCCGGCGATCGCCATGAACAGGTATGCCCGTGCATGGAATGCATTTATATGTGCTAATATTTTGCCTTCTTCACATGCACACGAGGTCACAGTTGAGAGAGCACAGTTGTTGTGGGGAATTCTGCATGATGAGTACTATGTGGACCTTGGTGAGTTTATCTACCAAAGAATTCTGAAGTTTTTGAGGGGAGAAAAGCATATGAACATCCCTTATGCATCCACGGTTACGAAGCTATGCCGAGCAGTAGGAGTGAACTGGCCGGCTCATGAGCAGTTGCAGTTGCCAGCAGCTTCGATTGATTCTGGCACTCTGAATGGGATGCAGGAGTGGACCGGTGGTGAGCCTGAGGAGCATGGGCTGGGTTATCATCTTCCAGGAGGGCGTCCAGCACGCGGTGCTACTATAGCTAGGCCAGGGCGTGGTGCGGCTGGTTCTTCGAGAGCTCAGGAGGGTGCTGGGATGGGTGATGCCCAGTATAGGAGGCTTTCACGGAGGATGGATGCCATGTATGAGACGCAGAGCAGGTTTGCTCAGGAGCTCACCCTTGCGTTAGGGACTGCTTTTCGAGGCCTTGGAGCTGATATCCAGTGGCCAGTTTTTGGTGAGGACTCTGCATACCCACCGCCTGATACTCCACCCACTGAGGGTGATGATGATGATGACTCCGAGTAGGTATACCCTGTGTTCCTTTCTACTACTTTCACTGAGGACAGTGAAGATTTTTAGTTTGGGGGTGGTAGTTAAGGAATATTGTGTGTGTGTCATTTAGTTGCATATTCATGATAGTTTAGTTCATATAGTTGCATAATTTATGCCATTTAGTTTTTTTTTTATGAATGTCATGTAGCTCATGCATTTACCATGATCCCTTTTGCAATAAGTTATCGACTGAATTGCGATATTGATGCGAGTGTAGTGATAGCATTAAAGTGATATTAAGTTGTGTAGGTTGATATGCATGCTAGAAACAATTGTAAGTCCACTAAGTCTTAAAGAATGCGTAAGGGCTAGATTGTTGTTATGATTTGGTTGTTTTCAAGGTCAATCTACTTATTATGCTTAGAATTCGATTATAGGTTCTTAGTGATAAAGACATGAAAAAAGAAAAAATTTTGGAGAAAGAAATATGGAAGTTGTTGCTAGTTGTGGCTAGGCGTCAAATGGCTAGTAGCCGGCTCGCATATGTTGCGAGTAGTCTAGGGTTGAGCAAGATGGAGCGAAACGCACTTGCTCAGAAGTTATTAAAAAAAAAAATTGCATAATTGATCAAGAGTGGGCTCTTTGGTATTCGAGTTATTAAGTTCTTAGGGGACTTTGTGCCTAGTGACCTAAGGCTTTTAGAGTCTGGGATCCGCTAACCTAACGCTCGTTACATGGATACCATTGTATAAGTCTTTTGTGGACCTCACTCATTGCACGGTCAAATAAGCATTTGAGTTGTAAATAAAAAGCACGATTCCGTAGTAAGCTCCAGAGTTCTTGTAGTGTTGTATATCACTTTGTGCCTAGAATTTTTATTCTTTGTATAATCGTAGGATTGCCTTGAGGATAGTCTAGTCATAGTAATTGGTCTAGTTCCGAAGCAAATCTGTTAAGCATTTGCACACACCACGTTTATGGCTGTATGTCCGTTTGCATGAGTTTATTGATCTTTAGTTGTCTAACTGCATTCGTTGAGATGTGACAATTTGGTTGGTTAATTGTAGTAAGGGGGATCGTTGCATTTTCATATAGATTGCATTCATGCATATTTTTATTTGTTTTTGAGTCTGTGACGCTTGAGGACAAGCATCGATTTAAGTTTGGGGGTGTGATAAGTGGCATTTTATACCACTTAGAACGTCTTAAAATGGCTTAAATTGGTGTCTTGAAATCAAGTATTTTGTGTATTTGATGCGTTTTTCTAGTGTTTATGCATTTCAGGGTATTAGTTGCATTTCGGGGGAGGAATCATCAAGAATAAGCCTTGGCATGTGTTCACCATTACGAGAGGAAAGGAATGGGCAGATTGCGGCGAAGAAACGGAGCAAACCTGGATTTTTTCCAGTAGAGGCCTGCGCGCCCGCGCAGCAATGCTGAGCGGCCGTGCAGCAACCTGCGCGCCCGCGCAGCTATTCTGAGCGGCCGCGCAGGGTCGTGGAAAAAGATAAATTATTTTAGACTTCTACTTCTGTTTGGCTTCCAACTTCTATGTAATCTGAGTTTTATGGGACTATTATATAGGTAGATTTGAGACGTTTTCACAGAGAGTATTAAGGGGATTATGTTTTAGATTGTGTTTTACGCAAGAAGCGAAGGAGATAAGGAAGAAGACCGATTTAGCACACCGCAACGATGAGGAAACATATTTTCTTGTGATTCTTGTTTCGTTGTAACGTTGGATGCTAGTTTTCTTTCTTTGACTTATTTACTCTTGTGACGTACTCTGTTTTAATATAATTAGTTTAGTTATTATTTTCTTGTGTTTGTTTGTCATGATTTCATATGAACCAATGATGGCGATAAGTTCTATTATGGGCTAATCGTGATCATGGGGTTGCAACAGATTTATTATGGAATTCTTTAGTTAATTGTTTAATACTTTAGTGTGTGATGATTGCATGATATCTAGTATTGGTTGTGCGTATTCGTCTTATGTGCGTCGCGAACATATAAGATAGGGTGTTAATCTCTTGTGAAGCGACGGTGGATCTTGAGATTTAGAACTTGCCATGCTAGCATAGGTTCATGTACGTTGAGCATGATTAGTGGGTAACTCTAACAGTTTTATTTGCCCTATGTAATCAAAAGGAATAACTTGAGCTTAAATCGTTGTGTTGTCAATTTCTGTAGACATATAGGAACTCAACATAATTGATGACTATTCAACTTCTATCTTAATTGTGGATGCTTGGTAGAATGGTATTAGTACAATGAAAGTTGGCTTTTATCAGTTTCGTGTTATTCGATTAATATCATCACTGTCACATGCTAAAGGTAATAACAATGGCTATAGAAGGAAGTAATAATGAAGTTGTGATCTCATGAGTGTTTTATTATTGATAAATTGAAGTGTTAGTTAAGTGGTTAATTAAGTAGTTAATTATAGTTAATATTTAATCAACAATTTTAAGTGTTATTATCTTAACATTGAGAAGTAATCATACATTGGTGAGTGAGTTTAATTAGACAATAATTTAGTCTGAGTCTCTGAGGGAACGAACTAGAAAATATTCTATATTACTTGCGAACACGTATACTTGCGTGAATATTAGCGCGTGTTTTCGCCCTAACACTCACCCATGCTTTCTTCTTTCATCACACAACAACAGATAGAAAAGATGAACATGACCAAACTTCCAATTCGCAAGCGGTTAGGAAACGTTCCGCAGTTTTCTGGAAGCGTTGATGCCGCCGTAGCTGAGGTATGAACTACCAATAGGCTAGGCTTTCAACTATTGATGAACCAGACTTATGTATATTATGAATTGTAATAATGGCAAAGAATATGTAAATTATTCAGAAACCCTTTTGAGGTGAAATGGTTTATAATTGTGGAGTAAAATGACTTGTGTTATTTTTGGTATTCATCTCTGAGACTATAACTTGTGGTGTGTGTGTATATTGTGGGGTCACAGTACGCAGCAGTTGGTTGATTGTTAAGGTTAAGTATTATTAAGGGAAATGGAACTCGTGACAACCCGAATCCCCGACCCCAGATTTGGGGGTGTTACAAAAATTCTGGTCGAAGTGCTTGAGGTCGAAAAGACCACGACCAGGATCAAAAAGGCTGAATTCGGTCAGAAAAACAAAAGAAATCCTAACCGAAAGGGTCAGGAATCCTCGTCAAATGCTTCTAGCCGAAAATATTGTCGACCAAGACTATGTAGGAGTTAATTCGGTAAAAAAACATCGATCCTGACCGAAATGGTTAGGATTCCCGATCGAAAAAAAAAGAAGAAAAAATATGGATAAAAATCCAGGCCGAAATTCGACCAGGATTCTACTCGAATACTTCTGCCCGAAATGGGCTTCGACCTGGGCACTGTAGGAGCCTAATTCGACCACGATCCTGGCCGAATAAGGATTCCTGGTCGAACCAGGTGCATAAAAAAAGAGAGGAAAAAAGAAAAAAATGAGGGAAGAAAAAGAAAAAAAATCCTGAAAAAATTACAGAAATTAAAGGAAATTCCTTAAATATTTTCTGAAAAATATGAATATTTTCAGAAAATAAGGAATAAATCCAAAAATTAAAGGAAATTCCTTAAGTATTTTCTGGAAAATATGAATATTTTTAGAAAATAAGGAATAAATTCATAAATTAAAGGAAATTCTTTAAATATTTTCTGGAATATATGAATATTTTCAGAAAATAAGGAATAAATCCAGAAATTAAAGGAAATTCCTTAAATATTTTCTGGAAAATATGAATATTTTCAGAAAATAAGGAATAAATCCATAAATTAAGGGAAAATTCCTGAAAATAAAGGAAAAATCCCAGAATTAAGGGAAAATTCCTGAAAATAAGGATAAATCCCAGAAATTAAGGGAAATATTCCTGGAAATTAAGATAATTCCTAAATAATAGGGATAAAAGCAAATCGTTGTAAATGTGTAGGTCGTTCCACACTTTACGCAAAAATAATACCATATACGGGAACGAATGAACTTAAATTCTGTGAAACCTAATCACTGTTTCCCAAAAGTTAGGGGGCAAATGATAGGGAAGAAAATAAGGCCTGGGTATATAATTAATGTTGCATTAATTATATCAGAATTGGGCCAACAGCTAGGCCCATTTAAGAAGGCCTAAAACTCTCAATATTAATTAATTTCGTAATTAATTAATAAGGGATAAGTCAGCTGATAAGATGAGTCTTAATGGAGAAATAAATCCTTGTAGATTGGTCTCCAAGGAACCTGATGGGATAAGGAATCAGTTTCCTACCTCTTAGGACTCCAAAGTTCATTCTAATTCTGAAACTTGCCCAACAAGTCTTCTAACCCAAGTCCAATTTAAGGACTCCCAACATCTATATAAAGGGCCTCACCCACAGATCGGAACTACGTTTTTGACTTGATCCGTGACATACAGTAAAGTACATAGGCATTTTGTAAGGCAGATCGAGTCACGAAACACAAGAGCAGTCAAATCGAGTCTCGAAACTCACGTTCCCTAATAATAAATACAACAATTATTATACCTTAGTTTTTGATCCATAACAGTAATTTTATATTAAAATATTGTTTAAATAATGGATATAAAGATTGTTGTTGGAGATGAACATATTAAGTTGATAAGAATCAAATTTTTATGTTATATTTGAAGAGTGATTAAGAGATTATTGGAGATGTTAATAGTGATTTAAGAAAAACACAGTGAACATCATTTAAATACAAATTTCTTATATCAGAAGTCAAGACACCATTTAGAGAGCCTCTTTAAGAAGACTTTACCGGCCTTACCTAGCGGTCGTCACCACTCAGGGTAGCATCAAGGACAAAATAAGTACTGCATGATGTGCAATATAAAGTCAAATTTTAGAAAAATATTGTCCGTGTTTTTGTCATGCCTTTAAACAAATTAAATTAAAATTATACGTCAGAATTAGTTTTGATTGGTAGTTTGAAAAACGTTACAAAAATGTAGTAGGAAGAATCTATCGAGCAATCCACCCACTAAAAGTTGTCAATTTGTCCAACTAGTTTTAAATTCATAGAAGATGGCCACTTCAGGTCATGTGTGGATATATTTACATAAACATATCAATAATGCTAATAGTTATATAGCTACATAGAGGCCACCTAGTGTTGACAATTTGCTCAAAACTGTTTTTAAGATTTTTATATATCAAGCTGAGGTTTTAAATTTGATAGTGACTTTAAGATGCATCTCTAACAATTCATAACATCCAACACCATTTGCAGATGCAGTTTCCGCAGAAAGCTTATACAGTCTTTAGGTTTCAAATCCCTCTAGATTTCACATCTCAAAAATTATTTGAATCTTGGATATGAATATGTATAAGCATAATCATCTTACTATAATTTATCTTACCTAAATCTTAAAGCTTTCACCGTTCTTTTTGTCTAGTTGTCAATTTGTTTCTCTCTAAATCTATCTGCAAATGATTATATTGGCGAATAGTATGAGTAACGCAATGAGACCAATAATGAAGATCATGTTGTATTTGGCTTATGATAGAGGTTAACTCGATTTCTAGCTATTTGGCGTCAAGCTTAGATTCTGAATCTGTTTTGTCTTGTAAGTAGCTTTGATTCTCGAAATTTGTTATTACTAAGTAGGAGTTTTTTCCAGTTGGTTCTTCATGTAGTTAATCAAGATTCATGGTGTACAATTTGCTTTGTGTTCATATACTTGTCATATGCATGATGTTTTCTTGATTAATTAGTTAATTTGTAAGTGCCTTTTTTTTTAAATTGTGTTTTTCATCAAACTACATAAAGTATACAACTATTATGGACTTGGTTAAGGCCAAAGAGAAGAAAGGCCTGATCATCAAGACATGGGAGCGATGCAGATCTTTCGGTGGTCGCAAGAATTATTCATCACAAATTCGTCGCCCGCTAGTGAAAAAGAGCAAGTCATGCCCACAATTAGATTACACATCAGCATACAAGTATAATTGTGGTGAAAAACGACCAATCGCTCCTGAAGGATGCTTGTCAGTGTATGTTGGACCTGAAAAGCAAAGGTTTGTGATCAAAACAAGGTATGTAAATCATCCTCTCTTCAAGATCTTACTCGAAGAAGCTGAATCTGAGTACGGCTATAGCAGTCAAGGACCTCTTGCCCTTCCATGCAACGTGGAGATATTCGGGAAATTGTTAGTGGAGATGGATTCTGATGATATTAATCAGAAGGGATGCCATTTTACCAGAAGTGTTGGCTCGTATCGTGTCCTCAGCCACCCTATATAATGTGTGGATGCTATGTGATAATTGGGCAAAAGTGCCTTCGTGCATGATTGTATAAATTACGTCGCGTATTTCCTGTAAGAGTACTCCTGTATCTGCGGCCTTGTAATTTATGAGCTACAATATATACAGCGTTGTTTATGTTCGTGTTGTTGGTCTATGTATCAAATGTTGGGATGATAACTATAGATTGCTTCAGAGTTTTTTGTTATTTGCATAAACTTTTACATCTACCGGTTCAGGTTCATGAAACTGTCAATCGAATGTAGTGGATAACTATGACCGTGTCAAATAGAATTGGATTAAAGAATTGCAAAAATTAAGAAATTAAATAGAATGTTAACATATCAAACCGGCTATATATAGCAACAGTTCTGTAACTCCGCTCAGTCAGAGTGGAATGTTATTAAGCCAGTAAATTGTACCGTTGGTACAATGTTAAGTCCGAAAGATGTATATAAAGATGGCGAATATATATTTTTTGTTTTAAAATTATTAATGAAACAGAAATTAAAACTTTAAAACGAAAAAAACAAACACAAGATATTTCATGAAATAATTCTTATATTAAGAAAACTAACCATAAAGTGTTGCTTACACTTTTGTACAATTATTCAAAGTTACAAAAAATAGAGCCAATACAATTATAAGCTATCAAAACAATGGCTTCTATTTACCACTCTAAAAATCTATAACTCTTATCAAATAATTAATAATACAATCAAAGAAAGTATAAATGCTGAATGTATCTAGATGTGTAAGTCTTTAATGGTGAATAATCAATTGGGCATCTCTCCCTTCAAATCAAGTTTTTTGGGTGCTCAGAAATATTTTCCAGAGTTTCGCACTTTAATGTTGGAAAGATATAATTCCAATTTACATTTATTGATTATTGATTATATAGGCTGGTAGGTTGGAGAGAGAGTGTCAAATACACGTGGATCAATATTGGCCTAGTATTTGAATTCTACAGCTTGCAAATGTCGTTTGTTGCGCCTCTATATCATGTTATTAATCCACACTACAAGTAAATGCTCAGTAGATATCACCTCCTAGACATCGTTGTCATTAAAATCCGATATTAAAAAAATAATTTTAACATCGGTTTGTTCATAAACGATGTTCAAGCTCGTTTTATACATCAGTTGAAATAAAAACCGATATCTAAACTACTTTAAAAAAAACAAAAAAAAATACAGACACATTTCCCCTCTGATAAAAACATTTACCCCTCTTTGATAAAAAACATCCCCCCCCTTAGAATATTCCCCCTCTTCCCAAATTTCATTCCCCTGTCTCTCGACTTTCTCTCCCGCTGTCTGAGCCGTTCACACTCACCTAGTCACTCACACTCTCTCTTCTCACTCGCACTCTCTACCCATTTCTTCCTCAACCCAGAACCCTGAAGAAAAACCCTAACTTTCTCATCCCCAATCCGAATGTGAGTTTTCAAACGCCTAATTAGAACCCTAATTAGTCTTCAATTACTCTAAACCTAGTATTTTCTTTTGATTTAGCGATCTATTTATGTTAATTAGGTGCAGAGATATTTCAAGATTGGTGGATTGTGTGATTCTCTAGTTCAAATCCTCTGAAATTAGTAAGGGGTTTTTCATTATCTACTTCGATTGGATGGTGAAAATCCAGAGTCACAAGAACATTTTCTTTATCTTTTTTTAATGAGAGAGAGAGGTATGTAAATATAGTTTTATGTTTAAATATTGTGCCTTTTGATTATGTAAGACAGGGCATGTGGTTGGGGAATGTTTAAGGATTAGTAAAGTTTGATTCTTTTTGCAGGTTCCTTGGAGCATTATGCTTGTTACAAGAATCATGAATCAGGGGAGACTGAAGTTATTTTACAAGTGGGGGAGAGTTTGTTAAGGGAGAGGCTGCCCAAATATTTTAAGCAAGATGTTGTCTTGGCTATTGCACTTGCTTATGTGGACTTTTCAAGGACTTCTATGACCTATCTCCCCCGGATTTCGTTAGGGGTTGTGATTGTCTTGAGAGGGCATTGAAGTTGTTGCAGGTTAGGTTTTTGAAAGCTCTGTGATTTAAGTTGTTATTCCCAAACAATTTAAGAAAGAATTACAGAAAGAGGGTTGAATGTAAATCTTGTTCTTTTTCGATTTCAAGAACTACTCTATCTCAAATATATAATAGTGTTTAAGCAAAAATACGGAATGAAAATATTGATGTAATCAAACACAAAGTAATTAAACACAAGTATTTAAAAACTTTTCTAGTGGATTGAACTTTTTCATCAGAGATATATATAAGATCGAGAACTCTGTGATGCAAGGTTTGCACACACCTGCTTACAAGTAGAATTACAAGAACAGAGAAATTCTTCACAAGTGCAACTGTTTCTATTTCTCTAATGCAAGTCCTTAATTTGCTATTAGCTACTCTTAGTTTATATATTACCAAGATACAAGTGAATAAGACAAACAAATAAAATAAAATATGTCTTTGTCTAATCACATGCTTCTTCATTTCTCCATCCAGTATCTTTGATTTTCTTCAAGTAAGCATGGAAATGGAAATGCTTCCTTGTCCTTTAAAAACCTGTAAATAGACTGCCACATTCCATTTGCATATAATCAACCCATGTTACTTTCAAGTCACTATCAACTGATTTTTGAATTTGATTTTCTGTTGAAACTCTGTTGGATCATCCGTTGAGACTCTACTGAATCATTCGTTGAGTGTCTGGTTGATCATCCGTCGAGACTCTAGTTGATCATCCGTTGAAACCTTGTGGAACATCCGTTGAGAGTATCTTCATAGCATTTAACTCTATTTCACTTATACAAGATTACAAGTCATCCAATATTTACAATTAGCCAACCTATCTTGCATATCAATCTAGTAGTCAACATGACTTAGAATATCCTACAACTTCTGATTCTCCAGGGCATTACAATATGCAGGAATGTATTACAAGACTTAGTAAGATATAAGTTACTCTCTCAACGGATGTTAAATTAAATCATCCGTTGAAAACTACAAATATACTAAATTAAATCTACTAAGGTATTTTGGTGAACATATCATCAAGCCTATGACATATTACTAACAATCTCCCCCAATTTATGTCTACTGAAATTTTAGGTAAATTAAGAGAAACTTGATGATAACAAAACACCTTATAAATTCAGACTGATTAATAGTAGATAAAATTGATAAGTGCTGCAATTTATTGAATACTATATAGAGGAAGGTTCATAAAAAATCTCACAAGACATTTTCAAGGTGCTCCTTTAGACTGTGCAAATTTTATCTTATTTCCTTAAATATCTAGTCTTCTTTCCCAGTTTCTCATTGTTCTCTTCAATATGATGTTGAAGTTGCCTGTAGAATTCAGATTCATCTTCGGTAATCTGATCTAGCATTTCTTGCATCTCCATGAGAGTTTCATTGCTTGAAATCTTTAGTTGATCTTCTAATCTGAAGAATCTTCTGGTATTCTTCTCATCCTTGAACTCTATCATCCAGTATGGCCTCAAATGCACTTTATCTCCATTGAAGAGAATAGATAAGACTCTTAGGAGTGCATTTGGGTCCCTCCAGCTATTTCTTATCTTCTCAATTTTGTTCAGTATCTCCCTTTTGGAAACAATATTGAACCCAAAGTTCTTATTTATTGAGGACAATATCTTCACTAAGACATAATAGTCTTCATTGAGAATTCTGTGAAGAGGCCAAATTATCTGTTTTTCACCCTTGTACCTCAACACCAATCTCTCTGGAAGCTTCTTGTGAGCATATGTTAGATATATTTGAGATGCCATGTTTAATCTGTTGTATTTAGTTTTAGAACTTAATATCAGGACTTACTGGAAATAAGAACTTACTGAAGTCAGAACATATATCAGAACTTAAGGCCGTCAGGATTTATATCAGGACTTAAGTGCGGATACTTCAGATAAGGAAAGCAGCTGATTAACAGAAAATGATCGTGACTAAAACAATAGAAGATATGCATGAAGAGTTAGAAGACTAGAAGACTTGTAGAAGATAATAGTTGATTGATATATTTTAGGACACAGAATTATATTCCATATCAATTAGAAAATATCTTGTAACTGTGTACTATATAAACACAGCTTAGGGTTTACACTATATGTGTTATCATTCACGAGAAAGATTATACATTGTAACCTAGCAGCTCTTAGTGATATTGTTCATCACTAAGAGTGAACAACTATTCTATTGTAACAGAGTTTATTATATTGAATATACTTTATTACTATTATATACTTGTGTTCGAAATCGATTTGATTGTATAAACACTATATTCAACCCCCTTCTATAGAGTTGTATAGTATTGTGTGACCTAACAAGTGGTATTAGAGCCTCTTCGTTGATATACAAATAGTGAGATCCAGTTTACAATCATGTCTGAAGAAACACAAACCCCAACTAAGCCCACCAAAACTCAAGATACTCAAAACAATCAAACCCACATTCGATATGAAACCATTAGGATTCCCATACTGAGAGCATCTGAGTATCCTATATGGAAAGTAAAGATGGCTATATTTCTGGAAGCCAAAGATCCAGAATACCTTGATAAAATTAATGATGGACCATATAAGCCTACCAAGCTTTTGGTTGCAGTTGTTGATCAACCATCAAATATGATACCAAAGGAGAAAGGTGATTACATAGTTGAAGACATCTCATCTATTGCCAAGGATGTAAGGGTAAGGCATCTACTACATAGTGCAATTGACAATGTCATATGAAACAGGGTAATTGGATGCAAGACTGCAAAGGAGATATGGGATGCTTTGGAGATAAGATGCCAGGGAACTGATGCAATCAAAAAAAATAGGAAGACTATACTCACACAAGAGTATGAGCACTTTGACTCAAAAGTTGATGAGTCATTAACTGATATATCTGACAGGTTTGCCAAACTCTTGAATGATCTGTCACTGGTAGACAAGGAATATGATCTTGAAGATTCAAATCTAAAATTCCTTTTAGCTCTTCCTGAAAATTGGGATTTGAAGTCTACAACCATAAGAGATAACTATGACCATACTGAAACTACTCTTGATGAAATTTATGGTATGCTCAAGACTCATGAACTTGAGATGGATCAAAGGAGAAAAATGCATGGAAGAAAGTCAAAGACAGTTGCTCTTAAAGCTGAGGAGGAATCTCCTAAAGTTGTTATCTCAAAGAGGGGCAAAGGAAAGGCTCTCATCATACAGTCTGATTCAGAGTCATCTTATTCTGATGATGATGATTCCGAATTTGAAAATTTATCTGAAGTTGATGTTGATGCAGAGATGATGCAACTGTGTGCTCTTATGGTGAAAGGTATCATAAAGATAGCCTACAAGAAATTCAGAAAGGGCAAGAAGTTTTCCAGGAAAGGTGGAAGTTCTGAAAAGAAAGGTTTCAGAAAGTCTGATGGCAAAGGAGAAAAGTCGGACATAGGAGACAACTCAAATGTCAAATGCTACAATTGTGGTGAAAGAGGCCACAACTCTCCTGACTGCAAGAAAGGAAAAAGTGATAAAGGCTAGACACTTATCACAAAGAAGAAAAACTGGGCAGACACTTCAGATTCTGAAGATGAGGTGAACTATGCCTTGATGGCAAATGCTGATAATAGTACTGATGCTGCTGAATTGAAGGTACCACAATCAACTTTTGCTTTTCATACTGATGATATTTATGAGCTAAAATTATATCTTAAAACCATGTTTATTAGTTTTAGAGATCAGACTATAACAAATGAAAGATTAACATCTCAAAGTCTTGCTCTTAGAAATAGAAATGACTATTTAGAAAAAGAGTTAGTTATGTTCCATCAAACTCAGAAAGAAAAAGATGAGGCTTTGTATGTTAGAGATGAAGTGCTAAAATTGAATAAATCTCTTAAATCTGAACTGGAAAAGAAAAAGGAGATAATCAAAACTTGGACTAACTCTGGAAGAACAACTCAGAAAATCTTAAAAAATGGAAATTGGAAAGAAGGACTAGGTTATCTAGATGATAAAGAAGAAAAGGAAACTGTGTCATCTAAACCAAACTTTACCATGAAAGCTGAAAAGCCTAAAATTAATCCTGCCAAGTTTGTGTCAAATTCTGATAAGTCAAAATCTGAAAAGGTGATAGACTCTAAAACAGAAGTCAAAGAAAAATCAACTTCTGACAAATTAAAACATGATAAACCATCTGAAGTAAACATAGTTTTAATGACAAACAAACATCTTAAACATAAGCTGAAAGAGATTAGAAATGTAAATAAGGTAAAGGAAGCTAGGAAATATAGGAATGAAAAGGAAGGTGTGAATAAAAGCAATAATTATATGCCTGTTCCTAATGCTCCTAGAAAGAAATGATATAACTGTGGAAACTCTAACCATCTTGCTTCTTTTTGCAGGAAAAATAAAGATATAAACTCTTTAACTCCTAGATCAGGAGTTAAGAGTCAGTCTGTTAGGTTTAAACCACAAAATCCTTGTTTTCATTGTGGTAGTTTATGGCATTCTATTTATACTTGTAAGGAATATTATAGTTTATACTATGATTATTATCAAATAAAACCTTCTTTGAAGAAAGTTAGTGTAATTCCTTCTAGTGTAAATTCTGATGCAAAGTATGATATAAAGTCTGATAAGAAGCAAGTTAGCACAAACTCTGAAATTAAATCCGCTGTAAATGCTAACAAACTTAAAAAGGCCAAAGGATCCAAGCAAGTATGGGTCCTTAAAACTAACCAATAGCGGTCTTTGTGATTGCATGGCAATAGGAAAAACATCCTAGTTCTGGACAGTGGATGTTCAGGACATATGACTGGAAATAAAGCCCTGCTATCAGACTTTGTGGAGAAAGCTGACCCAGGAGTTTCTTATGGAGATGGCAACATGGGAAAGACTCTGGGATATGGAAATATCAATCTTGGGAATGTCATAATTAAATTAGTAGCTCTTGTCTCAGGACTTAAACACAAGATGCTAAGTGTGAGTCAAATATGTGACAGAGGTTATCATGTGGATTTCTTTGAAGAACACTGTGAAGTTGTAAGTAATCTAAAAGAAAAGTGGTTCTGAAAGGTTACAGGCATGGTAACATATATGAAGCCAGACTTTCAACAAACTCTAATGGTTCTGCAATCTGTCTGTTAAGCAGAACATCAATTGAAGAAAGCTGGAATTGGCACAAGAGACTCTCTCATTTAAATTTTAACAATATAAATGAGTTAGTAAAGAAAGATCTTATGAGAGGACTGCCAAAATCAGTATTTGCTCCTGATGGACTTTGTGATTCATGTCAAAAGGAAAAACAAAGAAAATCTTCATTCAAAATAAAAATTGAATCCTCAATTCTTGAGCCTTATCACTTACTGCATGTTGATCTATTTGGTGCAGTCAATGTCATGTCCATTGCAAAGAAGAAATATGCTATGATTATAGTGGATGAGTTCACAAGATACACTTGGGTGTATTTCTTGCACAAGAAGAATGAAACTGCATCTAGTCTAACTTTTCATGTCAGACAACTGGATAAGTTGGTCAAAAATTCTGTTAAAATAATAAGAAGTGATAATGGCACTGAGTTCAAGAATTCAATCATGGAAGAGTTCTGCAAAGAGTATGGAATAAAGCAGGAATTTTCTGCACCTGGAACTCCACAACAAAATGGAGTTGTAGAAAGAAAAAACATGACTCTCATTGAAGCTGCACGAACTATGCTTGATGAAGCAAAGCTACCAACCTACTTTTGGGCTGAAGCTGTGCAGACTGCTTGTTTTACACAGAATGCTACACTCATAAACAAGCATGGAAGAACACCATATGAGATGGTGAAGAAAAAGAATTCAAATATGAAATACTTTCATGTATTTAGATGCAAGTGTTTTGTTTTTAAGACTCATCCTGAATAGCTGCCAAAATTTGATCTAAAAGCTGATGAAGGAATTTTTATTGGATATCCACTTTCCACAAAAGCCTTCAGAGTCTACAATTTAAGAACAAGGGTTGTCATGGAATCTATCAATGTATCTTTTGATGATAAAAAGAATACTGGACTTGAAGATTTCAATGATCATGATCATCTGAGATTTGAAAATGAAGATTTAAATTATGATTCTGTAAATTCTGATGACCTAAATCCTGATCCTGTAATGACGGGTTAAACTCTGATGTCATTGAAACTGTGGTAATTACTCCAAAGGAAAATACACCTGTTCAGGGGGAGCAAGTTAATGATCCTACCACATCTCAAGACTCTCAAGAAGCATCAGAATCTGTCACTGGTTCTTCAAGTTCTGATGAGCCAAATTCTGATAATTCTGGAAACTCTGATTCTTCAGTTCCTGAAGGATCCAACTGAAATTCTGAAATTTCAGAGAGCATAACTTCAGGGGGAGCATCAGAAAATGCTGATGGAGATAGCATGGATCATGGGGGAGAATCCAGTTCTAGAGATCAACTTCCATCTGCAAGGAAGTGGACCAAATCACACACACCTGACTTAATAATTGGAGATCCTGAAGCAGGTGTCAGAACTAGAACAACAACATCAAATGAATGTCTCTATCATTCCTTTCTATCTCAGACTGAACCAAAGGAAGTGGAAAAAGCTCTTCAAGATGCTGATTGGGTGCAAGCAATGCATGAAGAGTTAAATGAATTTGAAGAAATAAAGTTTGGACCCTAGTGCCAAGACCAAAGAGCAGATCCATTATTGGCACAAAATGGGTGTTCAGAAACAAAACTGACAGTGATGGCATAATTACAAGAAACAAAGCAAGGTTGGTTGCTAAAGGTTACTCTCAACATGAGGGTATTGATTATGATGAAAAATTTGATCCAGTTGATAGAATGAAAGCCATAAGAATCTTTTTGGCATATGTTGCTCACAAGAAGTTTAAAGTCTTTCAAATGGATGCGAAAAGTACTTTTCTCAATGGAGAATTGGAAGAATAGGTATATATTGAACAACCTCCAAGATTTATAGATCCAAAATTTCCTAATCATGTCTACAAACTTGATAAAGCACTTTATGGCCTTGAGCAATCTCCAAGAGCATGGTATGAGACTTTAGCTCAATTCCTTCTGGAAAGTGGATTTAACAGAGGCACAATTGTTAAAACATTGTTCTACCTCAACCATGGAAAGGACTTAAATTTGGTACAGATATATGTTGATGATATCATCTTTGGTTCTACAAATGCAAACTCTGTGAAAGGTTTGCAAAGTTAATACAGTCAAGATATCAAATGAGTATGATGGGAGAACTTAGATATTTTCTGGGACTTCAAGTCAAGCAAAATGAAGAAGGTACTTTCATAAATTAATCCAAGTACACCAGAAATTTACTCAAGAAATTTGGAATGCAAGATTGTTCAACTGTATCCACTCCCATGGCCACTGCAACCAAGTTAGATAAAGATACTGGAGCATCAGTAGATATTACTAACTACAGAGGTATGATTGGCACTTTACTCTATTTAACTGCAAGTAGACCTGATATCATGTATGCTACCTGTCTTCGTGCAAGATTTCAGGCTGATCCAAGAGAACCTCATCTAATAGTTGTGAACAGAATTTTCAAGTACCTCAAGGGTACAGCTGATCTAGGATTGTGATATCCTAGGGAATCAGCTTTTAAGCTAATAGGTTACTCAGATGCAGATTTTGCAGGATGCAAAATAGACAAGAAAAGCACTAGTGGAAGCTGCCAAATTCTTGGAGGCAGATTGGTTTCTTGGTTTAGCAAGAAACATAAATATATTTCCACATCAACTGCAGAAGCAAAATATATTGCTGCAGGAAGTTGTTGTGCACAGATTCTTTGGATGAAGAATCAGCTACTGGACTATGGGTTAGAATTTTCTAAAATACCCATTTACTGTGATAATCAAAGTGCTATTGCTATAACGGGTAATCCAGTTCAACACTCAATGATAAAGCACATCAGCATTAGGTACCATTTCATAAGGGAACATGTGATGGAAGGTACAGTGGAATTGCATTTTGTCCCAACAGATCAACAATTAGCAGATATCTTCATACAACCACTATGTGAAGCTACTTTTACAAGACTGGTAAATGAACTTGGAATGGTTTCAGGTTCTTTCTTAAAATCTGCTTAGTTTTTTGCTCTAATGCATTAGACTTTATGATCAGTGTTTACAGATTGTCTTATCTCTATGTAATTTGCGCTTAAACTGTAATATATTAAATACTGATTGTTATCTGATGTAATTATTGAATGTTATGTGACTATTCACTCCAATGAGGATTATTTGTTAGATGCTGACTTAGTAGTCTTTAACAAACCGTGTATCCCATGTTTGAATTAGTTATTTATGTGGAAATCAATAACACAAGCAAACTCTGATTTTGATCTTAGTCAAATTTACTTTGTGTATCTTATTACAAAGTCACAAACTAGAATTTTGCTTCTAATCTGTCAAATTCTGATGTCAGTAAATCTTAAGGATGAACTACATTCTTGATAAGCCTCACTTATCTGAAGAAATTTTTTTTTGTAGTCAGGTACTCCTTTGAGATCTAGAGTAAATATATGAAAGGGAAGACCCAAGTGCATTGCTGGTATTAAGTTATATGCATTAGAAAAGCAAATAATTTTTTCTTGGTGACTTTTCACATTCTCTGATTACTGGAGAAATACTCTGATAATAGCATAAATTCTGATAGCAGTTGTGACTCATTTACACTGAGAAGCCACTGTGAAAAAGAATTCTAAAAGATGCATAAAATGAGCAAAAACAGTTGAGGTGGACTCATGCACAAATTTATCCTATAGTAGACTTCATTACTAATGATAGATTTTAAGCACTTTTCTTATGCCTTATTTCTAATGAATCGAGGGATCGATTACTACCCTTTAATAGCGATCCAAGAACGACGAATGGAGATCCCTAACAGCTGCTCCTCAATTGTGAATCACTCTACCGGTATCCACCCAGAGTACAATGTGATGGAGGAGGAAGAGGTTGAGAGAATTAGTTGCCTCCCTCTATTTTCTACTTTAGAATTAGGGTTTGTCTTTTTTGGGTTGAGGCAAATAGGGTTTATAATAGTATATTTATAGACAAAATTTTTAGCTGAAAATTTTCTATAAAATATTATTATTATTAACCCTTTAATTGATTATTCTTATTAACCAATTAACTAATAATTAAAACACCTTTTAATCATTAATCCCTTTTCTAATTACTTTAGAAAAATAATTCTCTCACTTGATTTAATTTCCAAAATTAAATTCTTAATTAATAATATTAAGAACTTCTCTTAATTAATTTATAATTAATTAAATCTCATTTAATCAATTATTAAATTTGTTAATTAATTATTTATTTCACAAATAAATAATTACCAGCCATTATTAATTAATTCCTCCATCATTAAATCATTCTCTTTTATGGTGTGACCCTGTAGGTTCAATATTAAGCCGGTAGTAGAAATAAATAATAATAAAACTATTTTATCATTATTTATATAAATTCTCTAATTCATTAAATATGATTAATTAATTAATCATATTTATTCTACATCGTGAGGGATACTTCTCAGCATATCGCGACTATCCGGATAATACGAATTCACTCCTTAGAATACCAAGAACCTATTTAGTGAATAGTTACCGTACAATGTGATTCCTTCTACCCTGCAATGTCATGATTAAATACAAGGCATGGAACTCGTGTCAAGCCTATGTTATTTAATCATATGCTTTTCCATTCACTATGCTTAGTTCTAATTAATGTGAATTAGAAACTCCTTTCTAATTTCATTCACTCTGGCCAGAGATTCCTGAACTAGCATAAGCTGATCAACATTTGAACATTCTCTTCCTTCACTGAAAGGGGTAGATCCTTTATTGATCATACACTATCTTCGTGTACAAATTCCTACACCCAGTAGAGCTCTTATTATTGTCTCTAGAGACTAAGAACTAAACCAAAGTATAGTTCAATGTACACAAGATGACTATGACGACCTCAAGTCTAAGGATACTTGTACAACTATCACTATGTGAAGATCTGCGGACACGTGAGTGAACTCCATCAGTTGTTCAGCTGTGTTAGTCATGTTCAGTGAACTTATTCTATAATAAGCACCTACATACTAGTTATAGTGTCACCACACAAATGTCTATGAGAACAGACATCCTTCATAATGAAGCAAGCTTAGTATGTACCGATCTCTGCGGATTACTAATTACCAGTTAGTAATCCTACAACCAGGAATTATTTAAGTTCAGAGTTATCATCTTTTAGGTCTCATTATTATGATCTCATCATAATCCATAAAAGCTTTACTTTAAACTATGGTATATCTTATTTAAACACTTAAATAGATAAAGCCCGCAATAAAACCAAAACAAGTCCTTTATTAATATCAATGAAATCAAAATAGATTACATAAAAGTTATTCCTAAATCCTCATACATGATTGGACTTAGGACACATCTCTTTCAATCTCCCACTTATACTAAAGACAATCACTCTGGTATCTAATACCCATCTTGTCTTTATGACGATCAAAGTGACTTTGAGAAAGTGGCTTTGTTAAAGGGTCTGCTATGTTGTTATGTGTGTCAACTCTCTCGACGTTGACATCTCCTCTTTCAACAATCTCCCTAATCAGATGAAAGCATCGCAAAACATTTCCTATAAGAAGTATGTCATCCACATACAATACAAGAAATGTTACCGCGCTCCCACTAACCTTCTTGTAGACACATGGTTCATCTATGTTTTTGATAAAACCAAACTCTTTGATTGTCTCATCAAAACGGATGTTCCATCTACGAGAAGCTTGCTTTAAACCATATATGGTTCGTAGCATCTTACACACTAGGTGTTCATTTCCTTTGGAAAGAAAACCCTCTGGTTGTGTCATATACACTTCCTCTTTAAGTTTCCCATTGAGGAATACCGTTTTCACGTCCATTTGCCAGATCTCATAGTCGTAGTAAGCAGCAATCGCAAGCAAAATCTGAATCAATCTTAACAGGGCTACAGGCAAGAAAGTTTCATCAAAGTCAATCCCTTGCCTTTGTCTGAATCCTTTTGCCACGAGCCTGGCCTTATAGGTCTCCACCTGGCCATCTGCTCCAATCTTTCTTTTGTATACCCACTTGCACCCAATAGGCTTAACACCTTCAGGCGCCTCAACCAGAGTCCATACTTGGTTGGTATACATAGATTCCATTTCGGATTTTATAGCACTATGCCATTTCTCTGAGTCAACACTACTCATATCCTCATTATAGGTCACAGGGTCGTCATCATCAATGATTGACAACTCATTGTCATTCTCAATGACAAGGCCATAATACCTCTCAGGTTGGCCAGACACTCTCCCTGACCTATGAATGGGCTATTCCATAGAAGGTTGTTCAGTCTGAACAGGTATTTCCACTTGATCCGTAGTAGTTTGTGCTTCTTGAACTTCATCAAGTTCAATTTTGCTCCCACTGTATCCTTCAAGGATAAACTGCTTTTCCAAGAAGGTAGCATGTCTGGAGACAAACACCCTATGATCGGTGTAAAAGTAATATCCTAAAGTCTCTTGAGGATATCCCACAAAATTACATTTTACGGATCGAGATTCCAGCTTATCTGGGTCAACTTTCTTGACATAAGCTGGACATCCCCAAACCTTAACGTGTTTAAGACTCGATTTCCTTTCTTTCCATATCTCATATGGAGTTTGAGGAACAGATTTGGAAGGCACCTTATTCAGTAAATATGCTGAGGTTTCCAATGCATAACGCCACAGGAATACTGGAAGATTCGCATAGCTCATCATGGACCGAACCATGTCTAACAAAGTTTGATTTATCCTTTCAGATACCCCATTCAACTGTGGAGTATGTGGAGGAGTCCACTGGGAGACTATACCATTTTCTTTGAGATAATCTAGAAACTTTCCATTCAAGTATTCACCACCTCGATCTGATCGAAGAGTTAAAATACTATGTTTGGTTTGTTTCTCCACTTCATGCTTATATTCTTTGAACTTTTCAAAGGTTTCAGACTTGTGTTTCATCAAATACACATATCTGAATCTAGATCGATCATCTATGAAAGTAATGAAGTATGAAAATCCACCCATGGCTTGCGTAGACATTGGTCCACATACATCTGTGTGTACCAATCCTAGCAAATCTGCAGCCCTCTCTCCATGTCCACTAAATGGAGATTTGGTCATTTTACCCAATAGACAAGACTCGCATGTAGGATATGATTCAAAATCAAAGGGGTCAAGTAACCCTTCCTTATGCAATGTCCGCAGTCTATTTTCGCTAATATGACCAAGTCTGCAGTGCCACAAAAAGGTGAGATTTTCATCATCCCTTTTTCTTTTATTAGTATGTTCAATTTATAGTAAATCATGCTCTATGTCACATACATACAGACCATTATTTAAAATACCACTTTCATAAAGAACGTTATCTCTAAGAATTGGACATTTATTATTCTGAATAACAAACAAAAATCCAGCCAAGTCTAACATGGGAATAGAAATAATATTCCTCACAATTGAGGGAACAAAATAACAATTATTTAAAACAATAGTCTTGCACGTAGGCATATGTAAATGAAATGATCCTACAGCTTCAGTAGCAACTCTTGCTCCATTTCCCATCCGTAGAATCACCTCCTCTTCCTCAAGAGTCCTACTTCTCCTTAGTCCCTGCAACAAATTGTAAATATGAGAACCACAGGCGATATCTAATACCCAAGTAGAAATTTGACGTAGTGACATATTAACTTCGATCATGAACATACCTGAATCAGAAGCGGTAGTCTCACTACCCTTCTTCTTCTTCAATTCTGCAAGGTAAACCTTGCAGTTCCTCTTCCAGTGCCCCACCTTATTATAGTGAAAGCAAACAGCTTTGCTCTTGGGGTCTTCAGCTTTTGGTGGAACCGGCTTTTTCTCATCTACTTTCTTCTTCTTGGAAGGGTTCTTCTTCCTTTTCTTAGGATTGGAACCTTCACCAATTAGAAGAACAGAACTCTTCTTAGGGGGAAAATTTGATTCCGCAGTCTTCAACATGTTGTAGAGTTCAGGCAGGCTGACATCCAGCTTATTGATGTGAAAGTTTACAATAAACTGCGAGAACAAACTCGGAAGTGATTACAAGACCAAGTCTTGGCTCAGCTCCCCATCCATAAAAAAACCAAGTTGTCCAAGACGTTCAATCAAATTGATCATCTTAAGTACATGGTCATTCACAGATGATCCCTCAGACATCCTACAACCGAACAGCTCCTTCGATATCTCATATCGAGCTGTCCTCCCTGCCACATCATACAACTCTTGTAGATGCATAAGGATAGTGTGAGCCATATGCTTATGCTGCTTCTGTAGCTCAATGTTCATGGAAGCTAGTGTGATGCACTGAGCAACATTTGCATCATCTATCCACTTATGATACACAATATGTTCATCATTATGTGCATCGCTAGCAGGTTCAATAGGCTTAGGTGAGTCAAGCACATATTCCATCTTCTCAATCCTGAGAACAATTCTCAAGTTTCGAAGCCAGTCAGCAAAATTAGGACCAGTCAACTTGTGAGCATCTAGTATACTCCGGAGTGATAGTGCAGAAGACATAACGTATATAGTAAATCTGTAAATGATGAACACATAACAACACTTAGCAAATATTCAATTTCATTTCAAAACACTATATGAATCGGGTCTTTATTCATAAGTGGCTCCCACTAGTTTATCTAATTTATACAACCCCTAAGTGAAAATTAAGCATTCATAATGCTAGTGGGAATAGGGATCCTACATTCCATCACACAACCTCGGCTATAACACGAAACGTCATGTGATGTTCAATAGGCAGACAACTCTTGTCAATTACATCTTATGTTATTCCCTAATAAAACTTTAGCCTCTTGAATAATTGAGTCACGGCTGTAGCACGACAGACTCAATATTCTAAGTCAAGTCTAACCCAACATTTCGTATAATTGAATCAGTCTCCAATGGCCCACGACTGCAGCACGTAACGACCTTTAGATTCTAATTCAATGCACACATCTCTACGTAATAGATAAGTATTTCTTATTTCGAAATCAAAGCCCTTGGCTGTAGCACGAAACGACAATGATTCAAAAATAAGAACTACTTTCTACCATGTTGGAAGGCTTTGACCGACACAAGCCCGTTGTGTCATTGGCCAATTACTACTTGATATTATTTAATTTTAGAGGGATTATATTATGTTACAATCATAATCATATTATAAAGAGATTCTTCCTTTTAAATTAAATATTTCAAGTCAATAATCGATAATCAGATGATTCCCAGATCGGGGGGAGCATTGTCAAGAGGCGTCACTTAATACCCCTTTCTTACAGATAGAAATCTGCTTTTGACAGAATCATCCTTTCTCTCAATATTGAAAATTCATATTTAATTACGTGTTTCATAAACACAAGAATCTCATGATTGTATTCATAATATTATTGTTAGGGCAAGAAACGATTCCTATTCTAGATTTTCTAGAGCACGCCTTATATTGATTTAAGTTCATCTAAATCTATCATCGCATGGTAAATATAGGCATATATCTCATATATAAAAATAAATAAACAAGTAAGCATGCAAGCAATTATCATGTCACACATTGATATAATGATGTATGAATTTATTATAGCATTTAAAAGTAATTAAAACATGCTTTAAAACACTTTCGGGAATATAAACAGTTCAAAAACTTTTATATAAAAAATATTTGACCACTCCATTAGATCCGTCTCGGAAAAACGAATCCAACGACATATTGCACGCTCAAAACGGAGTTACGAAATTCCCAGAAATCAAATTTAAAAATAACGGATGGGCTGTAACGCATTACAGGAACGCGTTACAAGCCCTGTAACGCAATCCGGTAATGCGTTACAATCCTTTTAAGCCATTAAAAGGTGTAACGCATTTCGTGAATGCGCCACAGGGTGTAACGCATTACCAGAATCGCGACACCCTTTTCCCCGCGGTCCTGCGCCTGTCAGAACAGCCGCCGTACTTTCTTGCACAAAAACTGTGCCGCCCACCATCACATCAGTACTGTCAGTATTTAATCCTTTAATTCCAGTAGTAAACAAATATATATATATATACTATATATACATATATTTAATTACGAATTTAATTAAAACAACTTCAAAAAATCATAATAATTAATCCACACATCAGAAAATTATGAAAAAAATACCCAGACGATCTACAACACTTGTAGAACCCAGATCTACAATCAAAACAATTCTGAGAAACAATTTCTAGTCAATCATAATTAATCCATGATATAACTTGCAAAAATCATAATAAATTCATACAAGATCATAAAATTTGAAATTTTTATCACAGATCTATATGCATACAACCTACGCTCTGATACCATTGTTGGATTTAAATCATCACGGAAGCATGGTAAAACATTTTCTTGATATAAAATCCATATAATACGCATATAAATCGTGAATGAATCGAGGGATCGATTACTAACCTTTAATAGCGATCCAAAAACGACGAATGGAGATCCCTAGCAGCTGCTCCTCAATTGTGAAACACTCCACCGGTATCCACCAAGAGTACAATGTGATGGAGGAGGAAGAGGTTGAGAGAATTAGTTGCCTCCCTCTATTTTCTACTTTAGAATTAGGGTTTATCTTTTTTGGGTTGAGGCAATTAGGGTTTATAATAGTATATTTATAGGCAAAATTTTCAGCTGAAAATTTTCCATAAAATATTATTATTATTAACCCTTTAATTGATTATTCTTATTAACCAATTAACTAATAATTAAAACACCTTTTAATCATTAATCCCTTTTCTAAATACTTTAGAAAAATAATTCTCTCACTTGATTTAATTTCCAAAATTAAATTCTTAATTAACAATATTAAGAACTTTTCTTAATTAATTTATAATTAATTAAATCTCATTTAATCAATTATTAAATTTGTTAATTAATTATTTATTTCACAAATAAATAATTACCAGCCATTATAAATTAATTCCTCCACCATTAAATCATTCTCTTTTATGGTGTGATCCTGTAGGTTCAATATTAAGCCGGTAGTAGAAATAAATAATAATAAAACTATTTTATCATTATTTATATAAATTCTCTAATTCATTAAATATGATTAATTAATTAATCATATTTATTCTACATCATGAGGGATACTTCTCAGCATATCGCGACTATCCGGATAATACGAATTCACTGCTTAGAATACCAAGAACCTATTCAGTGAATAGTTTCTGTACAATGTGATTCATTCTACCCTGCAATGTCATGATTAAATACAAGGCATGGAACTCGTGTCAAGCCTATCTTATTTAATCATATGCTTTCCCATTCACTATGCTTAGTTCTAATTAATGTGAATTAGAAACTCCTTTCTAATTTCATTCACTATGACCAGAGATTCCTGAACTAGCATAAGCAGATCAGCATTTGAACATTCTCTTCCTTCACTGGAAGGGGTAGATCCTTTATTGATCATATACTATCTTCGTGTATAAATTTCTACACCCAGTAGAGCCCTTATTATTGTCTTTAGAGACTAAGAACTAAACCAAAGTATAGTTCAGTGTACACAAGATGACTATGATGACCTCAAGTCTAAGGATACCTGTACAACTATCACTATGTGAACATCTGCTGACACGTGAGTGAACTCCATCAGTTGTTCAGCTGTGTGAGTCATGTTCAGTGAACTTATTCTATAATAAGCACATACATACTAGCTATAGTGTCACCACACAAATGTCTATGAGAACAATGTACCGATCTTTGCGGATTCCTAATTACCAGTTAGTAATCCTACGACTAGGAAATATTTAAGTTCAGAGTTATCATCTTTTAGGTCTCATTATTATGATCTCATCATAATCCATAAAAGTTGTACTCTAAACTATGGTATATCTTATTTAAACACTTAAATAGATAAAGCCCGCAATAAAACCAAAACAAGTCCTTTATTAATATCAATGAAATCAAAACAGATTACATAAAAGTTATTCCTAAATCCTCATACATGATTGGACTTAGGACACATCCCTTTCAAAAAGGATGTCAAAAGATGCATAAAATGAACACAAACAGTTGAGGTGGACTCTTGTATAAATTTATTCTATAGTAGACTTCAAAATTAAAGACAGATTTTAAGCATTTTTCTTAGTTATGCGTTATTTCTAAGATATCTGAAGTTTATCAGATTTTAATCATTATCTGATCATTTACAAATGCACACACTCTCACTCCATATGAATGATGAAAATTACTGTGATGATTAAGTTATTTTTGACAAACAGTTAAGTATTATTTGCATAAATTCTGAGGAAAAGTTCTGATGATTAAACTCTGAAGAAATCAGTCAGTATTTGTGTGAAGAATCACAGATACAGTCATTCACTTTTGATTACAGAAGCCATATTCTGATGATCGTTAAATTATGATAATAGTCAAGTTCTGATGTAAATCCTGATGGAAACTCTGATGCTTACGTGACATTATTTAATTACTTGGCTTATTTTTAGTATTTACTGTAACGGTTATATTTTGTCAGAAAATAATTAAGTGAGATAAAACAGTGATAATCATTTGGTTTATGGGTTGCGTGTTTGTTTTGGTAATAGCATGTGAGCAATAATTACTGCACGCTTACCGTGCCCACTCATTAATTTTTGACTGTTTCCATGCTGCCAGGTGTAAAGAGACTGTTCTGCTTCACAAAATTGACCGTTGTCACGTGGAGTGTATAAATAAGAGAGTTAAAAGATTTTACAATCTTTTACCTACTATTTTTTTATTTTCTAAAATCTCTAATTCTCTCTCTCACTCTCTAATATTCTCTGAAGCTTCTTCTTACAGGCATTTTAACAAACACATTGTGAACACACATTTTCTCACTTATTTCTTTACAGAAATGGCACCCAAAGATCTAATCTATGATGGAGCCAAGTTTGTTCCTAATAACTACATGGCAAGGACGAGGCTCTTTCAGAACTTCATTTCGTCCAAGACTTTCTTGCTCGAAGTGAAATAGGCTATGCACTGACCTAACCCCAGGTTCTCTCAAGAAAGCAGATTTTGGAGTTTTGGAGGACTGGTGTTTATGATGATGGTGGAAAAGCTAGGTCCCCAAGTATCATCTTTACAATAGGGGATGATGAGCATGTGGTGACCTTGTCAACTGTTCGACAAGCACTACATTTTCCAAAAGATTGCATTTTCAATTCAACAGTTGAGGAGCCAGCTCTTCAACAAATGATGGAAAATATGGGCTATAAAAAGTCTTTGGTAAAGCTGGGACAATTGAAGAGACCCCACATTAGGAGGGAGTGGAGTTTTTTCTTTCACTGTATTATAAAAGCTTTTGCCAAAAAGTGCTCAAACTTTGATGCTATACCCATAATGAGTCAGCAAATCGGGTATGCCCTTTTGAATCAAACTCATTTTGATTATACAAGTGTTGTTTTAGGGTTTATTGGTGATAGGATGAAATAAAATAGCAATATAGTCTATTTTTCTAGATTTTGTCAACTTATCTATAATTTATGTTGTCATGATTCACCGCAAAACTTTAATGCGACAATTGAACCCTTTAAGCTACATAAAAGGGATTTCACTGACTTATTATCTACTGATAATAATAAGAATGTACTAAGACCCCTCCAAATTCCTCAATCAGTTAAACAATTCTTAGTAAATGTTGATCTTCATACATACAGTACCATATATCCTGATGTAGCACCATCTCAACCTCCATCAGTACCTACAACCAATACACAACCAACTTAATCCTCTCAACCTTAACCACAGTCTACCATCATAACTTATTTTCAACCTACACAATCTTCTCAACCACAACCATCTGCTACAACATCTAGACCCAAACCTTCAAGAGCAAAATTTGTTCCTAACTCTCCACCAAGGAGAAGGAGGATGATACTAAGGGATGAGTCTAATGAAGAAGAGGATCAAGTCCAGGTTCATGCATCAGAACATGTGACAGTAGAAGCTGAAAATGTAATTTTTCAGAAGGAGGGAGCAGCTGACAAAGATTCTCCTCAGAAGGAAACTGAAGCTGAGGGTTCTAGTATTGCAAAGAGGAAAAGAACTTCAAGTTCTGATGCTGCTAAAGCAACTCCTCCACCATCCAGGAGATCAAAGAAAATGAGAGCAGGAAGGAATATGGAAAAACCTCTATCTGAGGATGCTCAAGAAGCTGAGGAAGGGGATCAAGAATCTCTGATCTCATCAAGACTAATAGTGATTGAAGCCTTTCCACCTCCACCTCAAGCTCAAGACACTATTACAGACACAGTGATAACACCTCCTATCTCTCCAATCAAAAAAAAATATTCTAGTTGATGATTCAGGATTATGTCCTGAAATTGACATTCATAGGCTACACATTCCATCTGTCCTGTTTCTGAAAGCTCCATAAGGACAAATGACAACTCCACCTATTTCTCCACTACATGCTGAAGTTCTAAATACTCCCATTCTGGATGTGGAAACAAATGAAGTTGTACCAATATCTCCAACAGCCACACACACATTTGTGTTGTCAGAAGATGAAGAGTTTCTTGCAAGTTCTGGAGAGTCCGCTCCAGTTAACATACCAGCTCAAGTTCTTGGAAAGAAGGCATTGATTAAAAAGTTTGTTGAACAAGATGCTACTGTTCCATGGGAAGAAACTCATAGAGGAGTTGAATGGACCAAGAAGTGGAATAAATCTGATTTTTTTCCAAGTCTAAAGTTCTATCAGAACATATTACTAAAGATGATGAGTTGATGGCAAACTCTAACTTTAAAGCTCAACTTAAAGTCATAGCTCTCAGTACTAAAATCCTTTAAGGTCAACACTCCATTACTCATGCTAATGTTGATAAGTTACAGGATAATGCTGACAAGCTGGACCTGATGATCAAGATGGACAAGAACAGGTTTATCAGACCTATTCATGAGAAAGTAGAGGCTATTGAGAAGGTTCAAGAAAAGCAACAGGCCCAACTAACTGAGGTCCTGCAAAATCAAGCCTCTCAACAAGCTCAACTGAATGAAATTCAATCTTCAGTAGAACTTCTTCTATCTTTACTCCTACTAGATGATGCCAAAAAGGGGGAGAAGGTAATGAAGTCCAAATGCTCAACTAGTCAAGTACTGAAGAAGAAGGATGATAAGGAAGATGACCAGGGAAACCCAAGCAAGGGTCAAGGTCAAGGGCAAAGCAGCAAAGTTTCTTCAAGGAAACTAATTTCTGACTCTAGCAAATCTTCTACACCGAAGAAGACAAGTTCTGAAGCTGTAGATGCTCAAACTCTGAAAACAAGTTCTGATGATCAAAGTATGATATCAAGTTATGATCTTCTCATTCAAGGTGATAGTCAAGACTCTCAGAAGTTTTTGCAAACTCTGAAGCTGAAGGGAAGGGAGACTACAGTTTATTGTAAAGATCCCAAGATTCAGACACTTGATGAAGAAATTCCCAGAAGATTATTTCTCAAGCATAATCCTGGAATGGATTTAGAGACTTTAAAGGAGGAAGAAGCTAGATTTATAGCTGAGAAGACAAATCTTAAGTCTAAAGCTTCTGATGTAAAGAAACCTCCGAGGCCTAAGGTAAAAGGCATTGTGATCAAGGAAATGTCAAATTCTGAGGCTTCAAAGCCCAAGACAATATCACAAGTTGAAATTGATCCCAAGGATAAAGGGAAAGGAAAGATTGATGAACCAACAAAGTCACAGAAGATGAAGATTCCACAAATCCTGATGAAATCAGTGTGCAAAATGGTTCAAGTTTTTGATGATACAGCTGCAGTAGATGAAACTGTTCAAACTCTGAAAAGAAGGAAGATAACTGAAGAATCAAAGACAATCTCTGAAAAAGCTCAAGTGTTTCAGAGTGAAGAACAACAAGCTACAGAAAAAACAGCAAATTCTGATCAAGTCATCAAAACATCAACCTCTGACAGTGCTCAATTTGATTTGAACAAATTGACAGTTACTGATAAGAGAAAACTCCTATGGAAGAATGTTAATCCACCAAATCCTAAGAAAAGCCAGCTGCTATCTGATTTCATGACTGTTGGATTGAAATCCAGAGAAGCAAGAGACAGAGCTGGATTAGGTTCTGAAGAAGCCAAGATCAAGAAAGGCGTTGAAGTAGTTACAAGAGATCCATTCTTATTGTCTGACAAACCTCTTGAAGAAGTTACACAGAAACACCTTTATAAAGTTATATCTGTTCAAGTGGTATTGGATGCTCATGATAAAAGTAATGTCAAAGAAAAACTGATTCTGTTTCTTGAAGATGGAAGAACATACAGAATGTCAGAAGCAGATATGCTGAACAAATCTCTGAAAGAACTTCAATTCTTTCATTATCTTTTGGAGATAAAGTCTGAGATTACTAGGAGATGGTCAAATTTCATAATGAAGACCATAAGGGATAATGCAAGAATTTCTGGATCAAGTGTTACAGAATTCATTCCTAATATAGTTGAAGATGATGGAAGTGAGATTCTAATGAAGAATGATTCTGCTAAACTTGAAGTCATTCTGAAAGAGAAATGTATGTGCTATAATGAAGACTCATCTCACCCAAGGGTAATCAGACTTGATGATGGTTTAGAAAGAAATCATATCTCAGCACTTATGATTGCAATCTACCAGATTGGAAGTCAGGGTGAAGAATTGAAGCAATTCAAAGCTACACTAGCTGAAGTCCTGAGGAATGCAGAAGAAAAGCTGATATCAAACTTTGTCAAGAATCACTTTAAATTTAGATTGACTCAGTAAAATTGGTAAAAGCTACAAGGACTGTAAGTTGTAATTAGTTTTCTAAATAAACTCTTATTGCATTTGTACCTAAATGTTTTTGACATCATCAAATCTATTAACTTGTATATTTTTCATAATTTACAAGTGGGGGAGATTGTTAGATATATTTGAGATGTCATGTCTAATATGTTGTGTTTAGTTTCAGAACTTAATATCAGGACTTACTGGAAATTAGAACTTACTGAAGTCAGAACTTATATCAGAACTTAAGGCCGTCTGGATTTATATCAGGACTTAAGTGCGGATACTTCAGATAAGGAAAGCGGCTAATTAACATGAAAGGATCGTGACTAAAATGATAGAAGATATGCATGAAGAGTTAGAAGATCATAGGGAATAAATAAATCCTGATTATATAGTTAATGTTGCATTAATTACACATGATTTGGGTTATAAAGTCCAATAAGAAGATGTATGACATTCAGACCAAAAAGGATAACACATGGATCAGGCCTGATGGACCAGATCAGGCCTGATGGAACAAAGAAGGCCCAAAACCCTGAATATTAATTAATTTCATAATTAATTAATTAAGGAGAAAAATAGCTATGAAGATAAGTCCTACCGGGGATATAAATCCTTGTAGATTGGCCTCCAAGAAAACTCATGGGATAAGGAATTAGCTTTCTACTTCCAAGGACTCCAAAGTCCATTCTAATTCTAAGACTAGACAATGAAGTCTCCTAACCCAAGTCCACTTTAAGGACTCCCAACATCTATATAAGGGGCCTCACCCCACCCATCAGAACTACGTTTTTTGACGTAATCCTTGGCAATCAGCAAGGTACGTAGGCATCTTGTTAAGGCAGATCGAGTCACGAAATACAAGAGCAGTCAAATCGAGCCTCGAAGCTCACGTTCCTTAGTAATAAATACAGCAATCATATACCCTAGTTTTTAATCCATAATATTTGGCGCCGTCTGTGGGAAAGTATAAAAACAACCATGGTGAGAACACGAAGAACAATTAGAGCCCTTGAAGGAGGAACACCAGCGGGGATTTCCAAGTTATTTCGTCAACTGTGGAGGTACCTCCTCATTCAATTTATGCAGCCACCCAAGGGGAAGCCCAGATAGGGGCAACTGAACCTCAGCCACAAGGGACGATTCCCTCGGCTACTCAAGGTACGAATCCCCAAGTTCAACAACTACATGTACCTATGAATTCTCGACCCATTGGGTAAGAGTATTCAACTGTTGTGACTACTAACCCCCTATATGGGATGCCCCTTTACCCCGAGGTTGGAGGAAGTGGACATGCTGAGTGGAGTGAAGCACGTGGGCGATCACCCCCTATATACAAGGTTTGGTTCCTATCCCTGAGGATCAGGAATTTTTTGGTCCTTATACTGAGAGAGATTCTGAATCTTCGGATGACGATGAGGCCCTAAGAAGAAGATGTGCAGGAAAAAAACTGATGGCTGAGATTCAAAGACTGAAGAAGTGCAGGAGAGAATCAAGGCCCATGAGGCTGAGATTCAAAGACTGAAGCGTGATTTGGAGGCGCACCAGGGTCCTAGGCCCCCATTACCGCCTAGGGGGAGAAATCCTCCCCTAATCATAGACCTGGATGGTCCGACACGAAGAAGGGTTGTTGTCCCAAGAGGTGATCCAAGAAATCTTCTTCCCCTTGGAGATCCTGATGATCCTACTCCACCATTTACTGAAGAGATAATGAATGTCCACATCTCAAGGAAGTTCAAGATGCCCACTATCAAGGCTTATGATGGCACGGGAGATCCCGCTAATCATGTCAGGACATTCTCCAATGCACTGTTGTTGCAGCCCGTGAACGACTCTATTAAGTGTCGAGCCTTTACTCAAACCATGTCGGGTATGGCTCAAAGATGGTGTAGTCGTCTGCCCCCGAACTCTATCGGGTCATTCAGAGAATTAAGTCAGGATTTTATTAAGCAGTTCATCAGTGGGAGAGTGCATGAGAAAAGTTTAGCATCCTTCATGAGCATTGTACAGGGAGTGAAAGAATTCTTGAGAGACTACCTGAATCGTTTCACGAAGGAAGCTTTAAAAGTCTCGGACCTTGATGACAAGGTAGCCATGATAGCACTGCAACAGGGAACTAGGGATCAGGTCTTCAAAATGTCCTTGGCCTAGCGCCCCCCAGAGAGCATGTTCTAGTTCCAAGACAGGGCCGGGAAGTACATCAAGATGGAAAAGAGCATGAGAAAGACCGTAGTGAGCAACGAGCCCACTGGAGGCAAGAAGCGTAAAACTGATATGGAGTATATCGCTAAGGATAAGTATCCTAGAACTGAGCAAATCCCTGATTCAACCCCTAAGAAGGGAGGACTTGGACAAAAATTCAATGAATATGCCAAGTTGAACGCTCCTAGAAGCCATATCTTGATGGAAATTGAGAAAACCAAGATATTTGTTGGCTTAAGCCCTTGAAGGCAGATCCAGCCAAACTAGACAAGAGCAAATATTATAGATTTCACAAAGATGCTGGTAATGACACCGATGAGTGTAGGCAAATGAAAGATGAAATAAAGTTCCTCATTCCGAAAGAAAGATTGAACAAGTACATCGGGGAAGGAAGAAATAGGAATAATAATGGAAGAAAGAATTTCGAAGATCGTAGGAGGGACCAAGACGATCAGGGGCGGGATCCCCAACCTAGGGGACCGGTGATAAATACAATCTTTGGAGGACCACGACCCCGAGGACCTGTGATAAACATGATTTTTGGAGGACCAACCGCTGCTGGATTATCCAAGAACTCCAGGAAAGCATATGCCAGGGAGGTTATGCATTTCGTTGGAGAAGCCCCAAAGACGGCCAGGACAGGAGTAACAATGGTTTTGATGATTCTGACCTAGAGGGTGTGAAGTTTCCTCATGACGACCCGCTGGTCATAACACCTATAATAGGAAACAGCCCGGTTAAGAGGGTCCTTGTGGATAATGGTGCTTCAGTGGATATCTTGCTCTATGACACCTTTTTAAGGATGGGTTATACTGACTCCCAATTGACCCCAACCGACATGCTGATATATGGATTTGCGGGAGTGAAGTGCCCCGTGGAAAGGATAATCAAGTTGCCAACCACCATTGGTAAGGAACCAAGGCAAGTAACGCAGATGTTGGACTTTGTGGTGGTGAATGCTAGTTCAACTTACAACACTATCATGTGAAGAACTGGGATACACGCATTTATGGCAGTCCTTTCTTCCTACCATTCAGTTATAAAGTTTCCCACCCGGAATGGGATTGGAGAACAGAGGGGAGATCAAAAAATGGCTAGAAGTTGCTATGTGGCCTCACTGAGGGCAGATGGAGTTTGGGGGCAAGTTCTGCCTATTGAAGATCTGGATATTCGAGAGAATAAAGAGAAAAGAGGGAAACCAGCAGAAGACTTGGTTTCGATTCTTTAGCTCCCGAGGATCCTGAGAAGGTGACTTTCGTTGGAGCCACGCTAGAGGAGCCCCTTAGAGGGAGGTTGGTGAAATTTTTGTAAGAAAATAGTGACGTATTCGCATGGTCAGTAGCTGATATGCCAGGCATAGAACCGGAACTAATTACTCACAAGCTGAATATGGGTCCGAATCGGAAGACGGTGAAGCAAAAGAAAAGAAGTTTTTTGCCCTAGAGAGCCAAGAAGCTATAAAACAAGAAGTGAAGAAGCTCTTAGAAGCTGGTTTCATTGAGGAGATACAATTTTCGGAATGGTTAGCAAACCCTGTAATGGTGAAGAAGGCCAATGGAAAATGGAGGATGTGTGTGGACTTCACTGATCTGAATGACACATGCCCTAAGGACTTTTTCCCGCTGCCAAGGATAGATACTTTGATAGATGCCACTGCTAGACATGAGATGCTGAGCTTCATGGATGAATTTAGTGGATACAATCAGATCAAGATGCATAAGGATGACATCCCAAAGGTATCATTCATCACTGGCTTTGGTGTTTATTGTTATCTTGTTATGGCATTTGATCTTAAGAATGCAGGAGCCACCTATCAAAGGCTGGTAAATAAAATTTTTAAGGATCTTATTGGTAAGACCATGGAAGTTTATGTTGATGACATGTTAGTCAAGAGTCTAGTTAAGACTGACCATATAACCCATTTGAGGAAAGCTTTCGAGGTCCTAAGGTACCACAAGATGATGTTAAATCCTACAACGTGTGATTTCGGAGTAGGATTTGGAAAGTTTTTGGGATTGATGGTCTCCAAGAGAGGAATCGAGGCCAATCTCGATAAAATAAAGGCAATCCTGGACATGGCCCCCAAAAACTATCAAAGATGTTCAAAAGCTCACTGAAAGGGTTGCTGCATTGGGACGATTCATCTCAAAGTCTGGAGATAAGTGTTTGTCGTTCTTCAAGTCTTTAAAGAAGGTTAATGATTTTGTATGGAGTGAAGAAAGCCAGAAGGCATTCGAGGAATTAAAGAAATATATGACTCAGGCCCCGTTGCTGGCCAAGCCAGCTTCGAATGAAGTTTTATACTTATACTTGGCCGTTTCAGAGAGTGCCTTGAGCGCTTTATTGGTTAATGAGGAACTAAAAATCCAGAAACCCGTGTACTATATCAGTAAAATTTTGCATGGAGCTGAGTTGAATTATTCAACTATTGAGAAGTTTGCTTTATCCTTGGTAATGGCTTCGAGAAAGTTGCGTCCTTACTTCCAGGCTCACAAGATTGAGGTGCTGACAAATCAACCCCTGAGAAATATCATTTATAGTCCCAAGGCTAGTGGCAGGTTGATCAAGTGGGAAATAGAGCTAGGAGAATTCGATATCAAGTATAAGCCACGAATGATAATAAAAGCCCAAGCATTGGCTGACTTCGTGGTGGAATGTACCATACCCAACCAAAAAGTCGGGGGGCAGGAGGATACCATACCTCAAGACAAGGGAGTTGAGGATACCATACCTCAAGACAAAGAAGTTGATAAGGAGAAAGAATATTGGGTTCTCTATTTTGATGGAGCATCAAAAACAAATTCAAATGGAGCAGGTTTGGTTTTACAAAGCTCTGATGGGTTCTTAATTGAGTATGCCATGAAGTTAGACTTCCCGACCACAAACAATGAGGCAGAATATGAAGCTCTGATAGCTGGCCTCGGCCTAGCAGGGACATTGAGAGTCAAGAACTTAAAGGTCCGTGGAGACTCGAAGTTGGTTATATCCCAGGTGAAGGGTGAGTTTGAGGTAAGGGATGATACGATGGCTAAATAAGTCCGCCTAGTAAGGGCTGTAATGACCCAATTCGATGAATGCCATGTTAAGCACATTCCAAGGGAGGAAAATGCTAAGGCAGATACCTTATCAAAGTTTGCTTCATCTGAGATAGAGGAAAGTTCAGGAAGTGTATACTTCCACGTTCTGAAGACACAGAGCATTGATGTTAAGCTTGTAGCTCCTATAGGTCTGGGGACGTCATGGATAGATCCCATTAAGACCCATATTCAAACCGGTTGGTTGCCAAATGATGCTACTGAAGCACGGAAGTTGACTGTTCGAGCACTAAGATACTCTTTGATAGATGGGATTTTGTATAAAAGATCTTATGTGGTTCCTTACTTAAGGTGTCTCAGGCCCGATGAGGCACGCTTGGCTCTTGAAGAAGTACATGAAGGTATTTGTGGGCAATACTTGGGGGGCAGAGCACTAGCTCATAAGATAACCCGTTTAGGTTTCTATTGGCCAGAAATGATGGCTGATGCCAAAGAATATGTGAAGAAGTGTGACAGCTTTTAGAAGCATGCACCTGTCATTAGACAGACCCCCGAGATGCTGACCTCCATCAACTTACCCATCCCCTTTGCTATGTGGGGAATGGATATACTTGGGCCTTTCCCCATGGCCACGACACAAAGGAAGTTCCTGATTGTAGCCATTGATTATTTTACTAAGTGGATTGAATCCAAGCCTTTGGACAAAATCACAACTAAGCAGGTCGCACAATTCCTGTGGGAAAATATCATGTGTTGGTATGGAATTCCTCGCATCCTGGTCACTGACAATGGAACACAGTTCAACAGTGAGGAATTCAAGAAGTATTATGAGGAGAATGAAATTGAATTACGATTCACCTCTGTGGCTCACCCGCAAGCCAATGGGCAAGTGGAAGTGGCGAATCGAATAATCCTGGATGGACTAAAGAAGAGGATCGAGAAGTCGAGGAATAACTGGGTGGATGAAATATTCCCAATACTATGGGCCTATAGGACTACCTGTAGAGTCACGACTGGAGCAACTCCCTTTATATTAGCATATGGGGCATAAGCAGTTGTTCCTGTGGAGATATCACATTCCTCCCCCAGGATTAAAGCTTTCAATGCTGAGGAAAATGAGGAAGGGCAGAGGCTAGCTCTGGATCTAATTGATGAAGTGTGAGATGAGGCACATGCGAAGATAGTGTAATATCAAAAAAAGGCTTCGTTCTACTACAACCTAAAGGTTAAAAAAAGGTTCTTCAAACAGGGTGACTTAGTCTTGAGGAATGTGGAGGCTTCTGGTGTAGGGCAAAAAGGGAAGCTTGCCCCAAATTGGGAAGGTCCATACAAGGTCAAGAGTGTTCAAAGTAGAGGAACCTACAAGCTTGAAGCTATGGATGGTTTTGAAGTCCCGAGAACTTGGCATGCATAAAACCTGAAGATTTACTATGTGTGAAACGATTGAAAATGATTCTCACTTGTCAAGATGACGAGTAGGTTAAAAATCACCTTGAAGCTTTGCTTGGTTAGGATTTACATATTTTAGTTTTATTTTAAGGTTTATTAAGACTTGTGTAAGGGATGAATCCCAACAATTTATGAAATTCAGAAAGTTTTCAAAATATGTTTTAGTCTCTATGGCATGGCAAGTAAACTAAGTGCATAAGATTAAAACATAAACCTCGATAAATAAAAGTAGTTCGAATAAATAATAAAAAGTGTGATAAACAAAATCTCAAAGACAAGATAAAATAAGCCGCACAGGGCTGGAAAAGCTCTAAGGAGCGGAGGTGCCCTCGGCATCCCTATCATCATCATCTCCGCTCTCGCTCGAAGTCTCTGTCGTATTGGAGGGGGAAGAGCTGTCATCCTTAGTAGGCCTGGAAGACGACTTGGGAGGAGGAAGAAGCGGGTCCTGAGGGATATGATCGGAGACAACTACTCGGGTACGAAACCTCTGCAGCAAAGCCTCGTCATCAGGGCAGATATAGTCCGCCGGGTTAATATCAGGACAAGCCTCGTTCACGGTCCCAAGGGCCGTATCCCAACCAGTCCTTAAAAACCCAGGAAAGACTGAGTCTTCCCTTACCCTCATGGACTGGGTAAACTCCTCCGAGTCTAGATAGTTATCAATCGCCTTATCTTTCTCGGCCCGAAGCACCACCAGCTCGGCGTTAGACTCCCCGAGCTCCTCCTCCTTACGCTTCAGCTTCCGCTCCAAAGCGGCATACTTCTTCTATTGTCTCCTAAGGGCATTATCAGCTTTGTCAGAGGCCCTCTTCCATGATTCAACTTGCATCACAGCGCCTTGGAAGTAGGCATTAGACTGAAACAAAATAATAAATAGAAACGGAAGACAAGTGGATGCTACAAGTAAGAAAGAAAAATAAATTCCAAAAAATAATCATACCGAGGCTAAGGACTGAGCTCCCATGAGCTTTATCCTCTCCAAGTCAGGAGTAGCCACCATATCGGTGAAGTCCTTGGGAGTTACGCCATGGTAAGACCAATCCCAGGAATGCTTCGTGGATCCAACCACGGTATCCTCTTGGCGGAATCCCCAGAGAGGCTGAAAGGCGCCCGTAGCAGCAGGGACAGGAGCAGCAGTAGTGATAGGGGCACTATGGCCCTCAGCTCCCTCAGCTGGAACCTCCACCATGGGCTCCTTGTGCTTCCATAGGAAGCTAGGCTCCGTAGCCTTTCCTCGAGTATCTAGGCCCACAAGACGAGCTTTCTTCATCCTGGCAGTCTCCTCAACGAGAGGCACATTATCCTCGTTGATCTCCTTAGCAGCTGCAAAACAAGAGAAAAAACAAAATAAGTGGTGTTAATAATGCATGAGACGAAATAAAATTGAGAAGGGAAGAAAACTACCCTGTTGAGAAACAGAGGATAGCCCCACGTGGATGAGGGAGAACTCTTCTAAAAGAGTCCAGCTGGTAGTAGTACCGTCATCTCGAGTAAGCTCATTATAAATGATAGTTTCCTCGAGGGTTAAGTGAATGGATTTGAGGCTACCATCACTAACCTTCCCGAAGGAAGATCTGAAGAGGGTGCCCCAGTCGCCATTCTCCCACCTTAACCCGACAAAACTATTCCTCCAATTTTGGTTATTGTCGGGAATGTAGGCGCTATTAAAAATATGCTTACACTTGGGCCTTTGTTTAACGTAGACCCAACCACAATTACCAGAAGAACTGTTGTAACATTGAAAGACCTTCCTAAAAACATATACGGATAAGGGAAAACCTTCCCTAAGACAGCAAACCATAAAACATAAAATGTTCCTCCAAGCGTTCGGAGGAAGCTGACATGGGTTTATTTGTAAATTAGCTAGAAGGTGAGGAATGAAGGGATGAAAAGGAAACCTAAGCCCAGCATCAAGGGAATCTGTGTAAATAAAAAGAGTATCGGGTTTCCAGTGGCAAGTACGGTTGCCACCAGAAACTGGAACTAACCTAAGGGGAGGACGCATGTTATAACGTGCGTTTAACTTATCATAATCTATATTGTGCCAAGTGTTGCAATGATTAAAAGAGTCGAGATGAGCAGTGGAGGGATATTCGTCCCCCTAGTATTAATCATATCAATCAAAGACATGTAAGAAGAGAGAATCTCGATATCCTTACCTCGTTTTGAAGCGGAGACAACCTTGGTCACTCTCTCAGCACCCTTGTCTTCCATGAATGGAGAATGAGGAAGGCTTGGAAGCTTGGAAGAAGGCCGGAAAAGTTTTGAAGGCTGGAGAGTGTTGAGAGGAGAGTAGAAGTTGTGAAGATTGGAAATGTGAAGTGTGAGATCACACCCCCCACACCTCACTCTTATATAGCCCCTTGTAGGGCAAATTGGGCCTCAAAAAAGCTCATTTGGGCCCAAAAATGGAAGATTCTGGAATGTTCCAGAAAATCTTGGAAAAGGTTTTAGAAAATTATGGTATTATTTGGCAAAATCTGGAAGAGTCTAGAAATTCCAGAATATTCTGGAAGTTGGACTTAAAGATTAAGGCCCAACCTAAGTTTAAATGGGCCTGGGATATTAAAAACCTTGTAAAGGCCCATGACAGAAAATGTATCAAGCCCAGGAAAGGGCCCAAATGTTTGAATGAAAGGAGAAAGGCCTATTTTGAGGCCCAAATATTTTTCAAAATATAATCCCAGAAATAGGCCCAGTTAACCAAGAGAGAGCCCAATAAAGATAAGCCCGGAAAATCAGGGGCCCAAGACATTGTTTATTTTAAATAGTATATGAATAATAATAATAATAATAATAATCCCGATCTCATTCGATCAGAATTCTTATTGAATTTCTGGTCGAAAGGATGAGGTCGAACATGCTTTGACTAGGGCTAAAATACGGGGATAATTCGACCAGGTTCTGACCCAATTCAACCAAGATCTCAATTGAAGTTCTGGTCGAAATTAATGAGGTCGAAAGAGTCTCGACCAGGGATTAAAAGAGTGGTTAATTTGGTCATAAAACGGGGAATCATGACCGAAAGGATTAAAAATCTGATCGAAATGCATAAAAAAATTTGGGGTGAAAATCCTGGCCGAAATTCGACCAGGAATTGAGGTCGAAAGCATCATGCTCAAAACCCTGTCGACCAGGGCAATTAGAAGGTTAATTCGACCAGGATCCTAGTCGAACAGGATTTCTGGTCGAACCAGGTAAAAAAAAAAGAAAAAGAAAAAAAGAGAAAAGAGAAAAGAAAAAAAGAAAGGGAAGATAAATCTTGAAAAAAAAGAAAATCAAGGAAATTCCTTAAAATATTTTCTGAAAATATAAATATTCCCAGAAAATGAGGAATAAATCCAGAAAATTAAGGATGAATTCTAGAATTGAGGGAAAAAATCCACAAAATTAAGAATAAACCCCAAAAATTAAGGGAAAAATCCATACAGTTAAGGGAAAATCCCATAATTCAGGGAAAATTTCTGGAAATCAAGATAATTCCTGGAAGTCAAGATAATTCCTAAATAATCAGGGAAAAATCGTTGTGAATGTGTAGGTCGCTCCACACTTTACGTAAAATGATACCCTGTAAGGGAACGAATAAACTTAACTTCTGCAATACCTAGTCACTGTTTCCCAAAAGTTAGGGGGCAAATGATAAGGAATAAATAAATCCTGATTACGTAGTTAATGTTGCATTAATTATACATGATTTGGGCTACAAAGACCTATAAGAAGATGTATGACATTTAGACCAAAAAGGATAACACATGGATCAGGCCTAATGGACCAGATCAGGCCTGATGGAACAAAGAAGGCCCAAAACCCTAAATATTAATTAATTTCATAATTAATTAATAAGGGAGAAAAATAACTATTAAGATAAGTCCTACTGGGGATATAAATCCTTGTAGATTAGCCTCCAAGGAACCTCATGGGATAAGGAATCAGCTTCCTACTTCCAAGGACTCCAAAGTCCATTCTAATCTTAAGACTAGACAACCAAGTCTCCTAACCCAAGTCCAATTTAAGGACTCCCAACATCTATATAAGGGCCTCACCCCACCCATCAGAACTATGTTTTTTAACTTGATCCTTGGCAATCAACAAGGTACGTAGGCATCTTGTTAAGGCAGATTGAGTCAAGAAACACAAGAGTAGTCAAATTGAGCCTCGAAACTCACATTCCTTAGTTATAAATACAACAATCATATACCCTAGTTTTTAATCCATAACAGAAGACTTGTAGAAGATAATATCTAATTGATATATTTTAGGAGACAGAATTATATTCCATATCAATTAGAAGATTTATTGTAACTGTGTACTATATAAACACAGCTTAGGATTTACACTATATGTGTTATCATTCACGAGAAAGATTATACATTGTAACCTAGCAGCTCTTAGTGATATTGTTCATCACTGATAGAGAACAACTGTTCTATTGTAACATAGTTTATTATATTGAATATACTTTAATACTGTTACATACTTGTGTTCAAAATCGATTTGATTGTATAAATACTATATTCAACCCCCTTCTATAGTGTTGTGTGACCTAACAGCATCAATAGGTCTTACTTCATCTAGCTCATCCAGATATAGATTGAGGTCTGAAAACTCCTTGATGTCACAGATGTAGAGTTGATCTCCCTTGTTGACAGTTGGTTTGGGTTTTGCTAAGGCTTTGGATTAAAGTCTGACAGGTTTGGCTTGTTTGACTGCTCTTTTCTTTATTTTTCTTGGTTTGGTTGGGATTGGGATACTTAGATCAGGGATTGGTAGGCTTTCCCAATCTGTGGGTTCATCCTTGGGAATATAAGTTCACCATAGAAATTTGTATCAAAATAAACCTGGAATTTAGACTGCTCCATTGTGGGCAAGGTTGGTTGACTTGTAGTTGTAGATTGGGTTGGCATGTACTCTTCCTTTTCTTCATCAAAATCAGCTTCCTCTTTGCTTTAAATTTCTATATTGGTACCTTTATTTGCTTTGGTTCCTCTTGCTTTTCTTCATTCACAGATTCAACTATCATATCAGGTATTTCAGTTTCTGTGGTTGTAGGCTTTTTAGCTTGGTTCTTGGCATCTAAGGCAACTTGCCTTTTCTATTGTTTCAGCCTCACCTTTTCATATTTCTTAGCTTCTGCAAATTGTGAATTTTCAGTTGTCACACAAATCAATTTACCATGCCTGTAGACTTTAGCAATTCTCTTCTTCAAGACTGAGTCTCTTGGATCTTTGTGATAAGCAATAGATCCACCAAATAGCTTCTCTTCATCAGGCTTGGAAGTTGCACAGACTAGGTCCATTGGATTTTTGCTTGAATTCTTTTAGTAGTTTTTCTTTGGATGTAAAATCACATTGGCCTGTAGAAGTCTTCTTGTTGAGGGTTGACCTTTTTCCAAATTCCCTAAGATTATTTTATTGATTGAAATTGGTCTCAATTGAGTGAAGTGTTTCAATAGTTTGTCAGGTTTTACAATTGGACCAAAATTCTTCTCAATCCCATTATCATTCTTTTTCTATTTCTCTTTCAGCTCTAGTTCAACTGATGCTATCTATATCAGGTCAATGTTGTCTATCATTGGTGGCTTTGTAAAGTTATTTTTTGGAATAATCACCTTACTACCTTGAATGTGCACTTTCTCCCCCTCACTAACTGTCTCCCCCTTACTAACTGGAATGATTTAATTATTCTCCCCCTTTTTGTTAGCATCAAGTTGAGCAGGGGTTGGGGTTTGTGCAATCACCAAATACTGTAGCAGACTTGTCTGAGTTTCCTGATTTGCAAGTATCTTGGCCATTGATTTCTCCATATTTGTAAGTCTTGAATTCATGGCCTCAACTTTATTCTTCAATTCATACTCTTTCCTGAGATTTTGATTGAGACTGGTCATAGTAGTATCAGGAAGTTTAGCATCCAATTTCTTTTAGAGATCCTCCTTGACTTGAGACAAATCATGTTTCAGTATATCCATACTTTGATGATGTTGAAGAGCTTGAATTCTATACAACTGAAGAGACTCCAGATGGGTTTGAAGAAGTTTCTTGGTGCTGGTGTTGTTGGTGGCATAAATGGCAGCTCGAGTTTCATGAACAAGCTTGAACAAGATGTACTTGAAGTCATGAAGATTGCAGTCTTTGGAAAACATCCATTCCGGAGTTTCAGTTTCTCCCCCTATGTTCATGCCTACGTCTTCATAACCCTCTCATATATCCGGGAAAATTATGTGAATATTTTATGTTATGTGAATAAATATTATGTGTTTATAAGTTTAAAGTGATTATTGCCATGTTATTAATCGTTATAACTGTTATTTGTGTTCCCGTGCGGACCAGAAAAATTTTCGATTGATTATTATGTGTTAAACTGCTTTTATATGAATCGATCTGCAATCTGGACTCGTATTTATTTGCGTCTTTATAGATGTACACGTTTTATCTCATTTTATATGCATTTGAATGTATTTTATGTGTTTTCGGGGTTTTCTGTTAATTTAGGAACCACTCCTGTTTTTCAAAGATAAACGGAACGGGACCCTACCGGGACATCAAAGCCCACAAAATTTACGTTTTTATTTTAATAAAATCAATCATATTTCAAATACCTAGTATTTCTGCATTTTAGAATTATTCGCAATTTTTTGGGAAATTTTGATATAAATATTGTATGTAATTACTTTTAAAATTATTCTCCGTAAATATTATTTTTGGGCCTAATTATTGTAATTATGGGAATAAAAACACCCAAAATTGATTTTGAGTATTTATTTTCCATATAATATAAATAGCATATTCTATTATTTTACTTTATTTTTATTTCATTTTATTTTCCAAAAATAGCAAAATTCAAGAACAAGAATTGGGGGTGAGATTTGGTGCAGAAACTTTAATCCCTGATTTTGATTGATTTAGGAAACCATATTGGACGTTCTAGTAATCAAAACGATCCTTGTTTCAAGCTCTTTCTGTTAATATCAACATCATGATCTGAGGTGAAGTTTTTATGAAAATCGATTTTTAGAGTTCATAGCTTGAAATCATTTTTGGATTTCTGATGATTGTTGCTTGATTTTGATGTTGTAACTAGTTTCAAAATGATGTTTACACTCGATTATGACTATTTTTATCGTTGTTTATATTTAAGAATTGCTAAGTCGAGTTCTTGTTTTTGTTAGTTTTTATATTCGATTTTCTGGATTTCTGAGAAGATGGTGATGTATTTTGATTATTGGATATGATTGTAGATGGTTAGGGCTTTAATTTGAGCTATAGATTGCTATTTATGGTTGGGAATTAAAGATTTTGGGTTGTGGCCGGAAAAGCTCCAACTTCGGGCGGCGTTAATGGCTTCTTCCCGCCGGAGTCGGAGTTTAGATCATTCAGGGATGAAGTTGTTGCCTGGGTTGAGTTCCTGGGCAGAATTGGAGTTGATTGGTACTGAAACCCGAGTGAAAACGGCTCAAAAACCGTTCTGTTTTACTTCGTCCGAGAGACGTCAAAGTTCGGAAATCCCTCGCCGGAAACTGTGTTCATCCCCATAATCCGGTGAGTTCTTGCTCGACACGGTTTTCCTCCAACCCGACCCATTTTCTTTTGGTAAGACCCGGTTTCGATCTTCATTTCCCCAAACTTCAGCTTCTAAACCTGTTTCTGTCTTCTCTTTTAAAAATTTATTTCAAAATTATTTTCTTATTTTCAAAAATCATTTATTTTATTTTTAAAAATCATTTACTTATTATTTTAAATTCTCAAAATTATTTAATTAATTATTTTAAATTCCTATAATTATTTTCTCTAATTATTTTCAAAAATTTAATTTGATTTAATTATTTATAATTTATTTTAGTTAGTTATTTTTGAGTTTAATTAATTGATTAAATCATTTAATCAATTAATTTTATTTACAAATAGTTAAATAAATGTAAATTATTTATAATTAATTCAAATAACTCCTAAATTTTTTTTAAGCTTTTAAAAAGTATATTTTGGTATTTAAAAGTCAATTAATATTATTCATTAATTGATTTATTCCCATTTTATTCTTATTTTGTTCAATATAAATAAATCGTTCTTCCGTTTAATACGAAATAAACGCGTATAGACTCAGAAAAATATTACGCTTTCAATAAAAATACTTTCCAGTCCTAATTTCTTTTGTAATACAATGTAATTTGAATTGTGTATGATTCAGAGTCGGTAGTTGATCGATAAACACTATTATTGACCTGATTTCAATTCTAAACGTACTAAGACCAATTTGTTGACTATCTGATATATGTGTTGCATGAGGTATATGATTACGTGTTATATGAATACCATGATTACGTGCTATGTGATATGCATGCTATCTGTTTACCGTTTTAAAATGCCATGATTAGTTATAAACAATTGGGTAGGTATCAAGACGTATAGTTACGTCGATTGAGTTTGGTTCGGTCAATTAAGATAGTCCTTTTATTTATAGAATCGAGTAGCAAGGAGCGCAGTCGAGTATTAGACTTAGTTGATAGCCAGCAGTTATAAGCCAGGGTTACAGTGAGAAGTTATTGAGCGTAAGAGGCAAGTATCCCTACCTTCACTTATCGTTCAAGTGATGTTTATTATGAATCCTGTTATGCAAGTATTCCTCAACTTTCTTGTAATAGAATTTCATGTATTTATATCTTCACTTATCATTCGAGTGATATTGACTCTGAACTCTATTGTATCAGTTTCTATACTATTTTAAGTTCAGAATAGTTAAACGTTTTATATTTAGCTACAAATTACTTTATACAGTGGAACATTAAATTACGATTAGCGAATAACTAATTGTTCAAGTTATTTCACCATCGGTTGTTGAGATAACTCTGGACCATGAGAAATGGGGAGTTATATTATTAAGGATGTTATTTAATTCGGCTCCTTTGATCAAAATGTTTTATGGATTGGATGAATGCGTAAGTGACCGGGGCGCACGGTCCAGCGAAGGATATGCATCATATGAAATATTATGATATAACTTGTGCCACAGAAAGATATATTACTTTTTATTTGAGTACTCGTGTTTTGGGACATGTTTCTACGAACATGATCCAGTGCTATCACACGGGATGATCAGCATGGATAGTACGTCCGTCGGAGATAGATTACAGTCTAAAAACTATCATTTATTTCTGATAGCTTGTTTAGCTTTTATTATTGATCAAATATCATTGGTTTTATCCGGTTATTCAGTTATTATCAAAATATGGTTTATCATTTCAAGCACACTTTATACTGCTTGCTAAGCATTTCTTTCGCTCATACTTGTTTATTATTCTAATCTTTTAGCTAAGCCAGAGCAGGCCTGAGTTCCAGGTTTGATCAGAAGTCGAATGCTTGTAAATAGTTTGGTGTGTTTTCCAGGTAGACAGTTTGGGACGCTTGAATAGTCTAGAGATTTGTAATAAAATTTGAATAATCTGTAAAACTAAATAGACTTGTAAGTTATAATAACATTTAGTTTGTATTCATGTCTGTTTCATACTATAACCTGTGATCAATCCAGTTACATACAAGGGGTCATATTTATTATTTTATTCCGATGTGACCATTTTATTTATGTTTATCGTATAGTGGCCCCCAAATCTAGACCCCGGGTTTGGAGGGCGTCACACCCTCTCCAAGAGAATCATCACCAAAAGAATCACCAGAGGCTGAAGAATTATACTCAAGATCCACACCAGTTGTGAAAGAAAGTGAATTGATGGCATCTTTGGCCCTTAGCATCGATGTTGTTCTGTGCACCAAATTCAAAACTTGATATACTGGATTAGGGTGAGTAAATGTCTCAGCATCATAAGTGACAGAGTCTAAAACAACTTGATATTCTTGTTGAACTAGCTGTCTCTTTTCAGCCTCATTGACATTCATTAACTCACTAACAATGGGCTCTTCCCATTCTTCATTTGTACCTGCATTTATCTCAATTTCTCTCTTTTGTTGCATCAAGGGCTCCCCTTGGCTTCACACCCTCACACCCTCACCTTCACCATCTAAGGTGGGACTCCTCTCGCTTTCTTTTGCCAAGCTGGAAGAAATAGCTGCATTTGTTCACTCTTTTCCTCTCCTTTTTCCTGAGAGCAACTCAGCCTCTCACTCTGTTTAATCCCTTCACTCAATCCTAGTAGTGATTTAACTACTACTAAGTCATTTACACTTGTAATAATTGTTGAAATTTTAAGTGGTGCAACGGATGAGAGACATCCGTCGAAATAGTAGTTGAGAAATTCAATGAATAATTTTTGTTAAGCACATCCGTCGAGAGAAAATCACTAATCGATAGATGAAGAATATCCGTTGAAATAGTAGAAGTAAATGAGTTTGGAGTTGAAATTATTGTAGAATCTGTGGAGATTGATTTCAGATTGTCCACAGATTTCTCAATATTTTCATAAAGAAATGGCAAGTGAGCCAATAAATCATCTATAAGATGATGCCCACTTGCTTGAGATTTTGGCTCCTCCAAGAGAGTTAAAGATGTAGAATCAGGAAATGATGTATGAATCATATCCATATCCAAAGGGTTAGTGGGTGAGTTGTGTGTGTGAGGTGCTTCTATAGTAATAGATTTTGGTTGTGACTCCATATTTATTGGAGCCACATCAATCTGAATTTGAGAAGGTGCTATAACTGAATCTTTGAGTGCAGTTTACACAGTGTGTGCACCTTGTGTATCCCCAGTGTGTTTAGATTTCTTCTTTCTTGTGTAAGTTTGAGGTTGGTCTGTGTCCCTAACCTTTTGGCCTGTGCTCTTGGCTGAGAGCTTTGTTCAATAGTCACATCCTTTTGGGAGGATGCAACTAGTAATGGACTTGATTCCTTATTAATCACTACAATTTATTGGGAAACTGTAGTGTGGCTAGACTAGGTTACACACACTTCTCTCTCCTTATTCTTAGGGCTTCTTTGATGTTCACCTTGTCCCTCAATAGCCTCACTTCCCTTCACACTCCCCTCTATAATTTTGGTGGTTTTTGAAACTAGTCCTTTTTTAGAGGAACTAGGGTGGGGTCTTTGAGACTTAGATTTAGAAACTTTTGTTGTTGTAGCTTGGGTAGGCATCTGTTGGGTCAAACTCACAGATGCCATAACCATACTTGTTTGCAAAGAAGTTTGTGGTAGAGAAGTAGTAGAGACAGTGGAACTTAGCTCACTTACCTGAGGCCCCTCCATGATTGGCAAGCAGATGAGAGGAACCTCACTGAGATTATTTTCCCTATTCAAATCAACAATAACTCTCCTCTCTTGTACCCAACAATCTAACTTGTTTGTTGGGTTCTCAATAGGAAGATCTTTAGAAACATTGTTAGCCAACATCATAAAGAATCTAGCATAATAGATGTTTTTGTTTCTTTTCTTAATATCTCCTAATTTATAACCTAACTCATACAAGATAGACTCACTAAATTATAATACTTATCACTAAGTAGCATATAAAGCATGTTATCCAGTGAGTAAGTCACAACATCAAAGTTGCTTATTTTACCATAGAACACATTAATGAATAAGTTACAGAGAAAGCTCCATTTCTTTCTAAGGCCTTTCCTCCTAACCTCACCTAGCTAGGAAGGGTCAAGAGAATAGCCCATAGAAATAAGCATAGAAGTTACATATGTGTCTGTGCGTGGAACTAGTGTATTATTCCCAGGTAATTGAAAACATGCTTGAATTTCATCACTATTTATGCAGTAATTATTACCTTTCATAGAGAAGACAATAGTTTTATCCTTTCAGTTGTACACCACTGTGGTCCATATCTTTTGCACAACCTCACAGTAGATTACTGGTGATGCCAACATAGCATAGCTCAATTTGCATCCTTGAATGAAGTCCATCATCTTGTGATAGGCCTCAGAAGCAGTGATATTCTTGTTAACAAGTACTACAAAATTGTTCTTTTCATATACGAAACCGGTTTGAGATATGATCTTTATAACAAGTGCCACTGAAGTGATGAAAGAAGTTACAGAGAAAGGTTTTGAGTTTTGGAGACGAAGAGAGAGTATAAATTGCTTGAGAAAGATAAAAGTAAAAATGAAAATGAAATAGGCTTTTATACTTTCTCAGAAATAAAAGGTTAAAAAAATAAAATAAATAACCAATGAAATTTTCCCAAAATAGCCATTAAAAAATGAATAAATTGGCGGCATTCTAATGATTATCCATCAAAATATACTTACAGGATGTAAGTAAATTCAACGGAGGATAAATAGAATTAACGGTTATGATGAAAGCAATTCAATAGATGAAGATTCGACATATATCTGTCGAGATAAAAAGTACCCAGAATAATATTTGATTTTTCAACAGATAATAAATTTGACGGATATTCATTTTCGATGGAAAATGAACATCCGTTAAGATGTAAATATTGACTTAGCCAAAATTTCATCTTTGACAAGAAAAAATAAATTTGATTATGGTTGCATTTCAAATTGCTTAGACATCTGAACAATTTAGAAATAATTAAGCATACCTAACTCACTTACCAACCTAGTAAAAGTGGATTCATGAAGTGGCTTGGTAAAGATGTCTGCAAGTTGCTTCTCACTTGGAACAAAATGAAGTTCCACAATACCATTGATGACATGCTCTCGAATGAAATGGTACTTGATATCTATGTGCTTGGTCCTTGAATGTTGTACTGGATTCTCAGTAATGGCAATTGTACTGGTGTTGTCACAGAAATTTGGAATCTTATCCACTTGTAGATCATAGTCCAACAATTGTTTTTCATCCATAAAATATGTGTACAACAGCTACCAGCATCAATATATTCAGCCTCAGCTGTAGAAGTAGAGACTGAATTCTGCTTTTTACTGAACCAGGATACTAGCTTGTTTCCTAAAAATTGACAGGTTCCTATTGTACTTTTTCTATTAATTCTACAACCTGCATAATCTGCATCTGAATAACCGATTAGATTAAAACTAGAATCTATAGGATACCAAATGCCAAGTTTTGGTGTTCCTTTGAGATATCTGAAAATTCTCTTTATAACTATTAAGTGAGATTCTCTAGGATCAGCCTGAAATCTAGCACAAAGACAAGTAACAAACATTATATCTGGCCTACTAGCTGTCAAGTATAAAAGTGAGCCAACCATGCCTTTATAACTTGAAATGTCCACAGACTTTTCAGTAGTGTTCAATTCAAGTTTGGTGGCAGTAGTGTCCACATGCCTCTATAATATAATATCATTTATATAAATTTGAACAAGTATACTAGAGCCATTAACATTTCTAAAAAAGAGGGTTTTATCAACAGTACCTCTTGTGAAATGATTTTCTAAGAGAAATTTTGACAGAGTATCATACCAGGCTCTAAGTACTTGCTTCAAACCATAAAGTGCTTTCAAAATATAGTAGACGTATTCTGGAAAGTTGGGGTCTTCAAAACCTGGAGGTTGACTGGCATAGACTTCCTCCTCCCAATCTCCATTCAGAAATACACTTTTGACATCCATTTGATAGACTTTGAAATTGTCATGGGCTGCATAGGCTAGGAAGATTCTGATTGCTTCAAGTCTTGCAACATAAGCAAATGTTTCATCAAAATATATTCCTTCTTGTTGACAATAGTTCTTAGAAACCAATCTGGCTTTGTTTCTGACTACTATGCCATTTTCATTCATCTTGTTTCTGAATACCCATTTGTTGTCAACAGGATTTTCGTCTTTACGTTAGAGCCATCTTCCAAACTTTATTCCTTTGAAATTGGTTTAGCTCTTCCTGCATAGCTAAAACCCAATCAGGATCCAAAAAAGCTTCTTCTACCTTTTTAGGCTCTTCATGAGACAGGAAGCTGGTGAATGGACATTCTTCTTGAGTTGTTTTCCTAGTTTACTCTCTTGAAGATGCATCACCAATAATTAATTCAAATGGGTGATCTCTAGTCCATTTTCTTTTTTTGTGGTAGATTAGCTCTAGATGAAGAGGCCTCATAATTGTCTTGATGTGTGACTGAGTTTTGATTAGAAGAAACTCCCCCTGAGTTTGTGGATCTTTGACTTAAAGTAAGGGTCCTTTTTGAGTGTGATCTGCATTGACTCTCAACTCCTATTGATGGCTCAACGGATGTTGATCTTTGTCTCTCGACGGATGATGCATATTTTCTCTCGATGAATGATTCACTTTTTCTCTCAACGGATGTTGAATTGCGTGCTTCATTTATTGTAGATTTTTCTGTATTATCCTTAGATATTATTTCTTGATCACTTTCATCATCACTGTCATCACAAATTATTTCAACATTGTCAAATTTGAGGCTATCATGGAAACCTTCATCTTGTAGTCCTTCAATATTATTATCATTAAACACAACATGTACAGATTCCATAACATTGTTGGTTCTAAGATTGTAGACTCTCTATGCTTTTCCAACTGTATACCCAACAAAAATACCCTCATCTGCTTTGGCATCAAACTTTCCATGTTGCTCAGTTTGATTCTTTAGAATATAGCATTTGCAGCCAAAGACATGAAGAAAGTTTAACGTTGGCTTCCTATTCTTGAATAATTGATAGGGACTCATGCATTTTGCTTGATTGACCAAGGAAATGTTTTGAGTGTAACATGCAGTATTTACAGCTTCTGCCCAAAAATATGTAGGTAACTTTGATTCTTCCAGCATTGTCCTTGCAGCTTCAATAAGAGATATATTCTTTCTTTCCACCACTCCATTTGGTTGTGGAGTTCTTGCTGCTGAAAACCCATGCATGATCCCATTCTCTTCACAAAAAAATCCCATTAAAGAATTCTTGAACTCAGTTCCATTGTCACTTCTGATTCTTCTAGCTTGTAGATCAGGATGATTGTTGACTTGTCTTATGTGATTGATGATGATTTTACTAGTTTCATCTTTAGATTTGAGAAAATATGTTTAAGAGAACATTGAGAAATCATCCATAATTACTAGACAATATCTTTTCTTTGAGATGGATAACAAATTGACTCGTCCAAATAAATCCATGTGCAGTAATTGTAAGGGTTCTTCAATTTTTCATTCAAGCTTCTTTTTGAATGATGCCTTACTTTGCTTTCCTTTCTTGGAGGCATCACATAATCCATCCTTTGAGAATTCCACTTGAGGAATGCCTCTTACCAAATCTTTCCTGGTTAGTTCATTCATATTCTTGAAGTTAAGATGGGACAGCTTCTTGTGTCATAGCCCACTTTCATCTTGACTTATCTTGCTGAAAAGACAAGTGTCAGATTCTGCATTTGATGAGTTGAAGTCATCTAGATACATATTCCCTTTTCTCACTCCAGTGAGAACCACTTTGTTGCTTTCTTGTTGGTCACAACACAGGCTTCAGAGTTGAATGTTACTGAGTTGCCCTTATCACAAAGATGACTAATACTCAATAAATTATGCTTGAGTCCATCCACTAGAGCAACTTCCTCAATGATGATATTGACTTTAGAAATCAAGCCATATCCCACAGTATAACCCTTGATGTCATCTCCAAAAGTATTACTTGGGCCAGCTCCCACCTTGAACTTAGTGAGCAGGGTGGAATCACCAATCATGTGCGTTGAGCACCCACTATCCAGATACCAGAAATTCCTTCAGTTTCCCTAGAGCAACTTCTTCAATGATGACATTGTCTTTAGAAATCAAGCCATATCCTACTGTATATCCTTTGTTGTCATCTCCAAAAGTAATACTTGGGCCAACTCTTTCCTTGAACTCAGTGAGCAGGGTAGAATCTCTAGTCATGTGCCTTGAGCAACCACTATCCAGATTATAAAGATTCTTTTTGTTTCTTTGCACACATCAAAATAAAATCAAGTTTATTTTGGTATCCAAGTTTCCATGGGTTCTGCCTTGTTAGCCTTTTTCTTAGTTTTCTTAGGCTTGTCCTTATTTGACTCAGGTATATGAGATTCATCCTTAGTCATTTGAGTAGAACCTTTAAAACCATTCATCATTGCAGTATTATTATGCACAAATTGGTTAACATGGCATGGCATACTATGTGCAAACATTTTATTCCAGAATGGCATGCTAAATGGCATTTGTGGCATACTAAATGCAGCATAATAAGGATTAGGTGCGAATGGTATATTAGCATATTGTGTAGATAAATTATATGTAGGCATAACAGGAAATTGTTATATGGACATATTGGAAAATGAGGGACGTGAAGACATAGATGCATGCATAATAAATTTGTAATTAGCAGACAAATGATTAACACTACCACACTTAACACAGATTTTTCTAGGACCATATTTGTCAGGTGTGTAGTTGTTATATTTGTTAATACCTACTTTTCTATTTCTATTATTTTTCATTTTTTGAGTCTGCTTTAACCTCAATTTTCTCCAATATGTCATTCAATTTCTTGATTGACAGATGTCCTACATTAGCTCTCTTGTTTCCTTTGACTTAACTTTTTTCTCCTGTAACAAAGTGCTTGGAAACTGATCCATATTTCTAATTTAACTTAGCTAGCTTCGCTTTTCTAATTGGCTTTCTTTCACTCGACGGATGTGGTTCTTTGTCATTCGATGGATGAATCTTTTTGTCATTCGACGGATAATCTTCATTATTCATTGAATCCACATCCTTCGAAAGTCCTTCTATCAACTTAGGATCCAGTTTCTTTTTACTCTTTTTCCAGGCTTCCTCACAAAAAGATTTTATACCTTGAACTTTGGTAATTTGAGTATGGACATCTTTAGATGATTTCCAAGCCTTAATTATCTCATGTTTTCGTTCAAGTTGCTTTCTTAAAATTTCTTCTTTCTTTAAGGATTCAGTCAGTTCTTCCTTAGCAATTCTACACTCTATTTTCAGTTTCTCAAACTGAACAAATTGAGTTTCTAACACATTATTTCTTTCACTCAAAAACAAATTGTTCTCTTTAATCTTAGTGTTTTCTTTAGTTAGTGATTTGAGTGTAACACGCAGATGCTATAATTCAGTTAGCATGTCATTTATAGCATCATTACACTCAGCTTTAGATAAATGTGCTAGATTAGTGGTGATTACCTGATTACTGGATGAACTGACCTCTGTTTCATCTGATTTGGCCATAAGTGCTATATTGAAATAGCTTGTATTCTCATCCTCATCTAATCCATCAGCAACCCAGTCATTTTCTTGAGTTAAAAAAGCCCTTTCATCTGTTTGAGCAACTCAACATATTTCTTCTTGTAATCCACAGGCTTAAACTTCTTTCTATCAGAATTAGGCTTTCTGCATTCACTTGCAAAATGACTGCTCAAGCCACACTTGAAACATTTGAATTTTGACTTGTCAACCATGTTTCTGTTTGGCTTGGATGCTCCAAAATTCTTCTTGAATTTGAACTTGGCAAACTTTTTGGATAGAAAAACCAGATGTTCATCTATGTCATCTATATCATCTTGACTAAGATGGTCTTCATGTTCAGCTAATATCCCTTTTCCTTTTCCTTCACAAACTCTAGGGTTTGGTGTAGATTCCACAGCTTCTATATTCATCTCTTTCTCTCTCTCTTGCTCAGCTACCAATGCAATGGATCCTTCCGTCTTCCTTCCTTTTTCCAGCTGCTCATCTTGTTCTATCTCAAGCTCATAGGTACTTAGAATTCCATACAGTCTATCCAAAGTGAATTCCTTGTTCTTTGGAATTTCTAAGAGAGACTGACGTAGGCTTCTGTTATTCCCAAGGAACTAACAATGAGATTTACAGAAGGGGGTTTGAATGTAAATCTCAAAACTTTTTCAAGTTTTGAGCAGTTTCAAAAGCTAAGTGTATGATGAATAGGTGTGTGTGAATTGCTTTAAGCAAGTGCAGACATATGTATATTCAAAACATAAAAGTAAAGAACACAAAGGCTTTAAAAACTTTTCTGGTGGATTTGTTATTCCACCAGAGATGTGTATTTAAGAAAATCTGTGATACAAAGAATTGTTCACAGTTGCTTCCTAGTACAAACTAGATGATTTTCTCTCTGAATTTTTCTAAACAGCTCTTGAAAATTCACATCTAATTACTAGCTGCAACTTGGTTTATATATCACCAAGTATATCAATTGAAGACAAAAATAAAATACTATTATAAAACAGTTCTTCACATGTTTCTTCTTCATTTCTCTGTCCAATGCAGTCTAAGATAATCTGTGAATCTTTGAATACTTCCTTGTTTGCACCAGAATGGAAATGCTGCTTTTTCTTGATTCCTCCAAGAGGCTACCACATTCCAATTGTCTCTGTCAACCCATGTGCCTCTGTCAGCTTATGAATTGTCACTATCAACTGCTATGGAACTGAGCATCCATTGAAGCTTTCATCCGTTGATGGCTTTATCCGTTGATGCTCTTATCCGTTGATGCTTTAGCAGTTGAAGCTTTATCCATAGATGCACTTATCCGTTGATGGATTTTATCCGTTGAAGCTTTAAAGTCATCCGTTGAGGCTTTGTTTCTCATCCGTTGAAGGTCTTTAATTTATCAGTTGATACTACTTCATTTATACAAAATTATAAGGCATCAAATATTTATAATTAGCCCTCCTATTTGCATATCCACTAGTAGTCAACATGACTTATAATTTCCTACAACTTCTAAGAATTATAACTCATTTACAAAGACTGAAATGTGCTACAATACTAAACTTATTTCTAAGTAAAGCTACTCCATCAACGGATAGCCAAAGTGATCTTATCTGTTGAGGCTACAAACACTAGATTTCTACTTAAGTGTTTTGTTTAACTTATCATCAAACTAATACACATATATTCCTAACAATCTCCCCCTATTTATGTCTACTAGAATTGTAGGCATAAATTCAGGGTTAACTTGATGATAACAAAACACTTAACAAATATATGAATTGAAACTAAGTAGAAATTCAAAAGTGCTGCAAAAGTGTATGTACTGAGATAGAGTTGAAGATTTACAGTGTTTTCAAGGGTGCTCCTTTAGCCTGAGCAAATCATTTTCTTTTCCTTTGTTCCCTTGTTTTCTTCCCTAGCCTCCTGTCATTTTCCTCTACTTGGAGTTGGAGTTGTCTGTAAAATTCAGCTTCATCTTCATCACTTATATCCAACTTAGATTGCATGTCCTTGAGAGTTTCATTACTGGCAATCTTAAGTTGGTCTTCAACTCTGAAAAATCTTCTCACTCCTTTATTATCTCTGAACTCCATCAACCAATGAGGTGATTTATGAATTGTAGTTCCATGCTCTGGGATGAGTAATGTTCTAGGCAAGGAATTTGACTCCCACCAAGTCTTCCTTATGCTAGCAATCTTGTTGAGAATCTCAGTTTTGGCAGTCCTGGTAAAACCAGTGTCCCTTTTTATAGCTGAGTAAATGTAATGACCCCAAAATTTTGGACTTTTTGTAACCCTTATGAATAGTGATTTTGCTGATAATGCTGAATAAGAAAACTTTTCATGCCACACTTTGTAGGGGTTCTTTTATTGTTATTCTGAGATCTTATTAGTACTCTATATGGTATATAAGTGTATGTAAAGATCGTCAGAATCCAAATTCGAACACTTTGATTTTTTCCCGAAAATCCACCAGATACAGAAAGATTGAGTATAAGGTAACAGGATAAAAAGGATTTAAATTCAAGGATTATAAGAAAGGATCATAAAGGAATATAATGTATTGAGAAAGGTTAAGGGAACCCAAGTAATAAGATCACGGGTATGATCCCTCAAACGATAAATGAGAACGAAAGTTAAGGGAACCGTATAAGTGATCAGAGATCATTAGCCAAGTAATTAGGAGTTAATCAAAGAGGTTAGTGGATGATGATGTCATCACACCAACAAGAGGAAGACAAGCGTAACAAGATGACATAAGCAGATGACATAAGCATGACAAAGTGGGAAGGATTGGTTGGTTGATTATGAGCCACAAAATTTTTACCATGGTAAAAATATAATTAACAACAAAAGGAAGCAACCAAGCCAAAACAAATCATAACACAAGAACACAAGTTGACTTTTCATTATTCAAGCAAGAAGCTCTCGACTTCTCCATTTCTTCAAAGAAAAGAAAATCCAAATTCAAGTTCCAAGCATTGTTAAATTGTGAGGTAATTATCCAAGGTTCCTTGTACATAGATATAGCTATCCTATGAATCTAAGCTTCCATTTCCTTCACAATCTCTTCCAATAATTCATGGAAGAAGAGGGTGAATAGTGTTTTCAAGATCTTGAAAATTTTGATCTTGTGTTTTCTTTAGATAAAGCTTTAGTAAGGATTTTCAAGGGTTGTTTCAAGCTCCTTAGTTACTTCTACTCGCCAAGGAAGGTATAATCTCATACCCTAGCCCTACTTTTGAAAATTTAGAGTTTTTATGTTTGGTATGGTTCATGAGAAGCATGATTCTTGTATACTTAGAGTGTGGTTGGATTTGTAATGAGTTTGAAGTTTTAAATCTTGATTATTGGTTAATGAACTTAAGTATAGATTTTAGTTCATATTTAGGGGTAGTATAAATTGGAAAATCTTGAGATGTTGGGACTTTTGTAATGAAGTATGGATGAAGTTTGGTTGTGATGTTGATTGTGGGTTGATTTGTGGATTGATTGGAGTAGTTTAAAATTTGGTAATCGCGTAAACATAGTCGTCGTAATGCCTGATTTACCTTAGACTGTTTTGTTCTTAACTTTAGGACCCGTTAACTCACTGTTAGATTCTGACCATTTCCATGTTTAGATATTTCATGTTACAAGCTTCGTTTTGATATGTGGTTTGCTTGAATCCGATGTACGGTTTAGGAGAAACGGCCGTTTTAAGTAACGGTGTTTCGCGAAAGAACCATTACCCCTCGCCTTACTTTAAAACCTTGGTTAAGACCCTTAAATGACTAATTGGAGTATGAAACAATTATTTAAAGTGGATTAGGCATTTGGTAGAGTACTCGCGAAAGAATTGTCTTAAAATTCTTAATGGTTAATTTATTAAAAATGATGGAGCCGAGGGTACTCGAGCGACTTAAGTGAATCATTAAGCGCAAAAGCGAACGTTAGAGTCTAATTCGTTAAAGCCTAGTTTCTTAAGCGAATTTGGTTTAAGTCCAACTTATATTTTGTTTATAGGTTATCAGACTCGTCCCAGGCCTTTTACCAACCCCAGTCGCTCAGGCAAGTTTTCTACCCGTTATACTGTTGTTGTGATGTAAATATATGTATATGCATTATCTTGTGATAAGTGCATGATTGTTATTAGAAAATTTTGCGATATATTGGAGCATGCTGATATGGTATATATGCATGTCTATTTCGTAATCTTGATATCTAATTGTTTATTCAAATGCTTATAAGTTGCATAATACATATGCTAGAGATAAGCAGTAGTTGCGTATACCCTTAGTATAGGGGACCCAAAGGTGAACATTTTTCTAAACCGGGAGTCGATGTTCTCGAGTATAATATATATATATATATATATATATATATATATATTTATTTATTTATTTATTTACATATATATATAGACATAGTTTTCAAAACTATTAATCGAATAAGGTTTATTCGATAACTTTATTTTATTTAATGAATATTCTTTTGAATATTCATTCGAGAACTTATGACTCCGCTTATTTTATTTAATGAATATTATTTTGAATATTCATTCGAGGAACTATGACTCCGCTTCTTTTATTAAATAATATTCTTTGTTTTATTAAAGAATAATGTTTCGATATTTTAAACTTATTTTCGATTATTCAAATAAAGATCGTACTTTCGTATAAGTATATCTTTGGTATATTATCCATTTCAAGTATGAGTTTTAAAACTTCTACTTCAATTATTTTTATAAAGATTATCCTTATGGGAATATTATTTAAATAATAATATTCAGAAAATTTCTAACATATCGGGACTGATTTATATCATTAAATCAGCATTACTCCAAACATTCTTAAAAATGTTTTCGAGTCTTCAAAATGATTTTAAAAGTTAGAGCGGATCCCAAAAACTCGTTTTCAAATTTAAGATCTTCCTTTCGAAGGGGATTTAAATACTCGCTTAAAAATTGAGGGATCTAGCTCTGTGGTGTATTTTATATTCGCAACGAGGTTGATGTTTTGATAAATGAATTGATTACTTACCCAACATTCGGGAAGTAAGTCCATCTAATTGAGTTGGCATAAGCGACAGGCCGGGGTACGGTCTATCAAAGTGTAAATGGCTGGGTGGAAGTCCATCAACGCGTAAGAAGCCGGGTGGCGGTCTAACACAAGGTCCTAATGCGGCCAGGGTTATGACCGGTGGGGGATTCATCCATCTACTAGTAGAAAAGGTTACTTATTGGTATCTTTGCCTGATCAACAAGATATCAGGTTTATGCCAAAATTCTTTTCTTCCAAATTCATTTGATATTGCAACTCTGTTCATACTTTTCATGACAGAGGTTTTCAGGGAATGTATGAGATATATATATAAGTGTATATATATCGGGACTTAAATGAAGTATCTCGTCACTTCATTTCTTTTGAATGATATTTCAAAGATTGAATCTATTCAAATCTTATCTTGTAGTCTCATCTATGTGATGAACTTTTGAAACTGATTAGAGCTTGAACGGTGGTAGTTCGAGTAGTATTCGGAAAAGATATAAGTATATGGGAGTATCTTGTAACTTCATCTTTTCAACTTATATCTATTAAATGATTATCTTATGCATGACAAAGATTTTCAGAAGAATGTTGAGACAAGGTTAGAGATATGAGATCACCTTCCAACGATATTTTTATACAGTTATAAACTGGAACTCTGTGTATATTATGCATGGAAGAGGACTTTCAAGATTTTTGAAAAGTATATGTACATATATACTGAATATTTTGCGACTTAGTCGCGTTAAGATATCAAACTTGGTTCATTTCTTCTTGACCAAGACTTTCATGAGTACTATGAGAATGCTCATATATTGTTAATTATTATATATATTATTTCGGTGGGCTTGTTGCTCACCCTTACTTTCTTCTTTCATCACACAACAACATATATAAAATATTAACATGACCAAGCTCCCAATTCGCAAGCGGTTAGGAAACGTTCCGCAGTTTTCTGGAGGTGTTGATGCCGCAGTAGCTGAGGTAGGAATTACCAATAGGCTAGGCTTTCAACTTTTGATGCTCTAGACTTATGTATCTACATGAATTGTAATAATGGCAAGGAAATGTAAATTTATTCATAAACCCTTTCGAGGTATAACGACTTATAATTGTGGAATGAAACGACTTATAATTGTGGAATAAAATGACTTGTGTTATTTTTGGTATTCATCTCTGAGACTATAACTTGTGGTGTGTGTGTGTATATTGTGGGGTCACAGTACGCAGTAGTTGGTTGTCTATTAAGATTAAGTGTTATTAAGGGAAATGGAACTCGTGACATCCCGGATCCCCGACCCCGGATTTGGGGGTGTTACAGAAATGGTATCAGAGCTAAGCGTTATAAACCTCAGAGATGATATGGCGTTAAAATAATAAGTTCACTAAGATAATAAGAACTCTTTCCAAGTTCATAGTCAGACTACCTAACGTAGTACTGACAGTTAAAACCCTTATGGGAACCTTTATAAATATCATGATAGTAACATAGTTCATGATCATATAGGGCAACGGGGCACCGAACCCTGAGGTTCAGGAGCATCAGCATGAGGATGTTTTATTACATGTTGGAGATCAAATTATGAATCCGATAGAGGACCCTAACAAGGGACCGAATGAGATTCATATTAGGAATATTGCAGTTGAGGATGTTATCCCAGAAGGGATTGCTGCTGAGGAGGATCTCTTAGAGGGTCCTGACGAGAATAAAGAGAGGACCGCTGAGGAATTGATGACCGTAGTCAGGGCGACTACCAGAGCTAGAATGGCCGCGAGGGTGGCACTAGAGGATGAAGAGTTACCAAGGGCACAGAGGATAATGAGGGCAGAAGGAGTGGGGCCTTCCACGACACCAATTATACCAGTATCAGACCCTCTTCTAGAGGTTCCTGTAGACATCCATGAGGTTCCACCAATTCTTGTTCCCTCCCCTGTACAGAGCCCAGCACCTACTCAGGAAATGCCACCTTTATCTCCTGCACCATTGTCACCTGATACCGTGCTTGGTTATCCATTTGGATCTCCTGGATCTGTACCACCTGTACCCGATGGACTACTAGATGCTACCACTCAGGCTTCTCTTATCGTCGATTATCATATGACTTTGGGTGGCCTGTCTGAGGCCCGTAATGTTAGGAGTGATTTGTTGGATCGACTTACTGCACCAAGGATTGAGGGCGGGGTACTTCCGGCAGGATTAGCTTATAGCATGGAAAGGATTGAGTCTGAGCAATCAGAAAAGAATTAAATGCAGCACCACTTTTGGAGGATTAGCCTAAGTTATGAATGATTAGTTTTTAATGACTAGATGATTTTCTGTGGTAGTACTTTTGGGATAGAAGCGATCAGGCCAAATGATGTAATTCTCTTTCATGTGTTCAGTTGTCGTACCCTCGAACAAATTGTTATGTATATATTCGTTCCTTTTAGTTCAGATCAGTTTGTTTGTGATAAGTTCATATTGTTAATTGCACAATTAATACTTAAGAGTGTCATGAAGTTTATAGAACTTGAGAATTCATAATTTACGATCATGTAAGGACTGAACGAGGGAAAGACTTACACAAAGTAAGTAAGACAAATATCAAGAGATTCTCAAAAAAAAATCCAAGCATTATGCCCCCACGAAGAGTAAGATTTGGGGCAAACCCTGAATGTGATAATCAGGGAGGTCACAAGTAAGATATAAGGGACCCGTAACATAATGAAGTGAAAAATGAGGATTTTAAATATAGGATGACCCGGATAATGGGGAGTAGGAAGAAATATTTTAGACTGAGAAAACATAAGTCGAGCAAGGAAGGGAGCACCAAGACGGTACTCCTATACGAAAATACATGGACCTGTCTAAACAGAACTTAGAATTTTAACCCCCCAAACACCACCCTGAGGAAACAATGTAGTGGGAAATTCTTTCAAGACCTTTAAGTCACTAAGCTCTCAGAGTTCCAAGGAACAAGTTGACCTAATCGAGGAAAGAGCCTGGCTAAAGTAAATAGAGGAATGGTTTTATATTCTAAATGATTGATGAAGCACAAAAGACTGTTTTGTCACTTACCTTCCTAAGTGAGAGGCCACCCGCCGGTGGAAGGCTAAGGAAGATAGAAAGATAGTGTAAAAACTTTAGAGCCAGAACAAAGGCGGACGAGTATGATGAATTATGAATCTAAGTTGTAAAAGTTGTAAAGATTCGTTCTGAGGACAAGAATCCCAGAATGATGTGATGTTTGAAGTCAATGATTAATGGGTTCATGAAATGATTGTAAGAGAAAGGAAAATAAAGAGAAACTGAAGTGGTAAGAAATAAAAAGGCAATACAGTTTGAGGAATGATAAGGGAGTTGGGTATGAGGAAACCCTAAAGACTCGTAGCAATAGAAATAGAAAAGTATGTAATCATCAGGATGAGGGTGATTCACTATGAGTTAAAGTTGATGGTTGAAGGCATAAGAGATACATATATTTTATCCCCTGTAAGTTGGGAGGATTCGAGGAAACCTTGAGATAGTTCGAAGGATAAATAATGAGACGCGGATAGATTGAGGAGACAAGAAAGTAAGAAATTAGGAAAATTGGATGAAGGAAGTGACCTTCAAGAATGTGAAGTGTAAGGCCGGTGGCATGATACCCAGAAAGGGAGACGCCGGGTATGAAAGACATCCCAACATTGAGATGACTATTGAGATAAACAACAAAAATAAATGAGGAATTATTAAGAAGAAGTTCACGTTGAACATGACCAATATCTTCAAGAACATCCTTGTTATCGTTACCAAATTAGGCAAGAAAAGTGGATAACCGTTGTTATCTTTTGGAGGCCATATTGATTGACCTCATTTTGAATACAGATGTTATTGTGAAATTAGGCATATACTATCAAGGTGGGAATGATTGAATAAGACACCCTTATCAGGGATATATGACTTGATTTATCCATGGAAGGATGCATGTACCTTTTTAAAGGTGGAATTAAGGATAAAACATCGGTAACTTAAAATGAATCCTAGGGGAATGCATAAAGGTTGACATTTCACCCTTAATAGGGATAGTATGAGTTTTGACAGTATGAATTGAAAAGGATTAAGGTAACAACAACCTTTAAGGAACAGTGGAGAAATTTTTCAGAATTATATAGAAAATGATTCTGGTATTAGTAAATCGTATCTTGATATGCCCTGTGCCTAGGGTGTACCTGATGAAGGATTTAAGGATAACCTTAGAGGTATTACAAGGAGAAAGGTAATATTCAAAGTCCTCAAGAATAGAAATTTGATGAAGGAAATATGGCGTAATTATAATAATGCCAGGTGGGCATGTGTTAAACCATAAGAAGTATAGATTGAACCAATGAAGGTCAAAATGGTTAAAGCAAGAAGGGCCCAAGATAAAAGACGTCCTAAGTATGATCTAGAGTCAGCCATGATAATGTTTACATTTAAAGACTAAGGTAGTGACTTATGGAAAAAAATGGTGATTTTTTTTTATCACAAGGACTTAAGAAAAGCATTTTCACATAAGCAGTGATTTGAAATGAAGTAGAAAATTAAGTGAAGGTGGTTAAAATGACATTGATTGTAAGGAAATATTACTATCAGGAAAGGCCAAAGAGGTGGACGACACTTTAAGTGTAAGAAGACAATTATCAGCGCTTGTGCCAGAGGAATACAGTGATAATGATTAAAGCCGTGAAGATTGTATTATGGTTTGAAAGATTGACATTTCTTCTAATGATTGTGCGATACTCAACCGTGATAGTAGTTTGGTAAAGATTTAATTTATGTAATCGCCGTGAGCGGGCTATCTATCTTATAAGGTCTTATCTTGAGATAAGCCAGGACCATGTTACGAAAGGACTAAATGAACCTTTGAGCTTCATGTCTCCTAATAAAGACGTATGATTAAGAATGGTATTAACCTGCTATCGTTGCTTTGATTGAAACTCTTCTGCAATTTTATCTGCTTCATGTCATGAATGTACGTCAGGATCTGGAGTGTTCTTCATGAATCATGAATGTTGATTATGTTAACTCCTTAAAAGATTTTGATACGGCAGATATGGACTCCGTATGATTAGATATTAAGATTCCGAGAAAAACGAATGACTACAGTAGGTCAGCGATGGACCATAGTAATGCAGCAATGATTCTGCGAGTAATGAGTCGATTACAACCGTAAGAGTTGTATTAGAATGGATGTTGAGATTGAGTACCACTAATAGGGTCGTGGTGATGTATAAGTTATCATTGATAGACTAATTAAGTATATTATCTACCTATTGAATATTTATTCCTTCTTATGAGTAGAGAGCCGTATTTCTATACGAGGAAGGTTGCAGTGCAAGCATAGAATTCTAGTAACGATGATGTCCAGAATGAAATCCCAGATTCAATTTTCGCTGTCGAGGGAGTTTCAACGGTGATTGTTTATAAGCTCGAGCAAGAGCATGGGTCCATAGGATGATGGACGGAATAGTAAATACTCAGGCACATGAATTACGATGTTATAATACTTGATGTTGATATATATACACATATGTTTTGTTCTCCTATGACAAACCTCTATAGTTCAGAGGTAGATTCCAAGCCAGATATTTGTGGCAGTATTTTTTTCATATACAATTCTCTTCAATTTGTTCTTTTCTCTCCTTTTCATTTTGTATAAGCTGAGAAGAACAACCCTTCCAGAAGGGGAGGTATTATCGAATGACTATCTATCTGTGTGATAGAAGCCTAGTAGGATACCACATGTTGTTTAATTGCTTGTCAAGTACTAAAGGTTGGCCACCTTCTGTACTAACTATGCAATAGATAAAGTGTTCATGATCATAGTGATCTCTCAATAAATTCTTTTACTTCTACACGAAAGACCAAGCTTTCAAAGATGGAGGCAGCTAGAGATGAAGTGGTACCAAGTATGGTGGTATTCGGAATGGAAACGCATTCGTGATACTAAGGTTGACGCATTTATTAAAAGGTCATAAAACTCTAGCGAGGTAAAGGTATATCTAGAATAGTATTATGTACGGAAGATAGTAACACTTACGAACAATAAAAGAAGGAGTATTGAGAAGTAAAAGCTATAATGTTAGAAGCTATGATGAGAGTCTGTGCAATAGACTTGAAAGAATTTGGAATGATCACTTAACGCGGATTGAGTTTTCTTACGACAATAGATCATATGTCATTATCGAGATGTCTCCTTATGAGATCCTTGAGGGAAGACAATGTCGATCTCCCTTATGTTAGGATGAAGTTGTAGAGCGCAAGATGCTCGGACCCGCAGTAGTCCAAAGGACTAGGAATATAATAGATCTAATCAGAGGACGGCTGGTAGTAGCCCAAGATGGATATAAGAAGTATGTTGATTTGACATGAAAGGACAAAGAATAGGAAGGAGGGGACCTAGTGTTGTTATAGGTATTCCCTTGGAAAGGATGGATGAGATTCGGAAAGAAAGGAAAGCTAAGCCCATGAATTGTTGGACCCTTGGATATATTAAGACATATTGGGAAGTTAGCATATGAGCTAACTCTACCCCCGAACATGTAGCAAGTTCATAATGTGTTCCATGTGTCAATGCTAAGGAAGTATCATCGGGATGCCAGACATATAGTGGAGTACGAGCAGGTGAATATGCAACCAAATCTGACTTACGTGGAGGAACCAGTAAAGATTATGGATAAGAAGGAGCAGGTGCTTTGGAACAAAGTGATCAATCTAGTCAGAGTACTATGGTAGAATCATAATGTGGAGGAATCAACTTGGGAACTAGAGAGCACAATGCTACAAAAGTACCCCCATTTGTTTTCTATCTGATTCCGGGACGGAATCCTTTTAAGGAGGGGAGACTGCAATAACCCCAAAATTTTGGACTTTTTGTAACCCTTATGAATAGTGATTTTGCTGATTATACCGAATAAGAAAACTTTTCATGCCACACTTTGTAGGGGTTCTTTTATTATTATTCTGAGATCTTATTAGTACTCTATATGGTATATAAGTTTATGTAAAGATCGTCAGAATCCAAATTCGAACACTTTGATTTTTTCCCGAAAATCCACCAGATATAGAAAGAATTGAGCATAGGGTAACAGGATAAAAAGGATTTAAATTCAAGGAATATAAGAAAGGATCATAAAAGGAATATAATATATTGATAAAGGTTAAGGGAACCCAAGTAATAAGATCCCGGGTATGATCCCTTAAACGATAAACGAGAACGAAAGTTAAGCGAACCGTATAACAGATCAGCAATCATTAGCCAAGTAATTAGGAGTTAATTAAAGAGGTTAGTGGATGATGATGTCATCACACCAACAAGAGGAAGACAAGCGTAACAAGATGACATAAGCAGATGACATAAGCATGACAAAGTGGGAAGGATTGGTTGGTTGATTGTGAGCCACACAATTTTTACCATGGTAACAATCTAATTAACAACAAAAGGAAGCAACCAAGACAAAACAAATCATAACAGAAAAACACAAGTTGACTTTTCATTATTCAAGCAAGAAGCTCTCGGCTTCTCCATTTCTTCAAAGAAAAGAAAATCCAAATTCAAGTTCCAAGCATTGTTAAATTCTGAGGTAATTATCCAAGGTTCCTTGTACATAGATATAGCTATCCTATGAATCTAAGCTTCCATTTCCTTCACAATCTCTTCCAATAATTCATGTAAGAAGAGGGTGAATAGTGTTTTCAAGATCTTGAAAATTTTGATCTTGAGTTTTCTTTAGATAAAGCTTTAGTAAGGATTTTCAAGGGTTGTTTCAAGCTCCTTAGTTACTTCTACTCACCAAGGAAGGTATAATCTCATACCCTAGCCCTACTTTTGAATATTTAGAGTTTTTATGTTTGGTATGGTTCATGAGAAGCATGATTCTTGTATACTTAGAGTGTGGTTGGATTTGTAATGAGTTTGAAGTTGTAAATCTTGATTATTGATTAATGAACTTAAGTATAGATTTTAGTTCATGTTTAGGGGTAGTATAAATTGGAAAATCTTGAGATGTTGGGACTGTTGTAATGAAGTATGGATGAAGTTTGGTTGTGATGTTGATTGTGGGTTGATTTGTGGATTGATTGGAGTAGTTTAAAATTTGGTAATCACGTAAACATAGCTATCGTAATGCCTGATTTACCTTAGACTGTTTTGTTCTTAACTTCCGGACCCGTGAACTCACTGTTAGATTCTGACCATTGCCATGTTTAGATATTTCATGTTACAAGCTTCGTTTTGATATGTGGTTCGCTTGAATCCGATGTACGGTTTAGATATTTCATGTTACAATGCCATTTTCATCCATCTTGTTTCTAAATACCCATTTTGTGTCAATAGAACTTTTGTTTTTTGGCTTGGGTACCATCTTCCATACTTTGTTCCTCTCAAATTGGTTTAACTCCTCTTGCATAGCTACAACCTAATCTGGATCCAATAGAGCTTCTTCCACTCTCTTAGGTTCCTTCTGTGATAGAAAACTAATGTATAGACATTCATCTTGTGTAGCCCTTCTAGTTTGCACCTTAGATGTTGCATCTCCAATGATTAGTTCAAAGGGATGATTCTTGGTCCATTTCCTTTGAGGTGGTAGATTAGCTCTAGATGAGGTGGCCTCAGTGTTGTCATGATGTGAGATAGAGTGTTGATTAGTTGAAACTCCCCCTGAGTTATTGGTCCTTTGTAAGAAACTGGGAGTTATATCAACTGATGATGTAATTTGATTATCTGTTGATGAACTATGATTAACAGATGCTCCATTATGTACTTCAACGGATGATGCACTTTGTCTTTCAACGGATACTGAGTTATGACTTTCAACTGATGCAGCATTTTGTGCATTATCCAAATGCAAATTTTGAATCCTTTTTGAAGTGTCTCCTCCATCATTCTCATCTTCACTGTCATCACAATATATCTCAATGTTGTCAAATTTGAGTCCTTCATGGTGTCCCTCATCTGTTAGTCCATCAATCTTTTTATCATCAAACACAACATGCACAGATTCCATAACAATGTTGGTTCTTAGATTGTAGACCCTATATAATTTTCTAGCAGAATAACCAACAAATATCCCTTCATCAGCCTTTGCATCAAACTTACCATTGTGATCAGGTTGGTTCCTTAGAATGTAGCATTTGCAACCAAAGACATGAAGGAAGTTTAAGGTTTGTTTTCTTCTCTTGAACAATTGATAGGGAGTCATGCCTTTTTCCTGATTAATTAGAGAAATATTATGAGTGTAACATGCACAATTAACAGCCTCAGCCCAAAAATATGTTGGGAGTTTTGACTCTTCAAGCATTGTTCTTGCAGCTTCAATTAGTGATCTGTTCTTTCTTTCCACCACATCATTTTGTTGTGGAGTTCTTGGAGCTGAGAACTCATGCATGATCCTATTTTCTTCACTGAAACAACCTCATGGTAGAATTCCTGAACTCAGTTCCATTGTCACTCCTGATATTCCTTACTTTGAAATCTGGATGGTTGTTGACTTGCTTGATATGATTGATAATGATTTCACTAGCTTCATCCTTTGATCCAAGAAAATAAGTCCATGAAAACTTTGAGAAATCATCTACAATCACTAGGCAATATCTTTTCCTTGAAATCGACAATACATTGACTGATCCAAAAAGATCCATGTATAGCAGTTGTAATGGTTCATCAATTGTTGATTCAAGCTTCTTACTGAATGATGCTCTCTTTTTCTTTCCTTTCTGACAAGCATCGCACAGTCCATCCCTTGAGAATTCTACTAGAGGCATTCCTCTAACTAAGTCCTTTTTGACTAGATCATTCATTGTCTTGAAATTCAAATGGGACAGCTTCTTGTGCCATAGCCATCTTTCATCTTGACTTGCTTTGCTGAAAAGACAAGTGATTGATTCTGCATCTGTAGAGTTGAAGTCAGCCAAGTACACATTCCCTTTTCTAACTCCAGTTAGAACCACTTTGTTGTCCTTCTTACTGATAACAACACAGGCTTCAGAATTGAAGGAAACAGTATTCCATCTGTCACATAGTTGATTGATGCTCAATAGATTGTGTTTGAGACCATCAACTAATGCAACTTCATCAATGATGACATTTTCCTTTGAAATCAAGCCATATCCCATAGTGAACCCTTTGCTGTCATCTCCAAAGGTTATGCTAGGGCCAGCTCTCTCCTTGAACTCTGTGAGCAGGGTGAAATCTCCTGTCATTTGCCTTGAACAACCACTGTCCAAGTACCATAGATTCCTTCTTTTTCCCTGCACACAAAAAAATCAAATCAAGTTGATTTTGGTACCCAAGTTTCCTTGGGTCCAGCCTTGCTAATCTTTTTCCTAGACTTCATACTTCCTGCACCTTTTGACTTAGGTAACTTTAAGTCAACCTTGGTCTCAGACGTAGTTGGTTGAAGTGTAGGGTTAGTCACAGAATCATTTAGCACATTTGGTTGAATTTGATAAGGCATAGATTGTGCAAACAAGTTATTCCACATAGGCATGTTGTATGGCATTTGAGGAATACTAAATGCAGCAAAATAAGGATTATTAATATATGGCATGTTTGCAAAATGTGTATGAGAATTCTGCTGAGACAAAACAGGCATGGCACGCAATGGTGACATAGACATGTTAGGCATGGAAGGAGTTAAAGGCATGGGAGCATTCTTAACAGATTTGCAGTTAACAGATAGATGATTAACACTACTATAATGCACACAACATTTTCTAGGAGCATACTTATCAGCTGTGTAGTTGTTGTGTTTGTTAATCCCTACCTTCCCATTTATATTGGATTTTCTTTTAGTTTCCTTTTTATCCTCAACCAACTTAAGCCTATTCTTCAACTGGTCTAAAGTCATGTGTCCTATATTCACCTTACTAGCATCTTTGGATGTGCTAGCTTCTTCTTTGACAAAGTTCTTGGAAGTTGAACCAAACTTCTTACTGAGATTTTTTTAAATTATCCCTTTTAGAATCATTTGCCTATTTCAATTGATCAGCCTTCAACGTATGCTCTTTTTCTTCCTTCAATGGATGACTTTCATCATCTGTTGATTCCACATCCGTTGATAGTCCATCAGTCAATTCCATTTCCTTTTTGTTTTTCTTCCAGGCATTCTCACAGAAGGATTCAATTCCTTGAACTTTGGCAATTTGAGCACTAACATCCCTAGATGTTTTCCAGGCCTTGATTACCTCTTGCTCACGTTCTAGTTGTTTAAAAAGGATTTCTACTTTCTTAACAGACTCTTCTAGTTCACTCTCAATAGATAAGCATTTGATTTTAATCTTTTCAAGCTCAATTACCTTACCCTCTAACATAGCATTCCTATCACTTAAAAAAAGATTATTCTCTTTAATTCTCATGTTCTCTTTAGTCAGTGATTTAAGTGAAACACGTAAGTGATACAATTCAGTAGACATATCATTTATAGCTTCATTGCATTCATCTTTAGAAAGCTGAGAGAGGTCAGTAGTGATTACCTGGTTGCTTGATGAACTAGTTTCATTCTCATCAGAATTAGCCATTAGGGCTAGGTTGACATACTCCATATCATCATCTTCATTGGCTCCATCAGCTGCCCAGTCATTTTCCTGAGTCAGAAAAGCCCTTTCCTTTTGTTTGAGCAATTCGAAATGTTTCTTTTTGTAATCCACTTGCTCAAATTTCTTCTTTTCAGAAGTTGGCTTTCTGAACTCACTTGCAAAGTGTCCACTTGTGCTACAGTTATAACACTTGAACTTAGACTTGTCCACCATGTTCTTGTTTGTCTTAGTGGCTCTAAAGTTTTTCTTGAATTTCATCTTTGCAAATCTTCTGGACATAAAGGCCAGATGTTCATCAACATCGTCAGAGTCATCTTGACTGGAATTGTCTTCAACCTCAGATGCTTGATCCTTTCCCTTGCTTGATTCTGATTTGCTTGTGCCAATTTTGGGACTTGGCATTATCTTTTCTTCATTCCTGGCTTCAATTCTCTCATTTTCAGCTACAAGTGCAATTGATCCACCTTTTTTCTTTTCCTTCTCCAACAGCTCATCTTGCTCCATCTCAAGTTCATAGGTCTTTAAAATTCCATATAATCTTTCAAGTGTGAATCCTTATAATCTTGAGAATTCCTTAGTGAAATAGTCATAGGCTTCCATTCCTTTGGTAGAGACCTTAGAAATTTTAACTTGAAATCCTTGACTTGGGACACTCTGCCATACAGCTTCAATCCATTCAACAATTTTCGAAATCTATTGAAAGTATCATTCAATGATTCTCCATCTTCCGAATGAAAATATTCATATTGTTGAATGAGAAGCTGCATTTTGTTTTCTCTAACTTGCTCAGTACCTTCACAAATAAGTTGTACAGTATCCCAAATTTCCTTAGCAGAGAGGCTGTTAATGACATTATCAAACATATCTTTGTCTAGGCCATTAAACAGAATGTTCATGGCCTTCTTGTCCTTGTGAACCTCTTCAATATCTTCAGAAGTCCATTCTGCTCTTGGCTTGGGAATAGACTGTCCAACAGCAACTGTGACAGTAGCAGCTGTGGCTACTTTATGAGGGATGTGAGGACCATTCTCAATGCAGTTTATGTAGCTTTCATCTTGTGAGAGAAGATATAGATGCATCTTCACTTTCCAGTAATGATAATTATCTCTTTCCAGGATTGGAATCTTCACTCCAATATCCTTCTTACTCATGATGTTAGTAGAATAGATCTTTAAACTCTTTGTAGGTTAAGAGCTTGCTCTGATACCAATTATTATTCCCAAGGAACTAACAATGAGATTTACAGAAGGGGGGTTGAATGTAAATCTCAAAACTTTTTCAAGTTTTGAGCAGTTTCAAAAGCTAAGTATATGATGAACAGATGTGTGTGAATTGCTTTAAGCAAGTGCAGACAGATGTATATTCAAAACACAAAAGTAAAGAACATAAAGGCTTTAAAAACTTTTCTGGTGGATTCTTTGTTCCACCAGAGATGTGTATTTCACAAAATCTGTGATACAAAGAATTGTTCACAGCTGCTTCCTAGTACAAACTAGATGATTTTCTCTCTGAATTTTTTTAAACAACTCTTGAAAATTCACATCTAATTACTACCTGCAACTTGGTTTATATATCACCAAGTATATCAAGTGAAGAAAAAGATAAAATACTATTATAAAACAGTTCTTCACATGTTTCTTCTTCATTTCTCTGTCCAATACAATCTAAGATAATCTGTGAATCTTTGAATACTTCCTTGTTTGCACCAGAATGGAAATGCTGCTTTTTCTTGATTCCTCCAAGAGGCTACCACATTCCAATTGTCTCTGTCAACCCATGTGCCTCTGTCAGCTTATGAATTGTCACTATCAACTGCTATGGAACTGAGCATCCATTGAAGCTTTCATCCGTTGATGGCTTTATCCGTTGATGCTCTTATCCGTTGATGCTTTAGCAGTTGAAGCTTTATCCGTTGATGCACTCATCCGTTGATGGATGTTATCCGTTGAAGCTTTAAAGACATCCATTGAGGCTTTGTTTCTCATCCGTTGAAGGTCTTCAATTTATCAGTCGATACTACTTCATTTATACAAAATTACAAGACATCAAATATTTACAATTAGCCCTCCTATTTTGCATATCCACTAGTAGTCAACATGACTTATAATTTCCTACAACTTCTAAGAATTATAACTCATTTATAAAGACTGAAATGTGCTATAATACTAAACTTATTTCTAAGTAAAGCTACTCCATCAACAGATTGCCAAAGTGATCTTATTCATTGAGGCTACAAACACCAGATTTCTACTTAATTGTTTTGTTTAACTTATCATCAAACTAATACACATATATTCCTAACAGCTTCCATTCCTTTGGTAGAGATCTAAGGAATTTGATATTGGAATCCTTTGTCTGGTAGATTCTTCCTTGCAGCTTTAGAGCATTTAGTAGTTTTTAAAAACTTTTCTGGTGGATTGAACTTTTCCACTAGAGATATATATAAGATCGAGAACTCTGTGATGCAAGGTTTGCTCACAGCTGTTTATAAGTAGAATTACAAGAAAAGAGAAATTCTTCACAAGTACAGCTTTTTCTATTTCTCTAATGCATGTCCTTAATTTGCTACTAGCTATTCTTGGTTTATATATTACCAAGATACAAGTGAATAAGACAAACTAATAAAATAAAATGTGTCTTTGTCTAATCACATACTTCTTCATTTTTCCATCCAGTATCTTTGATTTTCTTTAAGAAAGCATGGAAATGGAAATGCTTTTTTTGTCCTCTAAAAACCTGTAAATAGGCTGCCACATTCCATTTGCATATAATCAACCCATGTGACTGTCAAGTAACTATCAACTTCCTTTTAAATTTGATCATCCATTAAACTGTTAGTGTTTATGCCCTAGAGACAACACTATTATGTTTATATTATGAAACATTTGGATTATTAATTATGATTATAAGGATTATTCTTTAGTAATTTATTATATCTTTATTTTATGCGATAAGATGTTAGATTAATAAATGTCCTTGGAATATGATATGTAAATCTATATCTCTAAGTACGTGACTTAGAAATGAGATTACGAGAATAGTATTGATAATCCTAAAGGTCCCTAGTCAAGTATTATTGTTAAGGGACGATAATAAATACATTGAGAATAATGTGTTTGTTGCCTGATGATCACATCTCATTGATAATATGTATGGTGATACTAAAGTCAAAACACAGGCACATGTATTATATACATGGTGCTGGATTGACCCGTTGTGAGATACTACATGTTTATAGTGTCATAAGTTAATTTCACAGTGATAATGATGTGTTGGTCCTTTGACCTGAAATCATTATATTTCTATACGAGAATTAATATACTTTGATACTATTGAAAGTTATCCTTGACCGGGTAATAATAAAAGTAGACATTGGGTACATTATGAATCGTATTAGAAAAATAAATGATCTAGATGGGATTTAGCCCTCCTTTATTAAAGGAGTGATATTATTGGCCTCTTGATTGAGTAAGACTATAAAATGCATGTCATGCTCAAATACTGATTTGTTTAATAGTTTACTCATTGATCAAGGAAAGAAGGATTGAACGTTAACAGAGGATGACACAATGCATGCCTCGAGTTTGATCTATAATATAAGGCTAAAAGGATTATATTACATTGTACATTATTCACGAAAGGTTTAATTGATCACCGATTTAATTATTATTACTTGGGTAACAATAATGTATTACTAGATGCCGCTCATTTTTTTTGATTTTAAATTAGATTTAAAATTATTGCCAACGTAACAATAACCTAAAGGGTCGCACAAAGAATGATTGGAGGATTATTTAATTTAAATTCAGATTTAAATTAAATGTAAGTAATTCGAAATATTTGTTATTAATTAAGTGTGACTTAATTAATTAAATAAATAGGAAATTCGAATTTAATATTAAATCCGAAATTAAGTTATTGGATGATTAAGTGAGACTTAATAATACAGTAATTAGAATTTCGAATTTAATAATAATAATAACTCTAAAATTCAGTTTAGGGTTGGAGGCTTATTAACTCTTGCCTATATAATATCTCTTTCTAATAGAATTAGGGTTACACGTTTTATTTGATAAAATATAAACCCTAGCAGCTTGAAGAGAGATAGAGAAAGCAAGAAGGCGTCCTCAAGAACGTGCTAGTACACACCCATCCTCCGGGCGATCATTCGTGTGGATACCTTTAAGGCGTAGATTGTTCCAGCGACGGGCTACGTGGTGATCATTCAAGACCTCCATCTTTCCATTAACGTAAAGCTTCTTAAGGTAAAACATCTATTCTACGTAATTATCCGTTCATTATACATAGATCTTGTGGTAGGGATTCGAAAATTTTATTTTTCCGTTGCATTTTTATGCTCGAATCCCTAACATGAACTTGATGTATGAAACTACTGTTTGACAGTTGGTACTAAGAAATCATGAGTTATCATTTCCTAATTATAGTATAGGTGGATCTTGACAACAGTGGCACCATTGACTACACTGAATTTGTAGCTGCAATGTTCAATCTAAACAAAGCCCGGAAGGAGGATCACCTGTTAGCAACTTTCTCATATTTTGAAAAAGTTGGGAGAGGTTTCATTACTACTGATGAGCTTCAACAGACATGTGATCAGTTTGGATTAGAAGGTGCTCAATTAGAAGTAATCATGCAAGAAGGTGATAAGGACCATTTATGTATTTTTCCTCCCAAATCCTGGATCTTGTTCATCTTCTATCCTGCACAAAAATATCAATTTTCCAAAATTGTTTGATATGGAAATTTGCTTTTCAAGATGGGCGCATTGATTACAATGAATTTGGGGACATGATGCAAGATACTGGACTTAACAAGGGATTGTAGAATGCCAAAGCAGTGGGTTAATAAATGTATATAAGGTTGGGCATTCTTGATTATTGGCATTTTCCAACTCACTTAGAACGTGTACAACTGCTGACAATTAGGTTGTAACTTTAAAAATGAAAAATGCATAATGTTGGGAAGATCAGGCTTGTGTGAGAGTAAGAAGTATTTTGGTCCCATTAAAGTTTTTCGCAACACTTTATGTCAGTATATTAACTTATTTACTGCACCCTTCCTTACCCCTGGGAACACAGTAGTTTAAGCTCTGCTTATTTCTGTTATTCCCAGTGAATGCAACAAGAATTACATAAGGGGGGGGGGGGTTAATGTAATTTTGGCTTCTTTTTCTGATTATAAGAATGTTTTTACTTAATATATAACTGTGTTTGATTTTGCAATAAGTGCGGAATGAAAGTAAAATGAAAATCAAAACACAAAGTAATAAAACACAAGGATTTAAAACTTTCTGGTGGATTTGAACTTATCCACCAGATATATATATATATATATAAAGATGAGAACTCTGTGATGCTTGAATAACACACAGCCGCTTACAAGTGAACTTACAGAATTACAAAGAGATGCTTAAGAGATACCACTTTATCTATCTCTCTGAAAATAATGCTTACTTGGTTAGTTTTTTCTACTTACTACACTTGGTTTATATACTACCAAGTTACATGATAAAAAGACAAATAAGTAAAACAAAAATTGTTTCCAGTCTAATTCCATGCTACTTCATTACTCTATCCAGCATCTTTGAATATCTTCATAATTGCATGGAAATGGTAATGCTTCTTTATTCTCTAAATCCTACAATTAGGCTGCCACATTCCATTTTCAAACATCTGACGCATGTGATTATGTTGTCACTGTCAACTGCTCTTTTTGAATATGATCATCTGTCAGGACTATGTTGTTCATCCGTCAGATTCCTTGTTGATTATCTGTCGGGAGCCTATGTAGATCACCCATATGTAGCCTTTCTGCCACTTGGCTCTATTTCAGTTATACAGAACTACAAGACATCTTATATTTATAATTAGCCAACCTATTCTCCATATCAATCTGGTAGTTAACATGACTTAAAGAATCCTACAACATCTATTCAACTAATACATTGTTGTTTGCAGGCATGTGCTAAAATACTTATTATTACATAAGCTACACTCTCGATGGATGATCAGTGGTCATCCGTTGGGACTCTAAAGTTCATCCGTTGGGACTATTGTAGAACATCCGTTGAGAGCTACAAACACACTAAGTTAAATCTACTAACGTGTTTTATTCAAATTATCATCAAGTTCACAACACATTCCTAACAATTTCTTTTACATATTTTCTTAGTTCTGCTCCAGTCATCTGTATATTCTGACTGCTTGAAGAGTATTAAGTAATACACATATAACTGCTGCTTATATCTTCAACTATATTAACAACTTTAATGTGTAAAGGATATAGAATCGCACCGAAAATATGAGGATAATATGGATGAGTTTCCTAGCAGTTTATATAAACTTTGTCTGAAGTATTGCCTTGTTATATTTCATAAGAGTGTGTAATATTTTTAGAACATAATATTTCATAGGAGTGGTATGTTGATCATAATTCGTAACAAATCTTCTTTGTTGTTAATCACAACATCATTTTCATATATATTGATTTTGTGCATCCTGTTGTGTTTTACGACCATTTCTATGATTTTGGCATCCATGATACGATTACGGAGTTGATTGAGGCCTGAAAACATGCTTCTATCCATTGTAGAAGTCCGGTGAAGATATTACATATTGTCAGTGTGGGTTATGCTGCACAAATCAGAGATTCCCTTGTAATGAAGCTTGGTCAATTCGACTGGAATCCTGTTAAGGAAGTGAATTTGGATGGTAGCTGGTCAATGTTTGTCAATAAAGGATCAGATTATCAATTATGGCTATGAAAGTAATGTAACAATTATAGTATTGTATCAAGCTTCCAATTTCATTCCATTTGTGCCTCCAAGGGATCAATAACATGTCACTTGCTCCTCCAAGGGTCTAGGTACCTTCTTTACTTAGTTTTTATGATAACTTGCATTTCCTAGAGAACAAGAGAAAAGTACTTGCGCCAATAGACATCCAATAAAGCAATTTGCCTTAGAATCATCAACAACTTGCGCCTAGAAGTAAGCATTGATGGTCCACTTGCGCTTATAACATTAGTAGGAGAATTTTGCCTTAGATTTCTCCATCACTTGTGCCTACAAGAAAAAACAAAGCCTCATTTGCGCCTACTAGGTATCGAATGAGTCCTAGTTACGCCTAGATTAGTGTAAGTGCATCTTTGAGTTAGTTTCTTCTCTTGTTTCTTCCCTGTTGCTCCTACTAGGTCAAAACCAACTCTGGTACTTAGATTTTAAGCCATATTATAAGGTACTTTCTTCTACTGGGTAATAGAGTAGCCTTAGTGGCTCCTACTATAAGGTAGTGATCACTTTGACTTAGTTTATGTATAGCGCTTTAACCCTTAAAATGTCCCGTCTTCATGTCTTCTCTCCGAGTCTTCATATAAACCATATGTTATTCCCTAACAATACAACAAGAATTACAGAAGGGGGGGTTGAATGTAATTCTGGCTTCTTTTTCAAGATTTAAAAACAGTTCTTAACTCGACAAATAGCTGTGTTTCGATTTGCAAAGTACGGAATGAAAGGATTAAATAAATCATACATAAAGTAATAAAAACACAAGTCTTTAAAACTTTCTGATGGATTTGAATGTATCCACCAGATATATATATATATATATATATATATATATATATCGATTTGAGAATTCTGTGAAGCTCAAATTGGCTTATAGCTGCTTTACAAGTTGAACAAACAAACTACAGAGAAATTATTGACAAATACAGCTTTTTCTATTTCTCTCCTAAAATGTGTTTGCTTAGTTGTTGTTGTTCTACTAGCTACACTTGTTTATATATCACCAAGTTTGCATGGTAATAAGACAGGATAATAAAACAAAACCTATCAAGTCTAATTCCATGCTGCTGCATTACTCTATTCCAGCATCTTTGAAAATCTTCATAACTTGCATAGAAATGGTAATGCTTCTTTGTTCTCAATTTCCTGCTAAACAGGATGCCATATTCCTTTTGCAAACACCCAATGCATGTGATTGTATTTTCACTGTCAACAGATATTTGAATTGATCATCCATCGGGTACATGCTTGTTATCCGTCGGGTAGCTTTGTTGATCATCCGTCGGGTAACTTTGTTGATCATCCGTCGGGTAGCTATTTGACACTTGACTCCATTTTACTTATGCATAATTACAAGTCATCTCATATTTACAATTAATCATCCTATTCTGCATATCTAATAGTAGTCAACATGACTCATAAGCTCCTACAGAATCTACATAAAGTTGTTTGCAGAAATGTGCTACTATACTTATTATTACATAAGCTACTCACTCGATGAATGTCAAATCATCATCCGTCGGGACTATATTGAATCATCCGTCGGGACTATATTTGATCATCCGTCGAGTGCTACAAAATTCAATAAGTTAAATCTACTAAGGTGGTTTGTATAATATATCATCAAGTTCACAACATATTCCTAACAATCTCCCCCAATTTATGTCTACTGGAATTGTAGCCATAAACTAAGAGAAACTTGATGATAACAAAACACTCTAAGAATACAGATTGAAAATAGTAGATAAAACTGATAAGTGCTGCAATATTTACTGAAAATTGAACAATGCAAAGTATACAAAGAATAGCTCACAATCATTATCAAGGTGCTCCTCTAGTCTGAGCAGATAAGTCTATTTCCTTGATTGTCTAGGTTTCTTCCTAAGCCTCCTGTTGTTCTCTTTTATCTGGTTTTGGAGTTGTCTGTGGAATTCAAGTTCATCAGCTTCTGAGAGATCTAGCATTCCTTACATTTCCAATAGAGTCTCATTGCTAAAGATACTCAACTGGTCCTCCAATCTGAAAAATCTTCTAACTCCCTTTCCATCCCTGAATTCCATCAACTAATAAGGCCTCAAATGCACTCTCTTTCCTGTGAAGAGAATTGACAGAGTTTTTGGAAGTGCATCTTTGGCTCTATTACTCCTCAACTCCTCAATCTTCTTTAGAACTAATCTTTTAGCAGTCATATTGTATCCAAAGTTCTTTTTGAATGATGAGTAGACCTTTATTAGAACATATTGGATTTCTAGAAGGATCCTAAGAAGTGGCCATGTCATCTCTTTTCCTCCCTTATATTAAAATACCAGTCTTTCAGGAAGATGTTTATAAGCATCAATCCCTCTTACTTCTTCCAGTTCATCCAAGTAGAGATTCAAGTCTAAAAACTCCATGATATCACAAATATACATAAGATCTCTCTTGTTGACTGTGGGTTGAGATTTGGTTAGGGTCTTAGATCTTAGAGACACATGTTTCACTTTCTTGATTGCTCTAGTCTTTGTTTTCTTTGGCTTATTGAAGTTTGGAAAGTTTAATTCAGTAATTGGCAAACTATCCCAGTCTACTGGTTCATCCTTAGGAATTATAGGTTCACCAAGAATGTTCCTAGTTGGATCCACCACCTTGAATTCTTCAAATACCACTGAGGGGTTTGATGTCTGAGTTGAAGTTGTAGGCTTTTTGGGAATGTAGTCTTCCATTTCCTCATCTCTAAAGTCCAATTTTCTCTTGGAGGGTAGCTTGTATCTGAATCTTCTTTTCTGTTGTGGTTCATCTTGCACTTTTTGATCTTAAGGTTCAGTAATTACAGTTGGTTGTGCAGGAGTTTTTGTTGTGGTTTTTACAGCTTGAAGCTTGGCCAAGATAGCAGCTTGCTTCTTCTTTTGTTTAAGCTTTTTAGCATCCAGAGAAGCTTGCTTCTTTTCTTTCCCGATTCTTTCTTTTTCTTCCTTCTTAGCTTCCACAAACATGGGGTGTCCAACCACCACACAAATTTCCTTACCATTTCTGTAAATCTTGGCTAATCTTCCTTTGAGTGCTGAATCAGCTGGATCTTTGTAAAAGGCAATTGACCTAGCCAACAGCTTCTTTTCATCTGGCCTAGGTGTCTCATACACAATATCTATAGGATTCTTATCTAAAAACTTTGAGTATTTTCTTTTAGGCTTCATGATGAAATCTGCTTTTGGAGATTTGATGCAAGATGTTTGGCCTTTTTCCAGATAATTCATTACTCATTTCATTGACAGAAATGTTCTTGACTTGAGAGTGATGAATGAATGTTTTTTCTGGCTTCTGAATTGGTCCAAATTTTTGTTGAATTTGTGCATCTATTTTCCTCCATTTTTCTTTTAACCCCTTCTCAGATGCTGCTACGTCAATCTTTAGCAGTTAGTCATTTGTTTCCAGTTTTACTGCTGCCAGATTTATGATGTCAATATTATCCATGGCTGGTGGCTTTATGAAAGCAATGGTTGGCATAATTACCTTGCTGACTTGTATGTTGAGTTGTTTCTCCCCCTCACTAGATGAGCCTTTCTCCTCCTTTTTGTTAGCATCAAGTTGGATAATGGTAGGGAGTTGAGCAGCCACCAACTGTCGAAGCAAAGCAGTCTGAGTTTCTTGATTAACAAGTATCTTGGCCATTGACTTCTCCACATCAGATAATCTAGAGTCCATGGCCTCAACCTTTCTATTGAGATCAACCTCCTTCCTTAGATTGTGAGCTATTTCAGTCATGTTGGTTCCAGGAATTCTAGCATCCAGCCTTTCTATGAAATTATATTTTACTTCAGAAATTTCTTGCTTGATTTCATCCACACTCTGACTGTGGCACCCCAAAATCCGGGGTCAGGAATCTCGGAGGCCACGCCATCTAATCTACTACAACCACATACCTCACACTACAATATATAAATACTCACACTTTACGACCCCACACTTATCACATACATACACACACACACTTACAGGTTATTATCTTAGAAACGAACCATTCATAGCTAGAGTAATTCAACCATAAAGTGATAATTATTACAACTCAAAAGTAGTTAAGTCTTACCGGGGAGTAACCTTTAAGTAAGGTTAGTCCGTCGGTCAAATATACATTTCTTGTTTATTACCTTATATAAGTCATACTTATAAATAAGCCGAACTAAAAACAACTGAAAACCAATCCAGCTTATTCGGACTACCTGTGGTACAACACCAAACAATCTACGGAACAGCTGGCCATTTCCTACCCGTTTCCCGGCTATGGTTCTCATGGTAGGCATCTTGATTCACTGTTGTGTTGTCTCAATTTAAGAAAACAAGTGTGAGCTATAATGCCCAGCATAATAATGTACAGAATGAAAATGACTGTATGATAACTTACGTAAAACATCATATATGATAATTATGTTTTATTCGAATTTAGTTTTTCCTTGGTGAAGCACACCTTCTTATAAAAACAATTCTTTAGTGGATTTTATTATCCTATGAATACCTTAATAGTAAACCCAACACCTAAGCCTGGGTTACGGTATTGCATCACAATTCCAATTGGAAGAATAGGACATTCGTTGGAGCCACCGTATACGATGATCAGTCATACTGCGATAAAGTAACCTTCTCTACTAGTAGAAGGACGACACCTTCGTATCCCGGTTATCACCCTTACCGCATACGAGCTATGTATCCTCATTTCGGGTATACACACACTTCGCAGGTCCTTAGGTACAGGTTGTACCGTCTCCTACGGTACCAGTAGTCTATCCAATACACGAAGTACTTGGATCTTACCCCTCCCTTGTCCTTTAGGAGATCCTATCATATCCCGAGAACTCGAACCACATCGAAGTTCCCCCAAGCGTTTTGCTTGTTGATAGGTATAGCTTTACTTCATATATATATATATACTTCCGAAAGTTTTCGGAGGAAGTACTAGGGATGTGAGTTGACCGTTGTCAAATAGATAATTAAATGGGGGGGGTTTCTCTTTGAAACTATATTCAAAATAAGTCGAGATAATATTCTCCGACGATCTGAAATTATTCGAATGATTTTTCGAAAATCAGAAGGTATTTTAAATCAGGTCCTATGATTTTTAAATCATAAATAAATCCTTTAATGAATAATAATTAATTAAATGATAATCAATAAATAACTAAACCTCGAATGAGTTTACTCTTTAAAAGAATATTTAGAATAATATTCCTCAACTAGTTTATGTCTACGCAATTAATAATCTTTAATGTTTAATAGGGTTTGAAATAAATAATCGTTGGAGTATACTTCTCCCATAATAAAGGAATAGGTATATAATATTTATTACTCGAACAATAAAATATAGTTGAGGGAATATGATCATTGGGAAATCGTTTTAATAAAAGTTCGAGGTATTTTAATGTTTCGTAAGTGGACGTTGAGTCCCTTTAAAACGTACTATTATGGACTTGTAACCGTCCTATAATATCACCGGAATAATTCCCAGTTTTTTATCTTAAAATCCCGACCGACTCTCGGTCTTATAATCATACGTCACGCTTAAAGCGGAATTAAATATTTTACGACATATACTTATCGTACAACATCGCTACATTGTGCGAAAGGTTCAATTACTACGTATCATGGCAAGCATGGTATTTACGCAATGATAATAAAACAATCCTTTCACAACATAACAGTAAATGGAGTTGGGTTCGTAAACTTGCCTGGGTATCTCGAGGTGGAGGATGCTCTAGGTTCCGCTCGGAAATCTATAATCATAAACACAATTCGTTTTGTTAGGTCCCATTCTAATTTACGGTGACTCACACACATGCGCTACTTATTATGCACCCTCTCAACTTATATTACCCTTATTATTCCTTTAAGTCCTTATTCACATCATGGTCACTTCATTTTTCTATGTATCTTAGGTTCATTTTCATTTTCTTCGTCGGCTCCGCTTATGGATTCTACGGTTTCTAATCGCGCGGTCTCGGCTCCGATATTTTTATAAAATTCAAAAATCATTATTTCCACTTGAAATTTTTATGGAAGTTATAAAACTGAAAATAATACTCTCTGTAAAGATTTCATGATTTATGAACATTCTTAAGTTGATCCTTTATATTTTTAAAGTTAGTAATTCGTAGCAGTTTTTGTCGCGTAAATCACTTTTAGTAAAACGGCCATAACTTTTGATCCGTGAATCAAAATCAAGCGATTGAAGCGCCTAAACGATCCTTATAACATTTTGTATCATAAGAAAGGGTTTGTTTTCAAGAAACTACAGTTTACATCATCGGGACTTTCTGTGGAAACTTAAAGTTACGTCTTGTTCATTTTAACGGGATTACGTTTATGATCGGAATTTCGTTTACGCCTTAAATCTTTATACTACCACCAACAATCACCGTATCATCATCAACACACTAAGTCCTCTCAATAACATCATGTTCTTGAGACAACAACAATCAACCTTAAATCTACTTAACTAACCATCAAGATTTCAACCATATCACCTCTAAAACTAGGTTTATAACTACATAATAAAAGGATCTTGAAATTGATTCTTAAATAAAGTTGGGTCAAAGATTTTTACCTTTATTGAAAGCTTGAGATGTGTTCTTGAGGATGGTGGAGTCTTGGGAGTTCTTGGTATGGTTTTTGGAACCCAAAACCACCATTGAAATCAAGAAACCAATGAAGAGTTACTATTCATACTATTCACTAGCAACTTTCTTGATTTTATTTTACCCATCAAACCTTGATAAAAAGAGATAAAAGAATTATCTTACCTTATTTTGGTTATTAGGAAGCTTGAGAATTAATGGGAGGATTTAACCATGGCTAGAACGTGAAGAATTGAATTTGATTTCTTGGCTTGAAAGTGAATGTTCGAATGGAAAAAACGGAGATAGAAGGAGTGTTTTATACTTGCTTCCTTGGTTGCTTCTAGGAAAGTATGTTGGTGATATCCTTATATTGATTTGATATTCTTCTAGTATAGAATCCTAAGTTTATTCTTGTTGCCAAATCCATGGACAAATCTAAGTAGCTTCCTAGTTTACAAGCTAAGCTCCTTGTTTTAGCTTCCTTAGCACACTATTTGATTAGCCTTGGTTGCTCATCCTATATCTAGCTCACTATTTGATAAAGTAACCATGGTTACTTTCTTATCATGGTTAGTTAGTGCGTTATGTTTATTTAATCGTGTACGCGTTCGCTTGGTTGCTTAAAATTTTTCGTAATACTTACTCGTAAATGGTTCGTGACATAATTCCTTTGGTATTTATTCCTTATATTTTGAATTATCATGCTTGGAAATAAATCCATAAGGTTTTAATCTTGTAATTATATTTTGATTCCCGTAATCCTCGATGAGTCGTAAATATGGTCGTGTTTCAAAGTTCGTTTTCTTCGAAAACTAATAGCGTTTACATACCCTCATTCGGTACGTATAATCATAATATCAACTCCGAAACTCATTTTCTCATGCACTACATAGTGTGGGCTCAAAAGTTTTTCCCGTCCGTCAGAGTTACTATTAATATAAAGTTGGAGGGCTTGAATTTTATACAGTTGGAGTGCTTCAAGGTGAGCTGTGAGTAGCTTCTTTGAGCTGGCATTAGTAGATGCTTGAATGGCTGTTTGGGTGTCATGGATCAGCTTGAATAGTGTTAATTGGAGATGTGAGTAGGAACATTCTTTTGTTAGCATCTAGGCAGTAACATCTGCATTTCCCCCCCCCATGCTCAAGCTGTCTTCCTCATCATCTCCACCAGCATCTCCAAATGAGTTTTCAGCCAGTTCAAAATCACTGCCTGTGGTGGAAGGCATAGCAGTGATTGCATCTTTTGCTCTTTGAAAAGATTGTGTAGTGTGCACCAAATTCAGCATCCTTTCAGCCTCCTCATTGTCCTTGGTGATACACACCTTCTTATGTAAATAATTCTTTAGTGGATTTTATTATCCTGTGAATACCTTAATAGTAAACCCAGCACCTAGGCTTGGGTTACGGTATTGCACCACAATTCCAATTGGAAGAATAAGACACTCGTTGGAGCCACCGCATACGATGATTAGTCGTAATACGATAATAGTTTCCTTTTCTACTAGTAGAAGGACTACACCTTCGTATCTCGGTTATCACCCTGGCCGCATTCGGGCTACATGTCCCATTTTGGGTATACACATACTTCACAAGTTCCTGAGTACACAGAGTACCTTCGCCTGCGGTACCTTTGGTTGTCCATCTAGCACACATAGTACCAGATTCTACCCCTCCCTTGTCCTTTAAAAGAATTCTACCATATCTCGAGAACTCGAACCACATCGAAGTTCTCCAAAGCGTTTTGCTTGTTGATAGAAACAGCTTATCTTATTAGGGTATATATATATATGTATACGTACTTCCGAATTTTTTGGAGGAAGTACTAAGGATGTGAGTTGATCGTTGTCAACAGATATTTAAATAAGGGTGAGTTTCTTTTGAAACTATATTCAAATGTTTAAATAAGTCGAGATATTATTCTTCGATGATCTGAAATTATTCGAATGATTTTCTGAAAATCAGAAAGTATTTTAAATCAGGTTCTATGATTTTTAAATCATAAATAAACCCTTTAATAAATAATAATATATTAAATGATAATCGATAAATAATTAAATCTCGAAGGAGTCTACTTTTAAAATAATATTTAAAATAATATTCCTCAACTAATTTATGTTTACGTAATTTAATAACCTTTAATGTTTAATCGGATTTGAATTAAATAATCATTGGGATATGCTTCACCCATAATAAATGAGTAGGTATATGATATTTATTACTCGAACGATAAAATATAGTTGAGGGAATACGATCTTTGGAAACCGTTTTAGTAAAATTTCGAGGTGTTTTAATGTTTCGTAGGTGGACGTTGGGTCCCTTAATACGTAACTACTATAGACTTTTAATCGTCCCGTAATATCATCGGAATGATTCCCGGGTTTTTATTTTGACATTCCGACCGACTCTCGGTCTTATAATAATACGTCACGCTTATAGTGGAATTAAACATTTCATAATATATACTTATCGTACAACATCGCTACATTATGCGAAAATTCAATTACTACGTATCATGGCAAGCATGGTATTTATGCAATGATAATAAAACAATCCTTTCACAACACAACTGTAAATGGAGTTGGTTTTGTAAACTTGCCTGGGTATTTTGAGTTGGAAGATGTTCTAGGTTCCGCTCGGAAATCTATAATCATAAACACAACTCGTTTCGTTAGGTCCTGTTCTAATTTACGGCGACTCGCACTCATGCGCTACTTATTATGCACCATCTCAACTTATTTTACCCTTATTATTTCTTTAAGTCCTTATTCTCATTATGGTCGCTTCCTTTTTCAATGTATCTTAAGTCCATTTTCATTTTCGTCGTCGGCTCCGCTTATGGATTCTACAGTTTCTAATCGCACGGTCTCGGCTCCGATGTTTTTATAAAATTAAAATATAAACTTGAAATTTTTATTCCAGTTAGGAAACTCAATTTAATACTCTCTGTAAAATTTTCATGATTTATGAATATTTTTAACTCGATCCTTTATATTTTCAAAGTTCGTAATTCGTAGCAGTTTTTGTCGCGTAAATCACTTTTAGTAAAACGGCCATAACTTTTGATCCGTAAATCAGAATCAAGCGATTCAAGAGGCTAAACAATCCTTATAACATCTTATATCATAATCAAGGGTTATTTTTCAATAAAATACAGTTTAAATCTTCGGGAATTTCTGCAGAAACTTAAAGTTATGTTTTGTTCATTTTAGCGAGATTACGGTTACGATCGGAGTTTCGTTTATGAATTAAATCTTTATACTACCACCAACAATCAACACATCATAATCATCACACTAACTCCTATCAAGAACATCATGTTCTTTAGCCAACAACAATCAACCTTAAATCTACTTAGCTAAACATCAAGATTACAACAATACTCCCACCAAAACTAGGTTTACAACTATATACTAAAAGGATCCTGAACTTAAATCTTAAATAAGGTTGGGTCAAAGATTTATACCTTTCTTGAGAGCTTGATATGTGTTCTTGATGATGGTGAAGTCTTGGGAGTGCTTAGTATAGTTTTTGGAACCTAAAACAACCATTAAAATCAAGAAACCAAAGAAGAGTTACTATTCATACTATTCATTATCAACTTTCTTGATTTTATTTCAACCATCAAACCTTGATAAAAAGAGCTCAAAGATTTATCTTAACTTAGTTTGGTTGGTAGGAAGCTTGAGAATTAATGGGAGGATTTATCCATGGCTAGAGCTTGAAGGTTTGAATTTGATTTCTTTGTTTTAGATGAAATAGCCGAATGAAGAAGGTTGGGAGAGAAAGAGAGAGTTTTTGTAATGCTTCCTTGGTTGATTCTTGGAAATGAGGCTTGTGATACCTTTTATTTGATTGTTATTCCTTAGTATATTTCCTAGGATTTGATCTTGGTTGCCAATCTTGGAGACAAAACTAGCTAGCATTGGTAGATTACAAGCTAAGCCACTTGGTTTAGCTCTTTAGCTCACTATTTGCTAGCCCTTGGTTGATCATCCTATGCTTAGCTTACTATTTGATAAAGTAACC